>NC_049243.1:2727272-3030303 GCF_011100685.1 Canis lupus familiaris | reverse complement strand
CTTCTGACGGATGTCAAGTGTGCCCAGGGGCTTGCGTGTGGTGTGCGTGCAGGGGATTCCTAAGCCATTTGCAATGGCTTGTAGTAAGTAGAATATACATTGTTATTGCACAAGATTGAGAATCTTGTGTAAATACCGCCATTTAAAAAGTTGTAGTGAATGTTTCCATTTCCAAAGTATAATTGCTCTGCTCTACACACGGGGAGGATGCCCTGGGATGGCAGTCCGAACAACCCAGGCCTATTTGAGTACTTTGTCTTTTCTTGTGGCATATATGTGATGTTTGCTATTATTTTTATTAATTTATATTTATATATTTTTTAATTTAACATGAACGCCCTTAGAATATGTGTCCTGCCTTCCAAATGCAATTTGGCTGACTACTCCCCCTTTGCCCAAATGATCCCGAACTTCTCTGCTAAAACAGATATTAGAAACTAGAAAAAAAAAATCACTAATTTTTACACATTAGATTTTAGTTTACTAACGGAATCTGATGTACTGTGTTGCTTGTTTTATAAATTTTAGTTTTTAAATACAAGCAGAAAAACAAAGTGTAAACAAATGATGTTGTCATACTACTGATACAGATTTCATACCTCAGGACTTGTAAGAATTTATTGATCCTTTTCTCCATCCAACTCATGCTTTAAAATAGTACTCTTGGCTTTTATGCCATTCAGATCACTGAATTCATGAAGTACCCATCTAGTACCTGGAAAATCAGGTGTTCAGTTAGAGCTGCGCTGTAGAGGACCCTCAGACAGTATATTCCAAGTGCACTTTCTAATATTTCTGGGTCCTGAAGAATCAAGATATAAAATAACTTTATTCCACAAACAGACTGTTAACTATCGGAGCCTTAATTTTTCTCTTCGAGGTTTGTGTAATTGCATCTCAGCAATTATTCTGCTCTCCTAAATTTGGGAAGGGATGTGTTTTCTCTGGAATTGTACATGTCTTCCATGTATCTCTGGAACTGGCAATTGTTTTTTTTTTTTTTTTTTTTTTTTTAAGTCAGTATGGTCTAACACTGGCATATTCAAAGCCACATCGTTTCTATTCCAAAATTGCAAGTAGTCAAAGGTCTTTGGGTTAGGCACTCATGTTTCTGATTTTTTGCAAAAGCCTCAAGTGAAAACAGCTGTTTTAGAAAAAGAGGCGCTTCCCCCCCACCCCGACACCTAAAGGTGTATTTAAACTATCTTGTGTGATTAACTTATTTAGAGATGGTATAATTTAAAATAGGTGATATTTAAGGTAGCATCAGCTAGCTTTTAGGAAAATCACTTTGTCTAAACTCAGAGTTCTTTTTAAAAAGAAATCTGGTCTTACTTGTTAGAAAATGAAATTTTATTTTGCGCTCAGTTAAGTTTCAAACTTATTTTTGGCAGTTATCTTGATAACAAAGGCACTAGGAAGCTTTCTCCCATTTCCTCATTAATTTCTGCATGAATATCATACAAATCAGTTAGCTTTTAGGTCAAGGGCTACCATATTTCTGGATCTTTTGCTAATAAGAGTTCATATTAGAGTTAGTGCCAGAATTTTAGGAACTTCAGAGATTGTGTATTAAGATTTCTTAAATAATTATCTTCAGATAATGCTTTATTGCTTTTTGTATTGGTTAAAACTGTACATTTAAAATTGCTATGTTACTATTTTCTACAATTAATAGTTTGTCTATTTTAAAATAAATTAGTTGTTAAGAGTCTTAATGGTCTGATGTATTCTTTGTATCAAGTGCACTAATGTTCTCTTCTGTATCCAAGTTCTCTCCTGGTGTTTCATCGTTGTTATTGTTATTATTATTTTTAAGATTTTATTTATTTGACACAGAGAGCACACAAGCAGAGGGAGCTGTAGGCAGGGGGAGAGGGAGATGCAGGCTCCCCACTGAGCGGGGAGCCCGATGTGGGGGCTCCATCCCAGGACCCGGGGATCCTGACCTGAGCCGAAGGCAGACATCTAACCAAGAGCCACCCAGGGGCCCGTCTCATCCATTCTTAGCCTTTAATTGGCTTCATATGCTGATGGTCCCCAAATTGATTTCCCCATCCTGACCTCCCTCATGGAGGTCCAAGCCCTCAGAGCCAGTAGAACTCTTGACTCTCACTCCCTTCCCCCACTCCCTGAATTCGCAAAATAGAAACCAAAATCAGGCCAAGCACCTTGTTTCTACCCCAGTCTTTCCCCATTTTACTAAACACTTACTGGTCAAGCCAAACTCCTCAGAGCCATTTATCCGCTTTTCTTGAGAGCGCTGTTTAGACTCCTCACTAGTCTCCGTGATCCCTCCCTTTCCTCCCCACCTTTGAACATACAAGCAAGAATGATTCCTTCAAAACAGAAATCGATCCCCACTGCTCCTCGGGGTGGGTGTGGGGCACCTCGCGGGCCTGGGAAGGGGCCCTGTGCGCCTCGCCTTCCCTCCCAGCTCCTTGCCCCTGCCCCCTGGGCTTCAGCCCACTGCCCTCTCTCCCTCCTGCCAGGCCTGGCCCCCCTCCCGCTCTCAACTTGCTCTGACGCCTTCTGTCTGGAGAGCTCTTCTGGAATTTTGCCTGGCTGGTTCCTTCCCGTCCCGGGGCCCATCCGCTCAGAGGCCTGCCTTGACCACACGCCGCCGGCCTTCCCGGGCACTACTCTCCTTCAGGAGCGGAGGGCGGGCCTCTGCCAGCCTCCCTCCCCAGGTGGGCGCGTCAGTTGGCTGCTCTCACGGCTCTGGCACCTGGAGGAGGCTGTTTTCAAAACCAGAGTGGACTTTGCGTGTTTTCCCAAGTATATGGAGACAAAAATCATATTCTCTTCCTCTTTTCATTTGTCCTGTACTGAGTGCCTCCCACTGCCGGGCGCGGTTCTAAGTCGGGGTGCAGCAGGGGTTGGATGAGGCCAAGGTCCCCATCTCTGCGGAGCCTGCCGCGTAGGGAAGAAAGCAAGGAAGAAACCAGGAGCCCACAGGGCGTCAGGCGAGGGGACGTGGCGAGGACCCGGGAGGTGCGCCGGGGTCAGGAGGGGCTCCCAGGGGTCTCTGAGCCAAGCCTGGAAAGAGGCAAGGAAGCAGGGCAAGCCATGGAGGGAGGCGGCGGGCAGAGCAGAAGAGCCCGACGGGCCGGGGGCCGCAGGGGCTGCAGGAGCCACAGGGCGTCAGGAGCGTGAGAAGCAAGAGTCTCCCTTCATCTAATGCAGAGTCTGTATTAAAGGCTTTTCCTCAAAAAAAAAAAAAAAAAAAATAAGATAAAGGCTTTTCCTCCCAAGCATCCTATATATATACATAGAGAAATATGTGAGATACACATACACGTATCTCACAGGTCCACAGTCTTTTATCTGCGATTCTGAAATCCCAAAGGCTTAAAACCCCAAGTGGTCTGTGTGTTTGGTGACAAAAGTCACGTGGCATCTAGAGTGTATCTAAACTGACTTGCGCTATTTACAACCTGCATCCCATTTAGTAGGAATATTGTTTCCCTACAAAAATATTAATACATTGGTTTTGGGGATGGAACCGAGGTACCCTATGGTATACGTACCTACCGTGTGTGCTAAACCCCAGAAAAAGTAGGTGGTGTATCTGGCACCGAGGGTTTCAGGTAAGGTATTACCTTGAACTTCGGTAATAACGATCGCTCAGCAACAGGGTGGAAAGTGAAATCGTCTCCTAAAACAGCAGCATATTCATTCCTAAAGGAAGCAAGGCAAAGGGCTGGGAGCAGGACAAGCAGAAGGCAGACGTCAGCGGTCAGCGTGCATGTGGGATGGGGACCTTGGGGCAGAACCGAGCAGCCCTGGGGACGCTGGAGGATGTCAGTCTGCGTGACAGTGGCCACTTCCAGAGACTCCGTATTCCGGTGGTCAAAGCTCTTACAGTCAGAAGAACTGTTCAGGTTCCTTTATTCGCGTTCTTCTCCTTACAGTTTTCAGGTGCGGGTGGTGGGGAGGGAGACCCCACGGACTGGCTCTGTCACTATCTGGGTGACTTCAGGGAGACCCGCCCGTCAAAGCAGATTGTCGTCCCTCACTTGTGGGCTAGTGTGCACGGCGTCAGTAAGGCTTCATTCGGTAGAATGTTCCTTTGGACACGTGTATTCTGCAGGACAGCAGGAAGCCCTGCCTGTAGGAATACCAAGTTTCCACCACCAGTGAGCACCTTACTAGAAATGTAACCTGGTTATACTGTGTAATGTCCCAGCGCAGTGAAAACCACCTTTTTATTTTTAAATGCATTTTTTAAAAAGATTTTACTTATTTATTCATGATAGAGAGAGAGGCAGAGACACAGGCCGAGGGAGAAGCAGGCTCCCGGCGAGGAGCCCGATGCAGGACTCGATCCCGAGACCCTGGAGTCACGACCCGAGCCAAAAACATGCTCAACCACGGAGCCACCCAGGGATCCCCGAAAACAACCTCTTTTAACATGAGGCTGGATACTCTTGGAAACCTTTTTCCGCGTTATTTTAGGAGAGTCTCCGCACGGGCATGGACAGGTGAGGTGGTGAGCGTGAAAGGTCAGTTGATCCCACAGACCAACATCGCTTATTTCCTCAGCAGAAAGTACGTGATTTTACCTGAATTAGTGAGACAGAATGGGTATGGCTCCTGTCTTTGCGTCGTGGCGAAGACTCAGAAATAACAGGTACGGGTTCTCCTTTTGCTCTGCCGTTTGTTTCCCCGTCCGTTGTAATAACAGCATGAAGAGGGCTAATGAGACAAACGCCAAACGCCAGACAGGACCGTGCAGTTTGTCACGGTTCCCGCTTCCTTAGCCCGGGCCGGGGATCCCCGCCTCTGAGTAACGCCCTGGCAGGGCCTTGAAGGCCGAGCCGAGGACACGGGTTCACCTTCCCCAAGTGCCCCCTCACAAGCCTGTCCGCAGCCGGCGTGGCTGTGCCGCCCTGACGCCGCCCTGGGGGAGGGGGGAGGGGGCCGCGCCCCTGGCCGCCCGTGAGCACAGGAGGGACTTGGGGACCAGCATCCCCGCTGACCTGGAGGGAGACGAAGGCCTCCTCCGTCCGCTGCAGGGTCGTGATGCTAGAGCACCTGCCCCCACGTCCCTAACTTGGAGCAGCGAGGCTGCCGGGACTCTACAAACGCTGCTAGGGTTGTGACCCCTCCCCAGGAGGGTGCGAGCGGTTCTCTTCAGGGGCGCCCCCCCCCACCCCGGGAGCTCTTTCTCCCCGGGACGCCCAGGCCTTGAGGGTCACAGCGCGACTCCCCTACTCGGCCAAACAGCGCAGTTCCCTGGGGAGCTTTCTAAACGTCTTGGATCCGAATCCTTAAACCTGTTTTCCGCGGGAGTTGCACAGGTGCTGCTGCTGGCCAGATGCCACGGAGCGAGACGGAGCAGCGCAAACCCGCACTAGCGAAGCTGAGGAAATCTAAAACAATCCACCCAACCCTCAACATCCGTCCTCTGGCAGCGGGGCTACCCCCCGGCCCCCGCGCAGTTCAGCGACGGGCAGGCCGTTTCCCCTGCCTGTTTCCTTTCAGTGTTCCGACAGGAGAGGATGTCGCGGAACAAAGAGGCATCTAGAAGCTTCTCAAGAGCCGGCAGAAATGGGCAGGAAAGGAAGAGGTGGTTTGGGGAGACGTCACGAAGGCGCCGGTGAGCACCAGCCAGCACGAGGAGGAGGGAGGAGCCAGCAGTGCAGGGGAGGAGGGGGAGGGGGAGGAGGGCGGAGCCAGCCGCGCAGGGGAGGAGGAGGAGGAGGAGGAGGGCGGAGCCAGCAGGGGAGGAGGAGGGAGGAGGAGGGAGGAGGAGGGCGGCCAGCAGCGCAGGGGAGGAGAAGGAGGGAGGAGGGCGGAGCCAGCAGGGGAGGAGGAGGAGGGAGGAGGAGGGCGGAGCCAGCCACGCAGGGGAGGAGGGGGAGGGGGAGGAGGAGGAAGGAGGAGGGAGGAGGAGGGCGGCCAGCAGCGCAGGGGAGGAGGAGGAGGGAGGAGGAGGGCGGAGCCAGCCACGCAGGGGAGGAGGGGGAGGGGGAGGGCGGAGGAGGGCGGAGCCAGCCGCGCCAGCCGGCTGTCGTGACCCCGCCCGGAGTCGCCGTGGTGGGCCCGCGGGCGCCGCCGTCCAGTCCCGAGTGGGCCGCGGGCCCGAGAGCAGTGGCGGGTGGCGCAGGAGGCCCGCTAGGATCCCGCGGGGGGGCGGCTCGTGACGTGGGCTGGCGGCCTCTGGGCTGCGCGGGGCCTCGCGGTCAGGAGCAGCCGCGGGCAAGGACACGAACCGCGACTCGGTTAGACGCCGGGGTCCAGGGTGGGCCCTGCGGGTCGGGGCGCTGCTTCGCAAACAGCCGCCGTCAGGTGGATCGACGGGACCGAAGAGACGCTAAGGTCGATGGACTTTTGCGGCTGCTCAGGAATTTCTGAGGCGACACGCGTCCGTCCTATTATCTGCAAACAAGCGCTTTATTATCAAATAGTTGGGCGTCAGGCCCGGGTTTCTAATCCCGAAGGGCGTCTGCACGTGGGACCTGGTGGACCGGGCATGAGAGCGCGGAACGGCTGGGGCCCCGGGCCGCTCGCTGTTGCCCGCCCTGCTGTGCCCCGCCCTGCCCCGCCTCGGCCTGGGGAGGCCTGGGGAGGCCGGCGGGGCGCGGGGGCGGCCCGGGGCTCAGCGCCGCTGCGCACGAGGCCGAGGCGGCCAGAGGCCACCCCGTAAGGCGAGGGAAGGGCCCTGCTGGCCGTCCCGCCGCCTGGTGACAGCGTAAGGGCTCCGGTGGACGGACGCCAAGGTGGGTCCTTGGGGCTCCGGCCGTCCCCGCCGCTGCTTGGAGCCAGCTGGGGCCGGGGGGGGCGCGGCGGGACGCGGGCGGGGGGGTCAGCAGCGCGGCGTCCGGCTCCGGCGTCTCGGGGGAGGACGGGGTCGCGGCGACGCCCGGCGGCTCAGTTCTTGAAGGCCCCCACCCGGCTGGCTCTGCTGATGAAGTTCTTGAGCAGGTCGTGGTCCATCTCCGCAAAGCCCGACGTCTGCGTCACCACAGTCAGGTGGTTTATGCAGAACCTGAAGCAGAACTCCTCTAGGTCCTAGGACGACAACGACACCGACCGCGTGTGACCGCGGCGCCGCGGGGCACCCACCTGACACGCGGGGAGACGGCGCGTGAGCGCCCGGGGAGCCCCCGACCCGCGGCCTGGCGGGGGCAGGTGCCGTGTGGCCGCGGCCTGCGCCTCCGCTGCCACCCCCGACGGCAGCAGCGCGGTCCCGTCGGCCCCGGCGAGCCTGCCCCGCTTCCGCAGGCGCGTGCGTGTGCGCGTGCGTGAAGCACTGCCTGCGGGGGACCCATGTGGGTGTGTGGGTCTGTGTGGGGCACTGTCTGCCCCACTTCTGTGGGTGGTGTCGAGTGTGTCGGTGTGTGAGGCACTGCCCTCAGGTGACCCGTGTGTGTGTGTCTGGGTGTGTGTGTATGTGTGAGGCCCTGCCCGCGAGTGACCTGTGTGCTTGCGTACGTGTGAGGCACTGCCTGCCCCACTTGCACGGGCAGCACCGTGTGTGTGAGGTACTGCCCGCGGGTGACCCATGTGGGTGTGGGGGGGGCACTGCCTGCCCCACTTGTGTGGGCGGCGCCGTGTCAGTGTGTGAGGCACTGCCCTCTGGTGACCCGTGGGTGTGGGTGTGTGTGCACGCGTGTGAGGCATTGCCCTCTGGTGACCCATGGGGGGGGCACTGCCTGCCTCACTTCTGCGGACAGTGCCGTGTGTCTGTGTGTCAGTGTGTGAGGCACTGCCCTCGGGTGACCCGCGTGTGGGTGTGTGGGTGTGAGGCACCGCCCTGGGCGCTCCGCGTGGGCTCCGCGCCCACCCACGTGCGCGCGTCGGCGGGCAGCTGCTTCTAGAACAGCGAGGGCCGGGGCAACCCCTCGCGGAATCCGCATAGTAGGGGCCGCCAAGCAGCCTGCCCGCCCGCCACGCCGGCCCGACGCCCCGGCCCCTCGCGGCTCCGGCAGGCGCCGCAGCAGGGAGCGGCCGCACGTGGAAGTGCCCGCACGGCGGCGGCTGAGGCAGGGCGCGCGCTGCTCTCGCGTGTCCGGATCTCAGGGCGGCTGCGCTTTCCCCAGACGTCGGGTGAAAAGACCCGAGGGTGCGGCCAACCTGCCTCCCGTGACCGTGACCGAGGGAAAGCAGAAGGCGCGGTGGGGGCGCAAACGGCCGTGTTCTCTGGCGGATGAGTCACCTCCTTCCTCATACTTTTATATTTCCCAAGTTTTCTTCAATAAGCAGATTGATTTGTACAAGCAGAGTCAGAAGCCTGTCCCCGCCACCACCAGGTTCCTGTTTCCGACCGCAGGAGGGGGCGTCCCTGCAAGGAAGCCCGACCCCGCAGGCCTCGCCCCCCGCCGGCGCCGCGCCCTCCTCTGTCACACGCGCCAAAGCCAGCAGGGGCCGAAATGCGGGTCACCCACGATGCCTCCATCCGCGGGCGACCGGGGACGGCCTTTTTTTTCTCTGTGTAGATCATGAATTTCAGTCTCTTTAGATTCAGCTTCTCATACTTAAACGTAGGGGCGTCCTTTTTCGACTAGCGACGCACTGCGGGCGGCTACGTGGGCTCACGACAAGTGGCTCTCTGACTTCGAAATCCTCAGCACTGCCCGCCGACGGCTCTGCAGCGGCGTCCCCGGGCCCAGGGCCACTTCCTTACGAGAGACTCCTACAAGCCGATCCCTTAAGTGCACCCCCTAAGCCCCCACCGCCCCCCACCCGCAAGGGCCACCCCTCATCCACTCTCCCTTCCCCCATCCACACACCCCTATCCACCCCCCCCTCCCCCCCGTCCACACCCCCACCCCGTGTCCACCCCCCTCCCCCCGTCCACACACCGCTATCCACCCCCCTCCCCCCGTCCACACCCCCGCCCCGTGTCCACCCCCCTCCCCCCGTCCACACACCGCTATCCACCCCCCTCCCCCCGTCCACAACCCCACCCCGTGTCCACCCCCTTCCCCCGTCCACACACCGCTATCCACCCCCCTTCCCCCGTCCACACCCCCTTGCCCCCACGTCCACACCCCTACCCCCCTCCCCCCGCAAGCCCCCCCCGTCCACCCGCCCCCGTCTACCCCCCCCCCCCCCCCCCCGCAAGGGCCGCCCCGTTCCCACGCCCGCCCGGCAGCAGCTGGGGAGGACGCCCGCCCTCCTGAGCCTGCGGCGCCTCGAAGACTAGGCTTCCCGGTGTCACGGACAGTCGTATCTTATTTTCATCCATATTTCCCACTTCTTCATGACCCCATTTGTTCTTTGGTCTGGGTCTTCCCGTCCGGCTGCTCGCGCTCCTTTCTGCTCCCTCAGGGCCCCGCGTGGCGCGGGGGGACGCCGGGGCAGCCGCTTCCCGCCTCCACCTTCCCGCGTTCCCTGGGCGGACGCACGTGCATCCTCTCCCTGGAGTCGCGTCCGCCAGTCCGGTCCTCTGGCCGGCGCCCTGGAGCCCCCGTCGCGCCTACCCCCCCCCCCGGACCCCGCCCCGCCCCCCCCCGCCCCCCCCCCCCGCGGGCTGCGGACCTGGGCGTCGTACTTCACGGCGGCCGACAGCAGGGCGATGGCGTTCTCCTCGCAGATGCCCTGCTTGATCGTCTGCTGGCACAGCCTCTTCAGGCGGCTCTCGCGGTAGAAGGTCGCCAGGTCCAGCAGGCCTGCGGGAGGACGGCGCCGCTCAGGCCCGGGCGCCGGGAGGCAGGGCTCGGCCCGGAAGGCGAGGGCAGGCCTGCCGGGCCCTGCGCCTCCCGCCCCCGCGGCACGCTCGACACCCCATCTGCCCCCATCACCCCCCCGCGGCCCCGGGAGCACGCTCCGCACCCCCACCCCGTCCCCCATGGCCCCGGGAGCATGCGCCGCAACCCCCCCCCCCCCCCCCCCCGCCCCGTGGCCCCGAGACCATGCTCGGCACCCCTCCTGCTCCCCGCGGCCCCGGGGGCATGCTCGGCACCCCCCCACCCCACGGCCCCAGGAGCACACTCTGCACCCCCCCGGCCCCCGCGGCCCCGGGAGCACGCTCCGCACCCCCACCCCCACCCCCCCGCGGCCACTGCGGCCACCCGGCCCAGACGCAAGGGCTCCACGCGCGCTTCCGCTCACCGTCCTCGCTGCGGGGCTGAGCTTGCCCACGCTCATCGTCCAGACCCGACTGGCTCGCGCTTTCTTCTTCCTAACGCGCCCCCCTCCCCCGCGATGTTGGAGGGCGCCAGGCCCCGACCCCCCCCCCCCCCGCCGACCTCCGCGGGGCGGGCAGTAGCCCGGACGCCCAGCCCAACTGCGGCCCTAACTGCGGCCTCCCGCCGTGTGACCCGCCGCCCGCACACATACCTCTGCCCCGGGACCGGACTGCCGCATACACCGGCGGGCCTCGGACCCCCCCCCCGGGGGGTCAGGGCTCGCTGATGAGACCCTGGACGCGGGGACCGACACTCGCTAGGTCCACCCCCCGCCCGGGCTGCGCCGACCTCAGGTCACGGGTCCACGCGAAGCACCGGGAGCCGCGACTTCACCCGTCGGACAACAGCAACTGTTTCCCGGTCTCTCTGCTACTAAGGGGGGGGGGGGGGGGGCCAGGGCGGGAAACCCGTGTCCATGGGAACGGGACCAATACTGTTAAAATCAGAGAAGAAAGGCCCGCGGCCCAACGGAGGAACTGCAATCTTTCTTAATCCCGGGAGCTGTGACGGCTCCGTTGTTTCTGGTCAGTTCTTAGAAACTCCCAAATTCCTATCCATACCGCGCCCCCCCTCCCCAGCCCCCAGCTTCGCGATCACATCAGTGCACACCCACAGGTGCCGCCCTCAGGGAAGACCCGGCCCTGAGCCCCTGCTCAACACAGCCCGGGCCTGCACCCCTCCAGGCACAGTCCTCACCACAGCGGCCCAGGAGCCACGCACCCGCTCCTACACCGCACTTGCACTTGCGGCACCCGGGGCTCTGGAATCCCCTAACTAGCCCGGACGCCCCGCAGGTGGACGTTCCCTCCCCTCCAGACCAGGCCGCCAACGCGCAGGTGCCCAGCCGCAGGTGCGGCCCAGGATGGGGGGGCTTGTACACCCCCCAGTGCAGGCCACAGCTGAACGCCTGGGGTCTGTCCCTCTGTGTGCTCCTGAAAGCAGCTCTCCACAGCCCTAAAATTCTAAACTGCAACTAAAACTCAAGCCTGGCCGTTCAGTTCTCAACGAAGGTCTATTTTTCAAAGTGAGGATTGAACCTATTTTATCTGAAATCTGTTAGCTTAACATAGAACTTTGCATTTTTAGACAAAGGTACAAGGGGCTTTATTTGGATTCTCACCCAGGGCCCTACAAATGTTGGGGGGGGGGGCTACAGAAAAATTGCCACGCGGAGTCTAAGACGGACTCAAACTCCTTTGACTTGTCACACTCTAGGGCAAACCCTGTCCTTTCCCGTCATCGTCCTCAGCTTAACGGATGATCCCTCCATTAACCCAGCTCCTGGGGCGAGCACCCGAAAGCGGGGAGCCTTCCCTCTCTGGCTCACACGCGTGCCCCCTGGGAGCAAACCCCGGCAGCCCTCTGGTTACCAGCTGTCGGGAGCAACGTCGACAGCTCCAGCTACGCGGCCCTGACCCGGGGCACAGCCACCTTGCACCTGGACCATCCCGGCGGGTCTGACAGACACACGAGCTGCCCCGCAGTGGGGCCCCAGCTCTGGTCAGAGTGGCTCCAGGTAACCCAGGACACAGCACTGCGGAGCGGAAGGGGGGCCTCCCTGGAGCCGCGTGCACTCCCCAACAGGCAACCGCTACCTGCGCCCCAGCATTGCGCTGCAGGCTCCTCGCCCCAAGGACCCGGCTCCGGGGCGCACGTGCCCCGACGGCCCACGTCTGCGGGAAGGAGGGCTCTGCGGTGGCAGGACGCGGCCTCACAAGGCCCCCACGCAAACTGAAGGCTGCTCCGCCCACGAGGCCCCTGGGGTCACTTCCAAACTCGAGGGCAGAGCTCCGCCTTTGGTCCCCCCCCCCCCACGTGGCCCTGGTGGCACCCGAGGGCGACGTCCGCTCGTGCCTCTTCCCGGACCTGAGCCCGGAGGCCCCAGGGGTCGTGCCACGGGCGTGGACTCCCTGCGCACCGCACACGCCCCGGGGGCAGCCGGACCCCAGCTCCCGGGCCCCCCACCCCCGCTCTCGGGGTACCCCCGCTCCCGGGCCCCCCTGCTCCCGGGGCCTCCCGCTCCCGGGGTCCTCTCGTTCCCGGGGCACCATCCCCCGCTCCCAAGACGCCCCAGCTCCGCTCAGCACCCGCCCCCCTCCCCCCACCCCCGCTCTCGGGGTCTCCCCGCTCCCGGGCCGCCCCCTGCTCCCAGGGCACCCCCGCTCCCGAGGCCCCCGGCTCCCGGCCCCCCCCACTCCCAGGGCCTCCCCCCGGCTCCCGCCCTCCCCCCTCCCCCCGCTGCCGGGGCGCAGGAGCCCCGCGGAGCCCCGGCCCCCACCTACGGCCTCCTCGGGGGGCAGGCTGACGCGGTCGGTGTACAGGAACTCGAGGAAGGCGCGGTAGACCGGGTACGAGAACTCGCTCATCTCCACCGTGTCGTCCTCGTGGTCCTCCAGGGAGGAGCGGAAGTGCTCACACCTGCAGGGCACAGAAGCGCCGAGGCCTCGCCCGGGTCCCCCCACCTGTGGCCCTGCCCCCCCCCCCACTGCGGGACCCCGCGGCCGTGGCCTCCTTCCCCGGGGCTGGCCTGCGCCCCGACCTCAGGACACGCGGTCCTCGGAGCAAGGCTCTTTACAGGGTAACGGCGGGGCAGCCCGGGCACGGGGCGTGACTGTGGCCTCGTGAAAACGGGGCGCTTGTCTGCGGGGCTCAGCGGCTGAGCGTCTGCCCGCGGCCCAGGGCGTGACCCCGGGTCCCGGGATCGGTCCCGACTCGGGCCTCTCCCTCGGCTGGGGTCTCTGCCTCCCTCTCTGTGTCTCTCAGGAATAAATAAATACAATCTTAAAAAAAAAAAAAAAACAAGAACGGGGTTGAATAACTATAAGGAATATTAATTAGAATTTATGGGATGCCCAATTCATGGAATTCACCAGAGCACACGGAGACCTTTGAAACAGTGTTGCCCGCAGGTATTCACGTCCAAACACAAGGACACAACCCCGCCGGCCCGGCCGGGGCTCCCCCCAGGGACACCTGATCCCCAGACTGGGCTGTCCACTCCTAGGGCGAAACCGGCCTCCCTTCTTCCCTAACTACTGACGGGCATAGGCCGCCTGGGACCTAATAAAGGTACTTATTTCAATTCTCAAAAGAAAGGATTCCTTACCTAATTTTGAGCAGCACTTTATGCGCGTAAATGTACTTCCCATCCACCAGGAATTTCAGGTCCGCCGTGTTGGGGTTGTCAAATTCCCTCTTGAGCGACTCGGCCACTGTAAGGTGGTCGTCAGGTTCTACGGGAGGAACAGCAAAGTTTCTAGGGTCAAGGAGGATGGAGAAAACTGCAGGCAGCCTCTCGCACTGCTCTGGTGACACTCGCGAAAGTACCCAAGATAAGTGACCAACAGGGCAACGTTCCCCACCCCCCACCCCAAAATACAGATTTTCACCGCTCTACTATCATTGAAGGATAAGAGCCTCACCCACATCTGCTTGTAAATCTGACAAAACAACTAAAAAGTCCCAAACTGCTCCACTCCGTGAAATGTTTGCATGTTTCAGTAAATAAGCTGGCTAAGGACAAAGGTGCACTTTCCCAGGGAAATTAAAAGCAGTCAACTACAACTGCCTTGAATTTAGTACGTGATGTTTCTGATACTTCCAAGAAAAATTAATCCATCAAAGTAGTTTCCTTCCACAGGAGCCCACAAGAGAGAACTGAGTGCGACGCTGCGCCCGGAAAAGTCGTTACTAGCACCCTAAAAGCACCAGAGTCGTCTCCCTAGTACCGGGCAGTCCCCCGAGGGGACGAAGGACCGCTCACCCACGGACAGGAGGCGCCACGAGACGGCAGGCGTGGCGAAGCAGGCGAACACGTCGTCGGTGCAGGAGAAGTGGGTGAGGTGAGGCAGGACCACCGACTGGCCCCGGCACTGGCCCCACATGTACACGTGCCCGCCCTGGGTCTTGGCCGCCGACGTGTGCGCCGAGTGGCAGGCCGCGATCTCCACGATCCTAAGTCCACAAACAGCAGGTGAACACGGCAAACGGGAGAAGAGACAAGCTGACTCCCCCGTCCCTTAGTTTTATCTGCTTTCAAAACAAAACAGAACAGGAGGAGGCTTAGTGGCCTCCATTTCCAGGCACCACTTGTTTCCAGGCCAGCTGTCCCTCGGTGGCGCAGCTCAGGAAGACGGGCTTGGGGGCACTTCTGGCTGCTTCTGTAGCCTCCATGGCGAGATGCAAGAACCCTCCCAAGGGGATGGAGACCCAAACAAACAGATTAACCCAATGGTGGTCTAATTTTTTTTTTTTTCTTAAAAAAGGACTTAATGAAGTAGATTAAAAAAAAAAAGGACTCAGGCTACTTACTTAACCCAGGTCTTGACCCAGTATCAAGAAATATTTTCATCAAAATTTCACCAATTTTAGCGTCAGCCAGAACTCGCCGTGGACCCCCCCTCCTACCTTCCGGGGCCTAGGGGCGCAGGTTCCCGAAACCGGCACACGTTAGAGCCCCCTGATTTTGCCAGGGACCTAGTTCTCGGCTTCCTTCCTAATGGAAAACTCTGGTTTTGGTGATTTGGAACTAGTTACTCTGCTCCGAGCCTACGCCGTCACGCAGATTCAGAGAAGAGGGTAAACTGCTTTCCCCCCAGGCAGGTCAGTGTCCTGCCTTTGCCCCAGCGCCCAGGGCGCCCGCACCCTCAGGCAGGAGGCACAGAGCTTCCGACTCCGCTTGGACTTCCTCCCCCTTCCCGCTCAGAATAGCCACTGACAGGTGACAGAGCTGCTCGGACTCCTGCCATCCGCCTCCACCCCAGGTCAGTCACACCACGTGCGTGCACCAAGGGACAGCCTGCTCGGTGTCCCTGCCTCAGACTCTCCCTCTCCTCTGAATCGGTTGTACAAGGGCTGAAGACACCTTGCTCCCCATCAGTGCCTTCGGGCCACAGTGGCTTCCCACAAGATAGGATCAAGGCACGTGGCACGAGGCCCTAACACAACTCCAGGCCCTAACTGGATACAACTCTGTCTGTATCCAGCCCCCTTTCGAACCACACTCGCCTATGTCCTCCGGGCGCCAACACACAGAGGTACTTGCTGCCCCTCAATATTCTTACAGTTCAGGCAGCTTGTTCGAGAATGCTCTTTCCTTTCTGCCTTAGAAATCCTGCCCATCTTTCAAGGCCCAGCTCAAACAGCCCCGAAGTAGGAGGCCTCTGGTTCACCTGCGCCCCCGGAAGCACGGCCTGGGTCGTACCTACCCAGCTGGGTTGCAGGTTCCTGGCAGCCTGAATCACTGGCTTATTCCTCCCCAAGTGTGTTTCTGTCCCCAGCATGGTGTCTGACTAAGCAACTTGGAGGTCATTTTATGGGAAACACTCAACAACCCAGAGCAACTGAGGGGTGGGTAAGACCCCATGACCGGCTAGCCGTGGGAGGATGGAGACGTCCCTGGATGTCTAACCGGATGCCTCCCAGCCAAGGAGGGAAGACGGGCATCACACAGGCTGGAGACCGCTCTGGTGGCTTGCGTCAGAAGGCTACAGTGCACGGATTTTATGTGTGGCCCAAGTAATTTCACTGATTTATTCAAGGGCTGCTTTCTGGACAACAGGAGAACTAACTAGAAAAGAGGCCACAGCGTGCCAGGGTGAAGAGCCTAGACGCTGGAGTCCGGCGGGCCCAGGGGCGCATCGGAGCTCTACCATGAGGCCAGGTGACCGTGGGAACGTCCCCGGGCCTCTCGAAGCCTCAGTTTCATCACATGCAAGGCGAGGACCTGAGAAGTGATCAAATACACCGCGCACTGTGTCTGGTGTACAAATAGCAGCCAGGAGCAGAGCTTTCTTGACAGGATTCCTGCTAAGTGTTCTCGGCGGCAAAGCCTCCCTCATACAGAGCCTGGACATTTCCAACGATCGATTAGGACACTGAGACCTTTCCTGGCTGCACGGTTAAGTCCGCGACTGGGCCCGAACCTCAGCCGTGGACTTTACAAATGAACCTTCCATGCCCACACCAGGAAGATGGCCAATCCTATTTGGCTTCTCTTTTCAACAAATAAAGAAAAAAGGGGAAGGAAATAGAATAAATACATTTATTCAAAGAAAGGGCATCTACTGTTACCATCTACCCTCACCCGTTACATCAAATGTGAGAGCAGAGACCTATCTCATTTTGCACACCTTGCTGCGGTGGCCAGGGCACGGGCTAGGGGTCAGAGGGCAGCCTGTGGGGGCCGAGTTACCTAAACTCTTATCATCCATTTTATTCTTAAAAAAAAAAAAAAAGGCGAGGGAAGAGAAGACAAGATAGCAATCGTCTCACGGCCTTGTGGTGAAGGGTCAACGAAACCAGCTCCCCAGCACAGTGCACATTCACAGCCAGCTTCCTCCGAAGACTCAAGTGTTTACCAGCGGTGGCAGGAGCTCTGGGAGACCGCTTAAAATCACCTCTTTTCCCTGATAATGTTCTATGAAAAATGTAACGGGTGGGAACGAAACAGCGTCCTTCCACCCAACTTCAGAAAACCAAAATGCTTTAATTCTGACATTGGCTTCTGGGATAGCTTTACCAGCCTCTACGGAAAAGGGAGCGTAGCCTCTGCCCTTACAGGAGGCAGGAATGCTGCTTCGTGGAGAAAGGGTGGAACAGACGTGGCAAAGGGCTCCGGGTGCGGAAGGCACTGGAGCGCTGGCCTCCCTGAGCCAGGGGACGTTTACCTGAACACCCAGCAGCTGCGCGGGAGGGAAGTCAAGGGTGGGGCACGGGCTGGGCTGACGGCAGCAGCCGCTACAGGAACAAGAGTGGAGACAGTTTAGAGGGAGCCTTCAGGCTGATCGTGGGACCCAACCAACTGCCAAGGCATCCCGCAGTTGCCTAAGGTCATCTGTTCTTAAATCCAATTCGTACCAAGGAGCCAATTTGGAAGCTCATACTCTCCAGTCTAATATATAACAGACAGTGACTGTGGACTGAGCTCACCTCCACTTGTCAGGGTGTCTGGCATATCTGACATTTTATTTTGCAGCCCATGAGTAATGGAGAGAAGGTACTACATGTTCATGATGAAGGAATTTTGTGTCCCCTCCACGGAATGATCCCCAAGGACCACAGCTTAATGGCCGTGGTACTAGAAATGAAAACGCAGAGACTGAGGAAGAATGTAAAACAGAAAACGAGGAGGAGAGAAAAAAGGTGATTTGTGAGCGAGAAGAAGAGTGGGGGACAAAGGATGATCATAAAAGGTCCAGAGCAGTGATTCCCAAGCCTGGCTTTGTAAGAGGCCAACGTCATTGCAATTATCGCAAGGTGTCACAAAATTCACGAAAACGCAAGGCAAAGTGAGTTCTAACTCAATTTAACTTCAAAATATGCTTTTATGAAACTTCAGGAACAAAGACAAATGCTGGTAAATCAAAGTATTGAGACTTCAGAAAGATTGGGAATGACTGGATTAGAGAGAAGAGAATGGCTTTAGTCATTAAAATTACTTTTATGTGAACATAAATTGCTAACAAATGTTATTAGCAGTCTTCATCAGAAGCGGACCTCTGTGGGAAAAATCTTAAAAGGTTTCCTCTGGGTTGTCATTTAAGCAAAGGATCCAATGTAGACAGATTTTCACCTTCCAGTTCTGTGACCAGGTAACCAGGACCTGACGATCCACCCCACCCTAAATTCAATCCTTTTGTTTCTAAGTAGTTCAACTTCCCCGAAATGGGCCCCAAGACTCAGAAGGGAGTTCTTGAGACAGAAGTCCTAACATATCTGCACGTTTCAGTTGCTGAGAAGGGGTAGGTACGTGCAAAACAAGTCCCAGCAGACTTACAAATTCCTCCCTTGCAATGCTCGTGTGATGCGGGGCCTGCAAACAGGGATTACCACGGCAAATTCAGGCACGGAAAACAGAAAAGCAGGAGGATCTCGTTCAAGACATTCATCCACAATAGTCGTAGCCAAAATGGTGACTATGTGGACAACAGTGAGCAGGCAAGTGTGTGGCTATTTCCACTTTTTTTTTTACAGTTATAATTCAAAATTTCAAAAACGCTTAAAATGCTTTTTTTTTTTTTTAATTGAGTTTTTACTCAATTTAAAAAAGCAATACTCTCAAGTACCAGGTAAGGCATTGGCACTCACGTAACTCCCATGCCGGCTTCTCTGCCTCTCCTGCTTCCTCCACCATGCTGCTCCCTGGCTCTAGTGACTCGCTCTGGGACGCTTTGGGACCAGGGTGCAAATGTGGGGCAAGCTGCTGATGAGCGGAGCGCAGTGGACTTGGCAAATGAGTTAAAAAGTACGTGAAGTGTGGCAGCACCATAAAAATGGTTAAGTGCCACATAAATATGTTGTTTTTATTTCCACAGCACCTTTATTTGATCCTTTAACTCTTCTTTGTCGTGTATCTAAATACTAAATGTCCCTACTGACTCGCTTTGCTCAACTGAGGCATCTGTGGGATTGTCCAAAGTCTCAAGACTGTCCCTTCTCTTTTCACTGAGTAGCTCGGGACTGGGACTAGATCTAAGGGAAATGCAAAGAGCACGGCTGTGTGCCTCCAGCACACACTCACACACTCCTGACCTCCAGTCCCTCTCCTCCTCCCCAATCCTTGAGGTCCAGGGTCTTATCCTAAGATTTTGGGGGAAATAAACCAAAAACAGGTCTTTTTTTTTTTTTAACCTATTTGACATATGTTAAACAAAATTAACCAGCTTATAATGCTCAAATGAAAATCAATGGGGTTGAGAATGACAATCTGGTTCTTCACTTTCATTGTTAAATACTCCAACAGGAAAATGTAAAAGAACTGCATACAAATGCAAGATAATCTATGTGTCCATATATTTACTTTAAAATCAGATGTAACAAAAATTAATATGCACAATAAAAATGAAAATAGCCATATTAATTCCCACAGTGATTACAACCCTAGTTTAACAGAAACACTAATGAAATGTTTTTGTTCAATAGCACTGTGTCAAAACACGTAGAATGAAAAGGCAGTGATAATGCCATGTCTGAGACACTCAAAAGGCTTTTAAAAAAATAGTGGGATAATTTGGGAGGAAATTCTGCATATGCTAATTACTTAACACAACCTTGCAGACAAGTAGGCAAAGAGAAGTCTTAATTTTCTAACCATTTCACACTTCCTCATAGCTTGGGAACTAAAATAATGAGAGTGTCCTATCCTTTCAACTACATTTTATAAGTAGCTGAGTGAACAGCTTTATACCTCATTTGAGGTGCTTTCGTTTTCCTAAGCAGAGAAGATTGACCTCAAGCGTTAACAACTTTCTCTTAAGAATATAAAACAGAAAACGATGAGAAGGAGGAAAAGGTAATTTGTGACGGAGGAGAACACAGTAGGATAGCCGCTGGAGGTTTCGTCCTTGCCATTAGTGTAGAGTAGCTGAAATATGGGTAAGTGAAAGGGGAATATGTAACATACAAACTCCCCAACAGCTCAAAAGCCGATTTTTATTTAATTTATTTTTAAAAGATTTATTTAGAGAGAGAAAGAGAGAGCATGAGTGTGGGGAGGCGCAGAGGAAGAGACAATCCCCTGTGCAGACTCCCCACTAAGCACAAAGCCCAATGAGGGGCCTGAACCCAAAACCCTGAGATCATGACCTGAACAGAAAACATGAGTCAGCTGCTCAGCCAACTGAGCCACTCAGGTGCGCCCAAAAGGCCAATTTTATTTTTATTTATTTATTTATTTATTTTTAATTTTTATTTATTTATGATAGTCACAGAGAGAGGCAGAGACATAGGCAGAGGGAGAAGCAGGCTCCATGCACAGGGAGCCCGATGTGGGATTCGATCCCGGGTCTCCAGGATCGCGCCCTGGGCCAAAGGCAGGCGCCAAACCGCTGCGCCACCCAGGGATCCCCAAAAGGCCAATTTTAAAAAGGGATGAATGCTCTCATGAAACAATATTCTAACATTAGCAGTAAGTTGCCCACAATTCTGTATCATGTCTACGTGGTTTTAATAAACCAAAGAACATGCAAGTTATTTTGAAAATGCACATATTACCTGTCCTTTTCCACGACGACAGGCGCAGGATAGGACTGGTTACTTTTATTGCCAGTGCCCAACTGACCATAAGAATTTGCACCCCAAGCATACACTTGGCCTTCATCTGTTAAAACTAATGTGTGTGCATAGCCACAGGCAACCTAGAAAAAGAAAACCCAAATCCACTTAGGCCCGCAAATATGCTTTCACAAGGTAGGTTAAGAACCAAAGATGAAAAAAAAACCCCAAACAGTGGCAGCCTGCTCAGAGAGGCAAAACATCAAGGTAACCAGTTATGTCTAGAACTGGTTTAGCCTGTGTGTGGCCAAAACTGCAGTAAGATCAACACGAGTCCTTTAGTAACATGAATCTGGTTTGTTCAGCTTTAAATATGGCATTCATTATGTTCACAGAGACCAAAGATGTGGACTGAATATGAAATACGCTTTTACTTTTAAAAAATATATATATTTTATTTATTTATTCATGAGAGACACAGGGGGAGAGAGAGAGAGAGAGAGAGAGAGAGAGAGAGAGGCAGAGACACAGAGGAGAAGCAGGCTCCATGCAGGAAGCCTGATGTGGGACTCGATCCTGGGTCTCCAGGATCATACCCTGGGCCAAAGGCAGTTGCCAAACCGCTGAGCCACCCAGGGATTCTGCTTTTACTTTTTAAGAATTTGTTTCCTTTTTTGTAAAACTAAAACATGTTCAATGTGGAAAAAATGTAGAAAAGTATAAATATGAAACTAATCTGAAGATCAGGATTATTTTTCTACTCATATATAGATACATGGATATGTACCATGTCTCCATGCACCATGTCTGTATCTTTATTTTTACTTGACATCACATAGCACTATTTCCATATCCTTCAAAACCCTTTGTAAACATCATTTCCATTCATACAGATTTAGTATAATTTATTTAATCATTAACATTATTTGATTAAATTATCCTACATCTATTATTTATTTATTGAAGTTAACTCTTTCTCTTTCTTTCCTTCTTTCTTTCTTTCTTTCTTTCTTTCTTTCTTTCTTTCTTTCTCTCTTTCTCTCTCTCTCTCTCTGTCTCTCTCTCTCTTTCTTTTTTTGCTATATCTTCTCCACTAATTCTGTAAGTGTCTTTCATTTTGGTTCCTTAGGCTAATACCTAGGAATAAAATTACAGAACAAAGGTTATGAGTATTTTCAAGGCTCTTGATATATATACTACCAAAGTTTCCTTGGAAAAGATTGTGACAATTTACATTCCAACAGCTAAGTATGAGAATGGCCTAGAAACATAAATTCCTGATGAACATCTACAAATTAATTCAGGGAAACAGAGCTTTAGCCTTCACTTCAATGAAGAAAACATCAAGCAGCTAAACCCTTCATCTGCCAAGAAAACTGTGTATCTTTGCCCCTAAAGACTTAAAAGCAGGCACACGGAAACCAATTGTGGACATACCCGCTGGATGCGAATGCCTTGCAGAGCTGCTATTCTACAGGGAGTTGGCTGGTTGCCGCTACTGCCAAGTCCAAGCTGCCCATTTCCATTGTAACCCCAGACATAGACCTGAGAGAAAACCAGAGACTCAATGTCCAAGGAAAACATAAGCAAGCAAGCTCTCTGCTGGAGAGAAACGTGCTGCGTCAGTAGGACACCAGCAAGGCAAATGCGTTTTTTAAAACAACATATCACACAACTTTCTTACCTCCCCAGTATTCACTACTGCCATCGAACACATCTGCCCACATGCTATGTTCACAACAACTTTATTTTGTAAGCAGCCTGTGACTCTTCGAGGGATCGGCTGATTGGCTGTTGATCCAGATCCTACCTGTCCGGAGTTATTATAGCCCCAAGCAAATACCTGGGAATCGAAAAATGAAACACACTCGTTTATAAAGTGTCTCAGTTGGACGCAAATATGTACTCATAGTGCCTCATCTTTGCTCTCAAAGTGCCTGATATCCATCAATTCTCACACCACAGGCAGAGAAGTTTTTATGAAATTCATTCTTACAAAATGCAGTATGTTACAAAATTAGGTTATTGGTATTATCTACACAAATAGCAGTAATTATTCTCAAATATCACATATTATTAAAATATCTACTTATAGATACCTTAGCCATATTTTCCAGCATTTTGAAATTTTTTCTTTTAGCAAATAAAACCCTCGAGTACAGCCATATAGAAGGAAAATACAGCCTTTTAAATTTTGCTAGGAATTTAATAGAAATCCCTACTACATAAAGGTACACTTCATGATATACCCACCATGACTATGAATTGCCAACAAGAATAAGATTGAACTTGAGGAAAATGGTTATTTAAATCAAATGATCATATTTCTAAGACTGCTATAAGAATCTATGTAACCTTATTGAAAAAAATCAATGAGATTTATGCTAACTATTCTCACCTCTCCATCAGATGTTAGCACCAAAGAATGGTAAGACCCACAGGCAACTTCAGTGACTTGTTTGTTTGACAAATTAGTAGAAATATGACAGGGCACTAAACCATGATTAGTTGTCCCATTGCCCAGCTGGCTATAAGCATTATGACCCCAGGTAAAGACTTCTCCTTCTGAAAATAAAAAGAAATACAACCAGCTTTCAAAACTTCTACTTTATTATATGAACATATATATTTGCACACCTTCATGGATGAAAACTAAAAATGCATGTGCAAAAACTAATCAACTTCCCTATTCCACCAAACTCATTCCATAAAAGAACACATTTGGAAATACAAACTATATTCTATCTCAAAGCAACAAGGTGAATTGAAATGGATGAAATTATAATAACTAGGAGATAAGTTTTTAAATTTTTTTTTTTTTTTTTTAATTTTTTATTTATTTATGATAGGCACACAGTGAGAGAGAGAGAGAGAGGCAGAGACACAGGCAGAGGGAGAAGCAGGCTCCATGCACTGGAAGCCCGACGTGGGATTCGATCCCGGGCCTCCAGGATCGCGCCCTGGGCCAAAGGCAGGCGCCAAACCGCTGCGCCACCCAGGGATCCCGGAGATAAGTTTTTAATAAACAGCCGAGAAATGTTACCAAGAGTAACAGGAAGAAATATCAGATTGAAAGTCAAAAGACTGTAAGATCATTTACCTTCTCTGGGGCTACTTTCTTATGTATAAAATGATCATCAAGTTAATTTTTAAATCTTTGTTATTATTTATTGTGTAGTATAATACACATTCAGAAAAGTTCACAGAATATATGCTGTTTTAGAAATAACGACAAAGCATACACTCACGTACTACCACTCAGATCAAGAAATATAACTGGATGATCACTCAAAAAGCTCACCATATATAATCCTGAATAAGAGAATTCAGTTTTTCCTATTCTTGAACTTTCAATAAATGGAATCATACAGTATATACTCCTTTGTCTGTATTTTCTACTATATTATCTGTTTGTGCTACATTCCAGAGAGCTAATTTCTTCTAATCTTCTAGTTTATTTTCTTTTGATGTGTCCAAACTGCTATAAAACTTGCCCACTGAGCTTTTCTTTTTGATGATTATATTGTTTATTCGGTTCTTTTTCAAATCTTCTCATCTCTGCAGGATATAGCTTCAAGCTCATCTGATATTTTTTCAAACACAATAAATACAGCTCTCTTATAACTGGTATCTGATCATTCTAATATCTGATACTTCGTAGTTAGTTTTTGCTGTCCTTTTCTGCTTGGTTCTCATTCATGGTGCCTTGTTTCCCTGTGTCCCTGGTTATCTTTGACTATATGCTACTAACTGCCACTGAAAACTCATTTTTCAATGGCAATGTATTTCCTCAGGCCTACGATGAAGTGAAGGTGCCTTCTTCAAGAAAGCATCTGCATTAACCTCTGTCATGCCATGAAGGCCCTTAAAGGTACTTCTTTGATAGATCCCACACTTAGGATTTCTTGGCCCACCCAGTCTGATGTGAACTGGGATACAAATGCATGAGTACAACCCTTCAGGGACAGGTTTTCTTCCTTTTCTTTCTCTTTTCCTTCTTGCTTTGCTCACAGCCAACGATTTTTCTGTTCAGTGCCTTCGAGATGGAGGAGCCGGCCCATCCTTGCCCCCCCATTATAGCCCTTCGTGGACCCAGCATGTTAGATGTCTGATGCACGATCCCTTCACCTCAGGAGTACATCAAACCACAACCCCATTTAAGTGGAGAGGTAGATGCCCTGAAGGCAAAAGTAGCTTTAAGTTCCCTTTAACCTTACTTCACACTTTCTCTTAAATATGATCCAATAATTTGCCTCTGCCTTGTCAGCACTTAGATGCCTCTATGAAAAAAAAAATTTAAATACTTTATGTAGAATTTCCGCCAAAGAAAATGGGCCAAAAAAATCCAGCCTATTCCTGGCAACCAAAATTCCCTAAAATTTATGTGAAATAAGTAACCAAAAGAATGTTTATAAACTTTATTTTCAGTTCAAAGAATACTAATAAAATGAATACCCAGCTTAAAAAAAACCTCTACGGTATGATTTAATTAAAATGTCTTATTAGCGTGAATTCATAAAATAGCCATGAGAGTATTTAATTCTCTATCCTACTAATATCAAAGCCTATAGCCATCAGTCACGTTCATGATAAGAATCCCAGTGCTAGGAGTTAGAGGGCATCTTGGACTTCATTAGTTCATAGATCAGGGATCCCAAGTTCAAAAAGTCCAGAGTGAGGTCAGCATTTTAATGCAAAATAATTAAACTTTCTAAAAGCATAAACAAAAGGGGTTCACTGGGCTTACAGTACTGTCATTCTCACGTCCAAAGTGCCAATGCTTGCTGGATTCCATCTTCTACATTATCTTACTCTCATATTCAGATATGTTCATATTTCATGGTGTCCAAAGCATGGACAAGAGTCAAGTTCACAGAGCAGAGCCAGAAACTCCTGCCCAATCAAAAAGTACATTCTCGGTTTAAGGGGTGGTCCTAAGTCCTGCTTCTAACAAGGCAGTGGCTCCAATTCTACATGTGCTCCTAGGTTACCTGTGGTCGCAAGGACAATATGGGGGCCACTCCCATAGCTGAGGCAGGCTATTTTTTTGCCACTTAAAGCATCCAGTCTCCGAGGTTCAATGGTACTCTGGACGTCACCTAATCCCAAACAGCCACAGCAGTTTGTGCCAAGCACAAAAATCTATGGGGGGGGAAAAAAAAACCACTGTTAGTCCAAGCACTTGTATTTCTGAAGAGCCCATAATTACTGCTTCACTGTTTAACATGATATAATAAGAATCTACTCTCCATGCTTTTTTTCTTACAACCGCAATTCCTTCGTTCCTCCCATCCCCGCCCCACCCAAGACCTTCAACTTAGCAAATCCATTCCTGTAAGGGGCTGAATGTCTCCTTCGACCTTTACCTCATCGTTTACTGTGGTATATAAGACTTCATTGCCGGCGCTGCCGAAGACACAGGCCTGACGAATTAACTGCAGTTCCTCCTCGGAACAAAGGGAGAAAATTGGCCACTTTCCCACATCTAACATCTTCAAAGATGACAGAGTAGCCTGTACTGGCTGAAAAGGAAATAAATAAATATATACATAAATAAAATTTGAAACACACACACACATATATACACGCACACATTCACACAGGTTAAGACTATTAATTAAAAAATACTTTCTTTTTTCTTCCCCTTGTACTTCCGTGGAGGCCAGCGCCGGTTCAAGGAGGGAACTCCTGAGGGGCCCCCCGAGCTACGGGAACGGCCTCCACAAGCCCACGCCTCAGTCCTGCTCTCACAGCGAGCCGGAGCCGGAGCCAATCTTCTCGGGGCCACGGCAGTCGCCCACGGCTGACCCCTGAACCCTCAGGGCTGGCTGGTCTTAAGCGTAGCTCTGGACGCTAGGCTGGTTGGAAAGGCAGGAAAAACTGAGGTTTGGGGGGGAGAGGGCGCACTGTGACTTCGTCCTGACGAAATGCGTCCTTGGAAAAGAACGACGCTGACGGTGACGCCAAGACACCGGTCCCGGAGTCCCGGTTCTTGAGTCCATTCTGACCACCAGTTGGGCGGCTGGTGGCTTGGCCGCATCCCCCTCACTCGGGTCTGAAGACCGGTGAGAAGACACGCTCAGAAAGTGCGTATTTGTTCGCTAGGGCCGCCACAGCAAAGTGCCACAGGCTGGGCGGTTTACACCAAAGCAATCTATTTTCTCACAGTTCTGGAGGCTAGAAGCTCAAGATCAAGGTCTACGCTAGTCTGGTTCTTCCTGAGGGCTGTGAGGGAAGGTTCCAGGCCCTCTCCCTGGCTTGTGAGGCCACCTTCTCCCTGTGTCTTCACATCATCTCCACTCTACGCAAGTCGGCCTCTGGGTCCAGGCCGCCCCTCTCCAGAAGGACGCCAGTCATCCTGGATTAGGGCTCACCGGAATAACCCCATCTTAACTCCTCACATCTGCAGTGACCCCATTTCCAAATAAGGTCACCGTCTGAGGTACTGGGGTGTCCTCGTGTAATTGCGCTGCTGTCACCGGGAGGCTTATAAACAGCAAGAATTGACTTCTCGCAGTTCCGCAGACTCGAAGTCCAAGAGCAAAGCACCGAAATGCTCATGTTCTGATGAGGGGCCCCTTTCTGCTTCACAGCCCTTGTCTTCTGTGTCCTCACAGGGTAGGAGGGGCTAGCGATCTCTCTGGAGGCCCTTTTATAAAGCACTAATCCCACTCTCGAGGGTTCCACCCCCGTGACTTCATCACTTCCCAAAGTCCCCACCTTCTAACCCCATCACCTTTGGGGGTTTAGGATCTCAACATATCAATTGGGGTTGGGGGGAAACACAATGAAACCCACAGCAGTATACGTTAAGATCATAGGCACCTGAGTTCTCATTAGAGCACGCAATGTGGACACCATAAAGCTGTTCTGAAAGAGAGCTTTCATTTATTTGCTCCCCTGGCAACATTGTCAGGTGTGTGCTCTCTAGCTTTCAGACATTTGGGGATTACAGTAAGATGCAGAAGCAGCCAACAGGTTTTCAAATGGCAGGTCTGGCCCTCTCTCCTAATCGCCATGCTTCTGCTTAATTTCAAGGAGCAGGGGATCTTGTGAGGCCTGTCCTTCCCAACTGCTATTAAGTCAACCTTACCAGGGAAGAGTTCTGGTACAAAGCTGACGGGACTAGCGACTCACTCTCTGCAGACCTGGAAGGGACTTAGGAGTCAGCTGAGTATACGTGTGTGTGTGTATATATATTATGATGACTTGGCTCCTAAGATTATGGAGACTCAGAAGTCCCATGATCTGCATCTGCAAGCTGGAGACCTGGGAGAGCTGGAAGCATAGTGTAACGAGTCCAAAGGCCTGAGAACCAGGGGAGACAGTGATGCACATCCCAGTCTGAGGGCAGGAAAAGATGAAGCGAAATGACCCAGATCAACCAGTGAAATAGGAAAAAAGGGATGAATTCCTCCTTCCTCCACCTTTTGTTCTGTTCAGTCCCTTAAGAGTTTCGATGATGCCCACCCACCCTGTGGAGAGCAAACCGTTTACGGAGTTCACCAATTCAAAGGCTCTTCTCGTCTGGTGACACCCTCACAGACACACCCAGGAGCAATGTCTCATCTGGGCACCAGTGGCCTACTCAAGGTAACACATAAAATTAATACCACACCACGCGAAGAATCCCATGTGATCATGGAGGCAGAGGCTGAAGCAATCCGCCCGCAGGTCCAGGAACACCAATGACAGACAGAAGCCACCAGAAGCTGGGAGGAGGAAAGGATGGCTTCTTCCCTCGAGCCTTCAGAGAGTATGGCCCTGCTGACACCTTAGTTTCAGACCTCTAGTCTCCAGAACTGTCAAAGAATCCATTTCTATTGTGTTAAGCCATCCAGTTTGCGGTACTTTATCAAGGCAGCCCCAGGAAACGAATACAGAGGGTAAGCAGCCTGTAAGGGCTAACAGCATCATCCTGAGGCCACGGCAGCGCCTGAACCGGGATGACGGCCCCGACACCAGAGCCAGCCACCGTCCCTCACCGTGCCACTCAAGTTCTAGGACCCTGTCTGGGGAGGGAAGTCGTCCGTTATCTTTGGGCAGCACCCAAGGCCACTACAGATCTAAGGACAGACTCTCGTTCTGTTAGCTTTTAGGCTAAAATTTAGGTAAATTACATACCTCCTTACATCATGAAGGCATTTTATTTTCTCTGGGGGGGTCTTCATTTTAATTTTTTTTTCCTATTTAAGTCTATAAATTTCAAAAAGAACAATGTTTGGGATGTGGCATCAAATATTTATAGATGAGCTAATGTGCTAATTAAAAGCACTCATATATTATTCCTAAACTTCACTACTATAGGGCACAGAGACTGCTAGCCTCATTTTAAATACAGGGAAACTGAGGCACAGAAAGACTAAGCAATCCTCCAAGATCACCTGCTTCCAAAGACTGCTTTCCACACACCACATGCTGCAGAGAAAAAAGCTCACATAAAAAGTTCTATCGCTGGCAGATCGGGCCTACAGCTGCAGGGCTTTGGCTGTTGTCACGCAGTCCTTAATGAACAGGCACCAAGACCCACTGTGGGTTACCTTCCACGAACAGAGCAGACGGCAATACACAAAGAGAAAATACGCATCCCTACCTCATTTTTTCCCATCAGGCAGGTTTTTTGGATTTCAACCTGCCCTGCTACAAAACTCAAGTGGTTTCTTTGATGCCTAGAATCTGGTTGTAAATCCAACAAGCTCCTAAACACCTGGCTACAAATTATTGGTTCTGAACTTTCTTCCTGGCTCACTTGTACAAAACCTCTAGTACCCACCCCGTGACTCTATAACCGCCAGGCTTCGTGTGTGTGTGTGTGTGTGTGTGTGTGTGTGTGTGTGTGTTGTAGCATCACCTGCAGTGTGTGTGTGTGTGTGTTGTAGCATCGCCTGCAGTCATACATTTGTTAAAGGATGTCACAGGTCCACAGAACATCAGGTGTGACAGTATCACTGAACATGTCCCGAGTGCCAGATATTAAAGATATAAAAATTGGGACGCCTGGGTGGCTTAGTGGTTAAGCATCTGCCTTTGACTCAGGGCCTGATCCCAGGGTTGGGGATCAAGTCCCATATCAGGCTCCTGCATGGAGCCTGCTTCTCCCTCTGCCTGTGTCTCTGCCTCTCTCTCCGTCTCTCATGAATAAATAAATAAAATCTTTAAAAAAAAAGATATAAAAATGAAAGATCATCGCTCCTTCAAGGAGCTCACAATTTAATAGAAAACAAATACCTAACAATATAACCGGAGTACAATGGGGGTGTGAATACACTGCTTTTAAACATCTGTCAGAAGGCTGGCTCCTGGAGGTCAGTTATCAAAAATGCATTTTTCTAAGTCTTGTGGGGGAGTTATTTCATGGGGGGGAACTTATGACTTAATTTATGAAAGGCACACATTTATGCTTTTCTGAGGTATTTAGTATTAGTCTCAAGGAACTGTAGCATCTTTGTTCTCAGAAGAAAAATACATTGCTCTCTACAACACCCTCATAGGTATATATAGCTGTACACACTGTGCACACCGTAAACCTGCCTGAATGGAACGTGTATGTATCCTCCATATACATATTAAGAGTGTAGGAAGCAGGATTCACATACAGCGCCCTGCAAGAGAAGCAGCCACCCTGCATGACAGCAGCCACCTCTGCAGAAGGCGCCCAATCAACTTCGTGCCCAACTGTTAAGTAAGGGACTGGCTTAGCAGGAGCCAAGGTCAGGCAACAGAAAAATCTGTACGGGGAAAAAGCACTTCCAGGGAATGAGAGCTTGACAGTATACACGATGAGTCATCAAGATCATGTCCCTAGAATTCAACCTTAATTTGGCCCAGGTAGCCCTGCACATAATACTACTACCGGCAATAACTATTCCCAGGCCAGCTTTCCTTTACTTTTGCTCTACATCCAGCCCCACAGCCCCATCTTTCACTGGCCCCTGTTCGGGAAATGCAAAATGGTGATATTTTAATATTAGCTCAAGGAAAATATAGTTAAGGAAACACAGCTCCATAAAATTAGAGACCAAGATACATTTTATTACTCCTTGGAGTACGTGCTATCTATATAATTCTGCTTCTCTAGACAGAAGCACAATCGGACAGATTGTGTCAACAATCTAGACAACTAAGTTGTCACAATTAAACTTAAAACACACCATATAGAAACAAAACCAAAATTACCTGTTGGGCATGACTTACCAAAAAAACTATTTAAAAAAAAAACAACCAACAGCTTGCCTTTCAGGACTTCTTGGCTATGCAGCACTTTATATGTAACAGTCACTTCATTCCTAATTCTGTTAGTCTATTTTTTATTTTACACAGTCTGTTATTCCTGGGAAAAATCCGGAATTTTTCTATGAACATTTTGTAAGATTCTCAAGTTCCATACAGTCTTACAAAAGTAAGCTATTTTTGTATTTTGTATTTTCACAAATGAACAATGTCAGGGGTCAGGCACATGGTAACACTATGGTTTGGTTTCAGAAGTTTTGCCATCTTTATGCACTCTGCTGGCTTTGTATAATTATTTACATCTTTTGTTGTATTTTGACTATATAATTATTTACATCTTTTATGGTCTTTTAACCATATTTTAAGAACAGCAGAAAACAGAAAAATGAAAATTAAGAGTGGCAGTTAATATTAAGCTGTTAATAGTGAAGAACAGATATTGTATCAGTTTAATAAAATTAACACAAGTTGGAAATCCATGTGCATGCTGAAAGATGCGAAGCTTTTGACATCACTTGGACACATTGGACTTAAGCTGGTTGACTGTCATGTTGAGCTGTGATGGAAAAGGAATAAAGAATATTTTATGATGAATTAAGAACATGTCATCTAAGACTAGGTATTTTATAATTTTGTTCATTCTCTGGGAATGAAGTAGACGTTCAGCTCAGACCCTCTTGCAGGACAGTGTTATCTGTGACAGTAGGGATGGTCTGTACTCCCCTTGTCCAGCACCAACCTCGTCATCTCTGGGAACCCAGCTCTACCCCTCAGATAATACTCACGGTTTTCTGCAGGCCCCTTTAGCATTCTACACACCCACAATAATTATCTGTTTGCATCTGGGTCACTACACTGTGAGCCCCTCAAAGATAGATACTATCTCACTGATTTTCCTATTCGGTGACCAGTAGATGCTTGATACATGCTTCATGCAACAGAAAACACATGTTCCAAAGACATGATCTTTTTTTTCTAACCTTGCCACTTTCTCCATAGGAAAGGGAAAGCTCTTCTTCCATATGGATTCAGTCCTGTGCAGTCCCTAAGGAAAAAGTATGTGGTAAAATCAGGATCCCATAGGTCGAATGATACTAGGCAGGTTAAAATTATTTTACTTCCAATTAACAGAGAAAATAAGCTAAACTCCAATATGGTGAAGGGAAGATAGGGAATTAAGGTTTAGGCATGAGAGTTAATAGCTTTAAAACCCAAAAGGTGTTTTTAACTGTTCTGAAACTATCCTATGGTCTCTTATGGGAATCTTCCTGCAGAGGTCTGGGAAAGTAATCCCAGGATAAATGAAGATTCTTAAATCTATAAGGAAACAAGTAGAAAATTTTCATTTTACAGTTGACCTACTATAGATAAGAAAAAATAAATTTTAGACCTTAGTCAAGTTTTCCCTGGGATTGGAAAGCTCCAAATCACCGTGCAGAGCAGACTTATCAGTTCTCAGCTCCACTGAAGAGTATATGATTTGCTAAACTTGGGGGACAGGGGAAGGAGAAATGAATGAAAAAATGAAAGGACGAAGAATGACTATGGCTTTGTTTATCGTAAACTGTAATAAAAAATCTGCAACAGTAGCCATCAAATATGAAGCAACAGTATTCAATCTTCTTGCCTTAATTAACCATTTCCACAATGACTACTTTCTACCACATAGAAGTAACAGCAGAAGCAGCTCTTTCAAAAGGCATGCAACATGGGCTCTCTTTTTGCTCAAAGGATCCCCTTTAATATTTCTTGCAGGGCAGGTCTGGACTATGGTTCAATCATTACACAGTGAACCATCTCATCACTAAAAATAAATATAAATAAATATTCTTTCTCTCCCCCAAAAGCAATTGAACAAAATCCTATTTAATAATGTTGGTATTTAGGGAGAAAGAACATGAGAGACTCCTAACTCTGGGAAACGAACTAGGGGGGTTGAAAGGGAGGTGGGGGTGACTGGGTCACGGGCACTGAGGGGGGCACTTGATGGGATGAGCACTGGGTGTTATTCTATATGTTGGCAAATTGAACACCAATAAAAAATAAATTTAAAAAAATAACAATTAATTAATTAATTTTAAAAAATAAAAAAAAGAAAGGTGAAACAAAAAAATTTTGGTATTTCTGATTTATTAGTTTGGGTTCTATTTACTCAAATACACTACATTTCAAGGGCTAACGTCAGGACATTTTATCTGATATTATCTACAAGCAATTAGAACCTTATAATAGATAAAAACAATAATCAAAATAAAATCAAGTCTTAACAGTGTTCCTGATCCATGCTTTACATGCCCTTGAGAATATTAGTAAAATTTTGTTTCCTTGGCTATAAAAAGGTGTCTCAGAATATAAGGAATAGTCACATATTCAGAATAATTATAGCTCAAGCTATGGCGATTGATACAAATAATTTTTAAAAAATCTATTTATTTATTTATTTATTTATTTATTTATTTATTTATTTATTGTGAGCAGGGAGAGGGGTAGAGGGAAAGGGATAGGATCTCAGAGCAGACTCCACACAGAGTGCAGAGAGCAACGTAGGGCTCTATCTCACCACCGTGAGATCATGACCTGAGCCAAAATCAAGAGTCGGATAATTAACCGACTGAGCCACCCGGGCGCCCCACGAATCATTACTTCTAATATTTACAAAAGATATACTTGTTTTTAAAAGAATCAATTAGACTTTTCTCACTAATCAATTTATAAAACTTGATCTAGTTGCCAATATGGAAAGATAATTTCATGTGACGGTTATTCCTACATGATCAGTCTTCTCCGTTAATTTGCAAGCTCTTTAAGAAAGGCAACCATGGCTCGTTCGTGGCTATAACCACCGTAGGACATGGCTCAGAGAAGAACACAATATTATGTATTTGGCTGAAAGCACTTTTTGAATACAGCTTTTTGCATATTGGAGACTGCTGGCATTGAGGATTCTTTTTTTTTAAATTTATTTCATCCTAACTGGAATGACATTGCCCATATCTATCCCACATTTACTAGAATAAAAAATAAAAAGAGGGGACAAGGAAAAAGGAAAAAAAGTAGAGGAAGGGAAGTCAAAGGCAAGAAAAAAAAGGAAATTGGAGGAAAGGGGACCAAAGAAGAGATGTGGCTGCCCTTTATTGTACCGTAGGCCACTTTTGTTGCCAGGAGAAGAGAAATCCTGCTAATACACTAAGATCCTGGAACAGTAATCCTGGCTTGTTGTTTCCCACCCCATTCCTCTACCATTGTAGGTAACCAATTCTATTGGTTTCTGGTTTATTCTTCCTATTTCTTTTTGCAAAAATAAGCAGATACGTGTCTGTAATTTTATTTCCCAATTCCTCCTTATACAAAAATAGCATACTTTATATATTCTCTTTGGTAATTTGCTTTTTTTTCCCCTTCACTTAACAACATATCCTGAAAATCACTCCTGATCAGTTAACAGAGATTTTTTAAAAATTTTAATCAACTAAATATCATCCTCGGTTTTTTTATTTTTTTAATCCTGTTTTTTTTTAAGGAGGAAAATAAATAGCTCTTTTTAGTGTCTTTAAATCAACTTCAAGTACAGTAACTCTTTAAAAATTAGAATGGTGGAACACAGGCTATTGTGTCCGACTAATCAAATCAAGACATAATTGCATGAATAGAATATTGAAATTACCATATTTGAAGAAATAACATTGGTACGATTCAATTAAGACTAAACATAAAATTAATATAATTTCACCTTCATTGGTCAAAATGTTCCTGAAGATTTAAAAATTATTCAAGAATAATTACTATTGTACAGTACTATGAAAAAACTGTTGACTTCTCCAGCATTATGGAAAGTAGTTGGATTTTTTTTTCTTTTTTTTTTTTTTTTTTAAAGATTTTATTTTTTAAATTTTTATTTATTTATGATAGTCACAGAGAGTGAGAGAGAGAGAGGCAGAGACACAGGCAGAGGGAGAAGCAGGCTCCATGCACCGGGAGCCCGACGTGGGATTCGATCCCGGGTCTCCAGGATCGCGCCCTGGGCCAAAGGCAGGCGCCAAACCACTGCGCCACCCAGGGATCCCGGATTTTTTTTTCTAAAATTATCTCAATGTGATCAAACATAATAGAGAAAAACAGCTTCTCTAATTTGCACCACTTGAGGAATGCAGTTTATGGAATATATGTAAGGATTATAGTTATCGTGTTGTCTACATGATTTCACCAGGCTATTTTTTTTTTTTTTTTTTTTTTTGAGAGAGAGAGAGTGTGTGAGCAGAAGGAAAAGGGGAGGGGCAGAGGAAGAGGGAGAGAATCTTGAGCAGACTCCATGTGCTGAGCACGGAGCCCGACACAGGGCTCGATCTCACAGCCCTGAGATCGTGACCTGAGCCAAAATGAGGAGTTACATGCTTAAGTGACTGAGCCATCCAGGCGCCCCTGACCAGGCTGTTATTAATATCAATGTTATAGCACTATATCAATATATACCTCCTAAAAATCCACAATATACATACAGAATACCACATCCATGAATTCTAAATAACAATAGCAACAGTAACAGTTAATATAAACAGCTACCCTGTACCACCGATTAAGCGCCTTATATTATGTCATTAAACTTTACAGTGGCCAAAAGAAACAGATACAAACATTGCCACCATTTTTTGGACATGTTTCAAAAACTTGACCGTCACCAACCAGTCAGGGTTAGAGCCACAGTATTTGATTTCAAAACTTCTCTTTTAGACCCTCCCCTGTATTTAAGTTCTCCTGTGAACGTTCCAGTTTTATTTTATACTGACTGGTTGGGAATGTTCCATCCAAAAATTTTTATACCTGATTGTCCTAAATTTCTGGAGCCCCGTATTCAGTCATCTTTAATTCTGTTCCTTCTAGATCCTTGTAAAGTTGTCTTCTAGAATAAAGTCAATGTGACTGAAAAACATAAACACATAAATTCTATTAAGAGAATAAGAGAGAAGGAAAAGAATATACTATCTTGCAATTTTAACAAGCCATTATTTATCCGAGAAGCAGATAGTTCAAATATTGTATTAGTTTTATTAATTAAAAAGTCAGCAGTACGGATGCTCCATTATTAAAAAGCTAATGTAAAATATAACCTTTAGATATTATACTTTGTAAGCTTGGAGACCATGCTTAACAATTTGGACACTGAACACACATGAAAAAAAAAAAAAACCCACATACTAAGAACACTTTAATTCGTGTCAACACAGAAAACACAAGGGAAGCCATCTGGAATGTGAAAAAAGCAAAACTTTCAAACTTTTGGAAGAAAGCACAAAAAACATCTTTGTGACCTCAGGGCAGGGAACGATTTCTTAAATAAGACACAGTAGCATAAACCACAAAGAAAAGCCTGGAGAAATTTACTACACAAAACTTCAAAAATACAGCATACTGAAAGACGAACAAAGGAAAACACGCCACAGAATGGGAGTAGGTATTTTCAACATATATAACTGATGTAACTACTAGGTATTTACCTGAAGGATATAAAAATACTTATTCGAAGGGAAACGTGCACCCCAATGATTATGGCAGCATTGTCAACAATAGCCAAACTATGGAGAGAGCCCAGATGTCCATTGACTGATGAATGGATAAAGAAGAGGAGGTATATATATGCAACGGAATATTACTTAGCCATAAAAAGGATGAAATCTTGCCATTTGCAACCATATGGATGGAGCTACAGAGTATTATGCTAAGCAAAAATCAGTCAGAGAAAAACAAATACCATATGATTCACTCATAATGGATTTGAAGAAATGAAGCAGATGAACATAAGGGCGGCGGGGGGGTGGGGGGAGGCAAACCAGAAAACAGACTCTTAACTATAGAGACCAGACTGAGGGCTGCTGGAGGGGAGGTGGGCGGTGGGATGGGGCGAATTAGGGGATGGGTATTAAGGAAGGCACTGTGATGAGCACCGGGTGTTCTGTGTAAGTGCTGAATCCCTAAATTCTACACCTGAAACTAATATTACCATGTATAATAACTAGAATTTAAATAGAAACTTGAAAAAGGCAGAAATTTTAAAAATAAAACTGCTTATAGATTTCCTCCTTTTCTGCACAGGAGGGCAATATTTTTTTTAATTGTATTTATTTTTATTTTTTTTAAATTGGAGTTCAACTTGCAACATATAGTATATCACCCAGTGCTCATCCCATCGAGACAGGAGGGCAATATTTCTTATAGACCCAGAGCAGAGGCTGGCGTCTGTATGGAGATCTTCACAGTGATGGTGTCTCGGCTTAAGATCATTCCATTCAATACTTACTATGTTTTAATTTACTGGGTTTTTTTCCCCCCTCACATGTGTTTTCAGACTTACAACTTGGCTCAGGCACATAACCAATAATTCATAACAAAAAGTGTCTAAGGCTGCCTTTAGTGAATCTAAATTGTATACTCACGGGGCCAATGTTTCAAGTTTTTGCAAGAGGAATTTTCAAAAGCAAATATACAACCAAGGTGATTTTTTGTATGAAATTTGTTTTTCTCTTTTTGCTTTTTGTGCAACTTTCATTCCAGTGTGGGAAGCCAACAATCGTATTATAATAGATACATTTTATAGCATATTGGAAAGTGATGGTGACACAAAATTGAAAATGGAGCCGGATAAGGAGTAGTTAGAGTCTTGAAGGTTGATGTTAAAGGTTTTCGATTTTAAACAGGGTGGCCAGAGAGCCTCCCTAGGTATATGATCTTCGAGGAAAGACTTGAAGAAAATGAAGAAGTGAGCTGAGTACACCTAGAACAAAACCTATCTAGGTCTATGTGGTGTAATGTTCTGAGGTGAGGTTTTGAAAAGCGACAAAATCTGATTTGGTTTTCAGAGTCACACTGGTTCTATGCTGGTAATATTTCTGTTATTTTCTTTTTAACTTTATTGAAATATAACTGACACGCAACATTAGTTTCAGGTGTACAATGTAATGATTCCCAATCTGTATACACTGTGAAATTATCTACACAGTAAATCTAGTCACCACCTATCACCATAAAAAGTTACAAGAAATTTTTTCTTTCTATTTTATGATGAGAACGTTCAAGATCTACTCTGCTGCCAACACTCGAATACGGCACCTACAATATTATGGACTATAGTCAGCGTGCAGCACACCACATCTCCTTGACCTATTCATTTCATACCTTGAAGTCTGTACCTCCCATGCCCCTTCACCCATTTCATCCTTCCCCCACCGCCCTTACCCTTGGCAACCTCCACTCTGTTCTCCATACCCATGACTTTCATTTTGTTTCTTAGATTCCACATATAAGTGAAATTGTATAGTAGTTGCCTCTCTGATTTATTTCACTTATCATAGTCCATCCATGCTGTCACAAATGGAAAGATCGCATTCTTTTTTATGGCTGAGTAATATCCCATTGTGTGTGTGTGTGTGTGTGTGTGTACACACACACACACACACACACACACACCTTCTTTATCCATTCATGCATCTGCGGACACTTTGGTTGTTTCTATATGATGGCTATAGTAAATAATGCTGCAATGAGCATGGGGGTGAATATATCTTTTCAAATTACTGTTTTTATTTCCTTTCAGTAAATACCCAGAGATGGAATTACTGGATCATATGTGATTTTAATTTTTTGAGAAACCTTTGTTGTCCATAGTGGCTGCACCAGTTGACATTCCCACCAATAATGCATAAGGGTTCCCTTTTCTTCACAACTTTGCCAACACCTGTTATTTCTTGGCATACTGATAATAGCCATTCAAACAGGTGTGACGGGACATTTCACTGTGGTTTTGACTTGCATTTCCCTGATTTATGATGCTGAGCATCTTTTCCTGTGCCTGTTGGCCATCTGTAGTTGGAAAAATATCTATTCAGATCCTCTGCCTATTTTTAATTGGATTATGTTATTGAGTTGAGGGAGTTCTTTGTATTTTTTGAATGCTAACTCATGAGATACAGGATTTGCAAATATTTTCTCCCATTCTGTAGACTGCCTTTTCATTTTGGTGATGGTTTCCTTTGCGGTGCACAAGCTTTTTCTTTGGATGTAGCCCCACGTGTTTATTTTTGCTTTTAGAAATCAGATCCGAAAAGCAGTGCCAAGACTGTCAAGAGGCTTACAGCCTATGTTTCCATCTAGTTTTACGGTTTCAAGCCTTACATTCCAGTTTTTAATCCATTTTGAGTTAATTTTTGTGTTGTGTAAGATAAGTAATCTAGTTTCTTTTGCATGTAGCTGTCCAGTTTTCCCAGCACCATTTATTGAAGAGGCTGTCCTCACCCCCATTGTATACTCTTGCATCCTGTGTTGTAAATTCATTGAACATATATACATAGGTTTATTTCTGGGCTCTCTGGTCTCTTCCATTGATCTAGGTGCCTGTTCTCATACCAAAATCATACTGTTTTGATTACTGAGGCTTCATAATATAGTCCAAAATCAGGACGCATCATACTTCCAGCTTTGTCCTTTCTCAAGATGGCTTTGGCTATCCAGAGTCTTTTGTGGTTCCATACAAATTTTAGGATTATTTCGTCTACTTCTGTGAAAAATGCCATTGGGACTTTGATGGGAATTGCACTGAATCTATACATGGCTTTGGGTAAGAGGAACTTTTTAGCAATATTAATTCTTTCAGTCCATGAACATGGGATATCTTTGCATTTACTTGCGTCTTCTTCGATTTCTTCTGTCAATCTTAGAGTTTTCAGCATATAAGTCTTTCACCTCCTTGCTTAAATTTATTCCTAAGTATTTTATTATTTTTGATGCAATTGTAAGTGAGATCTTCTTAATTTCTCTTTCTCATAGTTTGTTGTTAGTGTATAGAAATGCAACAGATTTTGTAGGTTGATTTTATACCCTGCAACTTCACTGAATTCATTTATTTATTCTTTACTGAATTAAAAAAAAAACGGTTTAAAAAAAAGTTTTTTGGTGGTGTCTTTAGGGTTTTCTATATATAAAACTATGTCACTAATAATGAAAGGCTTACATCTTCCTTTCCAACTTGGATACTTTTGCTTCTTTTTCTTGCCTAATTGTTCTAGGACTTCTAACACTATGTTGAATAAAAATGGGCATCCTTGTACCTAATCTTAAAGAAAAAGCTTTCGCTTTTCACCATTTAGTACAACATAAGCTGTGGGCTTGTCATATATGGCCTTTATTATGTTGAGATACATTCCCTCCATACCTACTTTGTTGAGAGATTCTTGCTGTGTTTGAGTAAGTTTTACTGCCCTGTCTTCTTGGCCACTAGTCATTTCTTCTGCTTCATCTAGTCTGTTATTGAACCCCCTCTAGTATATTTTTCAGTTCAGTTATTATATTCTTCAACTCTGTGACTTCAGTTGGTACTTTCTTACATATTCTCTTTGTTGCAGTTCTCACTGTATTCATTCGCTCTTCTCTCAAGATTGGTGAACATCTTTTTGACCATTACTTTGAGACCACAAGCATACACCCTGTTGACCTCTAGACCAGGCAATCTGGCAGTGTTCCCTAGTGACAGCTGCAAAAACTGGGGCTTCAGACCAGTGTGTAAGCTCCTTTTCTGGGGGGTTCTGGCAAACTGTAGTGAGGCTGAGGGAAAACAAAAAGATGGTATCATCCAGCCTATGTACCCTGAGAGCACCTCTGTAGCCTCTAGATGTGTGGTAGACTTGAAGTCTGCCCCTTGGGCTGAAGCGCCAGGACAAGTGAATAGACTTTTTTCACAAGTAGACTAGGAGTGTGTTCCAGCCCGTTGTCTGAACAGTGCCCTGGGGGTGACAGCCTACCGAGAACTGTCTCTCCACTCATTACAGTCCTGTGGAACTCAGCCACACAAGCATGCCTACCCATGGTATCAAGGTAGAGGAACAATGCAAAAATGGCACCCACCAGCACCCCTGTCCACAGAGACAGTCCCAACAGTCCCTTGACTGTGGCATCCAGCAGATGCTTTAAGGTTAGAAAATAAATCTTCACACATAGTCTAGGTGCTCTTCAAACTGCTGCTTTTGTGCCGGTTCCCAGGGCAAGTGAGTTTACATGCAAACCCTTTAAGAGAAATATCTCTGTTCTCTACAGCCTTTTCATTTTCAGTCTCTTGGATGTGAGAGCCATTGGTTTTCTAAGCTAGTTGTTTGGGGAGTTCATCCTTCACTGCAGGTCCCAGGGGTGCTTGACGTGGGGTACAAACCCTTCATTCATTAAGGAAGCTCCAGATTTGTGAGATTTTTCCCAGCTGTGGGTTGTTACTCTGGCAGTGGGGTTTTCGGTGAGACCACCCATAGTGGCCCTTTTACTGTTTTGTGTGAAGCAGCTATTCAGCTAGTTCTCAGGTCTTTTTCAGAGGGAGTTTTTCCATATGCAGCTGTAGATCTGGTATGTCTGTGGAAGGAGAGGAGTTCAGGATCTTCCCACACCAACACCTTGGACCACCCCCCCTCAACATTTCCTATTATATCTGTTTTCTTAAACTTGTACAGTTCAACAACTTATTTCCAAGTTATCCCTGTTTGGAACAGAGAACTCCTTATTCTTACAGATTATATTTTGAGAGTTTTCCCTACATTCTTTTTTTTTTTTTTTTTTTTTTTATTTATGATAGTCACAGAGAGAGAGAGAGAGAGAGAGGCAGAGACACAGGCAGAGGGAGAAGCAGGCTCCATGCACCGGGAGCCCGACGTGGGATTCGATCCCAGGTCTCCAGGATCGCGCCCCAGACCAAAGGCAGGCGCCAAACCACTGCGCCACCCAGGGATCCCTCCTTACATTCTTAATAGCTACGCAGCTGGAGACTGGTGGATAAGAAGACAGTCTTTTGATAAGTGAACATGAAAAACATAGCAATTCTTAATCCTCCCAAAGAACAGGTCAAATAATTCAGTTCCCTACACAAAGTATATAGTAAGCAGCCTCTACATATTAGTGTTGGTAATCAACGTTAATCACCATGTTTGCTAGTAGGACAATGTGTCATATTACTTGGTAATACCTCTGACCCAAATAAAGACTTAAGCTGATTAGAGGACATACATTCATTTGCCTAATTTATTCAACAAATGTTAATTTGGTGCCTGCAGTAGGTACTAAGCTGAAAGCAAATCTGCATAAAAGAAAAAACAAAATAACATGGAGCAAAAGGATATCCACCTCCCAGGTGCTTGTGTCAACATTACCCCAACACAACAGCACTTGTTAGTTTTCACTAAAAGCTAATAAGCTAGACACATTGTATCTATGAGAGCAAGCATTTTCCATGGAAACTGGTATTTTGCAAGTAACTAGGAGCTTCTAAATGCTAATATCCATTCTTTAGAAGTAATCCCTGAAGAAAAAGTGAAAAAAAAAAGTAATTTCTGCAGCGAAAACCCAATGCTGTATACAAATATATATTTTTAATCCAACTTAATGAAATCACTGCTAAAGCTATGCTTGAAAAATACAATATACAAAAAAGTTTTCTTGCAATATAGAACTCAATGCTTTAAACAAATTCTCCCATCTGGGCCACACAGTTGGTGATGCTTTTATTAACAAAGAAATAGGACATTAAAGAAAACTAACGTCTTTTAGGATGCCAGCACACAGTTTACAGCACCGGTGTATTAATGAGCTCCAGACCAAGTAAATGTCAATGCAGTAATGATGGTTCCCAATTATATGCTAACTGAACCACAGAATGGTATGTCCTCTGTAAGTTATGAATGAGAAAAATAGAAGAAAACATGATCCCAATTATCACTTGCAAAAAAAGGATGACAGCTATAATTTACCTCTACTTTGAATGAGAGGTCATAAGCCTACCACAAATGCCATTAAAATACCTACACATCTGCTAACCAATGTGGGACAATTATAAACAGGATGGTCAAACTGAAATGCACAACTAAAACTAAGGTACAACCTCAAAAGAAATGGTATTGTCAGGCTTATGATAAGAATCAAACTGACTTAGGACACAGAAACAACACTGCTATTTTAATCATGTTTTTAAAAAGGTTTCCAAATTTCACCTAGAAATGAGGCAGATCTTCAGTTCTAAGCAAAACTGTATGTAGTCTGAAAAGATTACTGAGCTCATCAGAGCCTTTTCAACCACATACAGCAAAGTGCCTTTTTGCAAATATGAAAAATATTTAAAACATAAACAATATGAATGTTTCTATGTTGTTCCACTAGCTAAAATGAGTTAGTACTGGAGACATTTGTAAATCCATTTGAAATTTAGGTCCTTATAGATCTAGTACAATTAAAAAAAAATCCTAACATGCCTATGAAATAGAATCCTAGCTGAAAGATCTTTGTCCCACAACATAAACATTCCTTCAGCATCGTAGGCTTTCTTAGACTTGGCTTGTTTGCATTCGGGATTTGTTTTGTTCAGTGTCATATACATTCAAGGCAATACAGAACATACTATAATATCGTTATTTACGATTTAATCGTTATTTACGATTTTTTATCTGTCACCCACTGCTACTTGTTAGCTCAAACTGTCTTCCATGGAGAATATACATAATAGATGTTAGCTAAGGTCAGATTAGCAAGACACTTAAGGCACACACTCTAGTGTCAGATAAATGCTGAAAAAAACTATTAAGCCTTAAATTTCCGAAAGATTCTCACACTGTTAAGATGGGATCACCATGGGAACTAGACATGTACTCCTAGATAATGAAAGTGAGAAGGGTATCTGCCTTCCACTGAAGGACACTATAAATATCCCTTTCAAAGAGGCAAACTAGCTACTCCTTTGAAGTAAATATCCCCATGAAGTCCTCTATTTTCAGCCCCAAACAAGAGTCTTTGATGTCATTCTGCAACCCTGATAATTCCACCCCTGGTCTCAAACCTCTCGTCTGGTCAAATTTTGATTCATACTAATTCAATTCCAGTAAACTTCAAAAGTATCTTACGGGCATTTTAATTTCACTTTAACAAGTGATAAAGCCAAAATTAAATACAAACTCCTAAAGGCTTAGATGAACCCCACAGGTACCCCGCATGTATAGTTCCAGATTAATCATTTTTGATATTTAAACATATTGTTTGTAATCTACTTAAATAAAGGGCCCAAAAGAACACATACTTTACTTTCTAAAACTGGTCCTCACTATCCAGCCGCTTTCTGGAAGTCTTGTCTGGTTCACTCAAAAATCTCTAAGGGCAATAATTTAATACCTTATCACATGACATCATACCAGGTGAACCTTAACATAGTTTCAAATCAAGAAAGGCAACTGCCCACACTTAGAAAACAACTTCTCTAGTCAATCACAGAGAGACATTAAGGGCAATTGCAAAGTTCAGAAAATCATACACTTTTTCTCAGCGCATCCGCAGTGTCCGTTTGGCTAGACTCCTCCACGCCAGAGCCCAGTCTCTTCATATGCTGTGCTCAGTTAAACTGGACAATTCTGAATGATTTGAACTCACTTTGGAAAAAAAAACATCTTTTACTTACATACTATAAAATTGGGTTTTATTTGTCACAAGTTCATGCTGCGGGCCCCCATCCAATTTATAGTGAAGGACAGCAAGGAGCATTTTATCCCAGAAAGATAATTCAAAAAACTAGTTCTCCGTCTTGACCATCGCCTTCAGTTTATCCTTCACATCCACCATAACCATGCTGTATAAAATTGCAACCCACACCTGTACCCTCAGGCCTCTTTTTTTTTTTTGCTCATCTTTTTCATTTTTCATAGCACTTATAATTTTCTAAATGATAAGTAACCACATACGTTTACTGTCAATCATTCTTTTCTAGAATGTAAGCTCCAAAGGGAAGGGATCTTTGTTTCTCTTGTTCACTGACATATCTTTTTTTTATTTTTAAAGATTTTATTTATTCATGAGGGAAACACAGAGAGAGGGAGAGAGAGAGGCAGAGAGAGAAAGAAGCAGGCCCCATGCAGGGAGCCTGACATGGGACTTGATCCCTGGTCTCCAGGATCAGGCCCTGGGCTGAAGGCAGCACTAAACCACTGAGCCACCCAGGCTGCCCTCACTGACAGATCTTAAATACCTGGACAGGACCTGATGCAAAGCAGTCACTCAGTATTTATTGAATGAATGAATGGATCCACAATGAGAATTCAGTACAAACTGTATCTGCGGTCAGATTTCACCTTCATTTATGCAGTTAACAAATGTCTCCTGTGCTCTGAATATGGGGGAGACAGAGCCTACACGCACGAATACATACCATTGGACAGTGACGAGTGCTATAAAGCCAAAGGGAACAAACAGGGCAAGAGGTCGGAAGGAGAGCAGTGGCTGTTTTAAATGACTGAGTCACCTTTCTGAAGTGATGGCAATTGTTCTGAGCCTTGAATTAAGACAGGTGCCATACATATTTGGGTGGAGGGGGGAAATGGGCTTTGAGCATGGAAAAAAAAATAGCAAATGCCTCGCCCTAGGGTGGAGGCCCACGTGGTAATAAGCCCAGTAAGCCCAAGGAGGCCGGCCTGGTGGAACTGGGGTAAGCAAGAATGTAGGATACATATTTGCCTTTACCTGCTACTCAGTAACCTGTAGGTATGGATCCATTGATGTATCCACTCACACGGCCTAATAATGCCCCGGGCAACAGATTACCTCTCACCTGGAGTACTCCAGCCCCCAAATGCCTGCATCAGCACATCGTGTAAGAGGACCAGGCACCGTAGTGACGTGGTCAAAAACTGCTCCAAGCAGCCTCAGGAGTCACCAAACTAGCCCAAGGAGCAGAAGGGGGCGAGGCCGGGGGCGAGGCCAGGCTCGGGCCGGGTCCTGGGAGGTGCAAAGCCCGGAGGCTCCTAGAACCGGGCCGGGTCCTGGGAGGTGCAAAGCCCGGAGGCTCCTAGAACCGGGCCGGGTCCGGGAAGGTGCAAAGCCCGGAGGCTCCTAGAACCGGGCCGGGGCCGGGAAGGTGCAAAGCCCAGAGGCTCCTAAAACCGGGCCGGGTCTGGGTAGATGCAAAGGCGGGAGCACGGAGAGCCGTGCACAGGGGCGGTGGGATGGGGGCCCGCGAGGCGCGTCGCCCCCCGGCCGCGCGCGACCCCTGCCGCCTGCACCGCGCGCCGAGCGGCCCCGGCGGCCCCGGGACTGTCCCGGCCGCGCTCCGCTCCGACCCGGGGTGCGACTCCCCCGAGCACGGAAACAACAAGTCCGCGGCGAACTCGCCTTCCAGCTGCGGCCGCGCGGCGCGCTTGCAAAGTTTGCAGCGTCTGGAAGCCTCCGGTTTCCGGGGCCGAGCAGGGCAGGACCTTCCGGCTTCGGACGCGGCTCGGGGCGCCTCCTCGCACCGGCTCGGCAGCTCCGCCCCGCCCCGCCCCGCCCCGCCCGGCGAGCGGGGCCGTCCCTCCTCTGCGGACCCGGGTCGGGGGGGCGGGGTCGGGACCCGGGGCTGCGGGAAAGGCTTTCCGGGCGCCCACGCCGCGGAGGCAGAGACCAACGCGGGAGGTGCCCCACGCGGGCGCAGGCCGGGGGCGGGGCAGGTGACACCCGAGGCCCGCGCCACCGCCGCAGCCAGGACGAGCCCCGGGCCCCGCGGCCGCTGCGCCCCGAGGCCCGCGCACCTTCCGCGCACGCGCAGCGCCGCCGGGCCCGCGGCCGGGGGAGGGGCTCAGAGCCCGCGCCCCGCCCCCGCCCGCGGCTTTGCGCACGCGCGGCGACGCCTCGGCCCCGGCCTCGGCCTCGGCCCCGGCCCCCGCCCGGGCCCCGGGCCCGGGCGGGGGCGGGGGCGGCTCGTCCGCGGTCGCCGCGCCCCGGGCCGGGGGAGGGGGCACCGGGGCCCGCCCGCTCCCAGCGCCGCGCCCCCTGCGGACCGCCGCCGCCGCCGGGTCGCCCTACCTCCGCGCAGCCCGAGCCGCGGCCGCCCGCCTGCTCCGCCGCCCTTCCTGCTCCGCCGGGCCCGCGCGGCGACCGCCTGGCGCCTCCCCCGACGGCCCGGCCTCGGCGGCTCGCGCTCCGGTGCGGGGCTGGGGCGGGCAGGGGCGGGCAGGGGAGGGGGCGGCACGGAGCCTCGCCCCTCCCCCGCCCCCCCCCGCCCCCGCCCTGCTCGCCGCCGCCTCCCGCGCAGCTCCCTGCCCGCCCCGCTCCCCCCGCGCGGCGTCCCCGCGGGCTTGGCGCTTTGGAGGTGCCCGGCCCGGGAGGCTGAGGCGCGCGTGGGCATCGTGTCCTGCGGCCCGGTCCCCGCTCCGTCCCCGGGGTCCTACCCACTGTGTCCCGGGGGTCCTCCCTCCTCTGTACCCGGGGTCCTCCCCGCTCCGTCCTCGGGGGGGGTCCTCCCCGCTCCGTCCCCGGGGTCCTGCCCACTGTGTCCCGGGGGTCCTCCCTCCTCTGTACCCGGGGTCCTCCCCGCTCCGTCCTCGGGGGGCTCCTCCCCGCTCCGTCCCCGGGGTCCTCCCCACTGTGTCCCGGGGGTCCTCCCTCCTCTGTACCCGGGGTCCTCCCAGCCCCGTCCTCGGGGGGGTCCTCCCCGCTCCGTCCTCGGGGGTCCTCCCTCCTCTGTACCCAAGATCCTCCCAGCCCCGTCCTCGGGAGTCCTCCCTACGCTCTCCCTGGGGGTCCTCCCCGCTCAGTCCCTGGGGGCCCTCCCTGTTTTCACAGGGGGTTCCCCCGCTCCTCACCCCCTGCTGTGGGGCCCCAGCCCTGGCCCCTTCTGATAACTACGGAATGTTGACATGACGCGTGACCTGTCTGGAGGGGTGCCCGGAGTTGCCCTGGGGCAAGGGCTTCTGGGCCGACCACACTATCCCTGCACTAACTCAGCAGTGCCTGTGTTACCCTGCGCTGCTGTTGGTCTCCATAGCTTTTAGCAGAATGCACCAGAGCTTTAAAATATGTGGAAATTTCTTCCCCTTTACTACACTCTCGTTCACCTGAGTTGGGTTTGGGTAAAATGCTCCACAGCTACTACTGCCAACCGTTCTGTGCAGTTAGCTGAATGCTTTTACGTTGGTTTTTTTTTTTTAAGGAGGACACAGGTTCAAGGGTTTAAATGATTGACCAGAAAGCACAGACGGGTAGACTGAGATGTCACCCCACAGTGACCACTTCGGTTGTATTTGGTCTGGCCTTTGTCATTCACTGGGGAAAACATCCTTCCACAGTGTCTCGCTGTTTTTATTGCAGCTACTATAGTCGGCAGGCACATCTGTGACCACAGGATAGTCGGTTAAAACTCAGGAGGAGGCTTGCATTTACTTGAGTTTGTAAGTCACCAGCGGGGCAGGAATCTTACCTCCATGGCATTGCCTAAAACCAGCTTTTCCCCTGAAACCATCAGTTACACTTTTGGCCTCTTAGTATAAAAGGTAACAACGTGACCATAATAGAAAGAACAGCTTGTGTTTTTTATTTGAAAAGGCTAATTCCGAAGAACTCCTGTCACGGTATGTATCTCAGGGAGAAGGTGGAGGGACTAAGAAAAGTAGTAAGAAACGGTGGAATGATCACGAAACCTACCTTCCTTTTACTATTGGTGATTTCTAGATCTCACTAGATTGTGAGACTCTTGAGAGCACAGATCATGCCTGATTTCTGTGTGCCATAAAATCCCTATAAATGTTTGTGGAATCAAATTACATTGATTACATGCCCTTAAGTTCCTCAAATTTGCTTCCATACTTCACTGAGAACTAAACATGAGCCTTACTCCAAGGTTTACGCTCATTTTGGATTGTTGGTGCCGGTTCTCCTGGGCTTGACTGCCTGGGTAAGTTGACCCCTTAAGAGTCGTTGAAACCTAATCCCAAAAGCCTCTAAGTCACCTTTTCTTATACCCTGTTAGCTCTCTCAGGCTTCCTCTCCTTGTGGCAAAGCTGCAGAACACTGAGTCTGCACTTAATTAAAAAAAATATATATATATCCACTGAGTTATCTTTCTGTTTAGGAAAAGGTTTTTCCTTTGATCACCACCAAAGCTAAAACTCATCATTAAACAAGTTTAGAGCTGGTTCATTAAACAGGAATTTTCTAATTCAAACACTCAAGTTCTCCTGCCACCTCTTTCCTTTATCCCGACTATCTTATACTTAAGGCATTTTAAGAACTTTGAGTCATTGTTTAGAGAGCAAAATTATAGAAAACAACTTTCATACAGAATGTAATGCGTAATTTACAAATCAACCTATATAATAATTCTTCCCCTGCAGGTATGATGCTCCTTTACAACTTAGTATTCTAAGATTGCAGTGGCTTTAAAAATAAAATAATTTTTAAAAGTCCTGAAGTTCTTAGGACTTTTTAAAGGTCCTAAGATTATTCCTAAATGATAAAAAAAATAATAAGACATTTTATAGCATAGACTTTCTCCTGGTTCTACCATGAAACATGTTGCTAATGGAGAACTTAAGATGTGATTATAGCAAGAATGACCAGAACAGAGTTGGTGACTTCTATAATGTTTCTTTGTATTATTCTAAAGCTGCGGGATTAAATGTAAATCCTCATTTTATAGATGCCCAGATCATGAAGTAATTTGTCTCAAATCTTCGGATTCATAGTTTCAGTGCTTTTTCCAATGCATCATCTCACTCATAGGACAAACACCAAGATCTCATTATCCATCAAATGAATGATAACAACAACGCCTTGCACAAGATGAGAAGGTGCAAGCATTTCTCATAGAATTTCTAAGAGGAAGAAATTCTTTTTTAACTTTTTACTTTACGATAATTATAGATTCACATGAAGTCACAAAAATAGTATAGGGAGGTCCGATGCACCTGCCCCCACCTTCCCTCACTGTGTTTAAGATAATAATGTACTGCAAACACTAAGATAAAGCAAAGCCTTGGATTGAATCAGCTGACCAAACTCTGGGAAAACTAACGGGCCAGAAGCTGAAGGTTGAAAAGGACTGTTTGGGGGCCAGGAGTCTGAATGAGGGGAGCTGTTCCAGAGAAAAGGGGGAGAGGAAGGGAAAGGGGGAAGGAGACCATTAAACACAACACATTCCTTGGTCAGGACAGAAGTGATAGCCTCTATACCAGACAGACGTGTGTGTGTGTGTGTGTGTGTGTGTGTGTGTGTGTTCCTTTTGGTCTATTATTTCATCATTTGTCATTTCTTTTAAAATATTCCAAAAAAAAATATTCCAGATAATGTCCTTACAATCAGAACCTAGATTCCTGCAGGTCCATAGCTGAGAAATACAGCAAGGTTACTATAAAAAAAAAAAAAGAAAAAGAAAAAGAAAGAAAAGACTTTCTGAGTCCATCTAAGGGAAACCTTGTAGGAATATTAGCCCCTCTTTGAAGCCCATGGGGGCGGGGAAGATGGAGTGTTATACTGTAATGCCGTAGATACCATGTGGCATCCTCCTTCTTTGCCTCTCCTGAGTGGGGACAGGAGACCCTCCTTGGGGTCTTGGCTACTCCCAGTTGTGGAGCGAGTGTGCCCGGGCCGCTCTGGTGCGGAAGGCACAGCAGCAGCACTGCCCAGCTCTGCGTGCTTTAGAGACAGATCAGTCATACTGTGGTTTCCAGACACTTCCTCTTCACCACGGCATATGGCAAGCTGTATCCCAGCCTGGTACCAGGATATAAAGCAATGAAGATGATAAGATACATGTACATGTTATTGTGGCAATAATGAGAGAACAACAGACTCCCAGGAGGAGGTCGAGAAAGGCTTCCCAAAGGAAAAAGACTTCGGCACTAAGTTTTAAGGACGTGCACGAGTTAGCGAAAAGAACAGACATTAGGAGTGGGGATGCTAGGGAAAGGAAGCATTGGAAAGAATATGATGTGCTTGAGGATTGTGAGCTGCTCAACAAGCAGCACAAAGGATATGTGGAGGGGACAGTGATGGCAGAGGAGGAAACTCGCAATAATTCCTTGAGTGCTTTCTTGAGTTGTCCTCTTCATAGCACATTATCTTAAATTAGTCTCTACGATAAACTACAACTTAATTTTGGCCCTGTTTTACAGATGTAATAGTAGAGACTTAACTAACTTGCCTAGGGTCACACAACTAGTGAGAGGTTTTAAATTTGTCCTTTGACTCAATAATCCCAGCTTTAGGAATTTATTCATATGAAAAGATAAACGCAGAAAGGTGTATAGCATTTTTATAATTGGGAAAAACAGAAAACAAACTTCTATATACTATAACCAACTGGTTAAAGGATGGCAAATACTGTTGATAGTCCACCTAAAAGCTACCCTCTCTTTCTTTCTTTCTTTCTTTCTTTTTCTTTCTTTCTTTCTTTCTTTCTTTCTCTTGCTTCCTCTTTTCCTTTATCTTTGTACTTTTTTTATTTAGGGAAAATTTCAAACATATACAAAAACAGTCATTCAGCTTCATCTATTAGCAATTCACAGCCAATCTTGTCTTATCAGTACTTCTCTCCACCACCATATTATTTTGAAGCATCTTATCATTTCATCTGTAAATATTTCAATGGATGTTTCCTAAAGATAAGGAGCCTCTTTTTAAAAAACACCCAAAATACTATTACCATACTTTGAAAAACTAACACTAAGTCCTTGATCACGAAGGATCCTTTTCAGAGTTCAGCTTTTTAATTACCTTGCAAGTACCATATATGGGTTGGTTTATCAGTTTGAGTGACTTGGAATTCAAAGTATACACATTGCAATTGGTTGATGTGTCTTTTAAGTTTCTTTTAACTCTCCAGCACCTTTTGTTTCCTTTGGAGACACCAGGTTCTTTGTCCTCTAGATCTTCCAAAATCTGGAATTTCCAGAAGGCAGTTCCCATATATTTCCCATAAATTAGTAATTGAGAACCTTGATTATATTCGGGTTTTATTCTTTACTTTTTTTGCAAGATGACTTCTTAGATGGTGTTGTATCCTTCCATCAGGAGGAATGGAATGTTAGATTGTTTCTGCGGTGTCAGTATTTGTTGATACTCAATGCCCATATCCACACTGTACTGAATATGGGCTGCTGAAGTAGATACTAATGTAATTCAGTCCATGTTCACCATTCAGTAATGGTGAAATCCTAACTCTTATCATATCTTCTTCATTTGTTAGCTGGAATACGTACCTCTATAGAAGAGCAATACTTTCCTCAATGACTTGATTTCCCAGTGATACAGGACAAACATGACACTCTCAACTTGCCAGTTTTCAAAATAATGAGTTGTTTCACCAGCCTGCTCCAACAGTAACCAAATGTTGGTATCATTGTGAATTCATGGATTTAAACTTGCTTCTTGTGTTTCATCTCCTTTGTCTTGCTCACAGAACCCTGTTTTTGTTTAGGAAGTAATGCAATCAGTCACAGAGAAGAAATCCCAGCGTGACTGACCCTATCTTATCAATTCGTTCTCATTTGGCAGTGTCTAGGGTGGGCTTATAACTGGTCCTGACTGTAGACACATATGAGGAAAATAACTTCCAAGACAGATCCCTCTACCTACTCAAGTGCCCCCCTTTTTCTCTCCCATCCCTCTGGCCACAGCTTTTTTCATATACCACAGAAGGACTTGATGTTTGGAGAGCTGCTACTCAAGCTTGGAATGTCTCAGTGGATATATGAGATACATAGGCACGATTATGAATATTAATATTTCAGATCCAGACTTACTGATAGAGAATGGTATCTATTCTATATTGCTGATATACATATCATTAAAATTATTCACATACGATTGAACACAAATGCATGTATTTACACCAAGACCTGCCTGGAATTAGGTTCATTGAACTATTAAGAGTGTTCATCTCTGACTGATGAGAGACTGGTGAATTTCCACTTTTTTTGTTGTATTTTTCTATAAGGTATAAGGCTCATACATTTTTATGTAAATAATAAACTTTTTGGAAAGTATGATTCTGGGCAATTCTCACTTCATTCATGTTACTTATAATGAATTCTTGTAAAAAAAATATATACCCCATCACAAAAATTCTTTTTTATAAGATCCCATAACTGGCATCACATCACATGATTTTTCTCCATAGTGTAATTGTAAGGCAGGAAATGTTTTGATTCTGGAATAACATTTCCTGATAAACATTTTTTGGAAACATTTTAAGCATTTCCTGATCTGAACATTTTTGCAATTTTTTTCCTTCGTGGATCTTATTGTTATAATTAACAATACTGTCTAGCCCAGTGGGACATAATCATCCTGTTGAAGAAAAAACTTTCAGAAAAGCACAAGTCTTATTAGAGACCTTTTCCAGTCACCAAGAAAATACCATTGGCACAATTTTCACTTAGTAGTGTAAATAATAATGAGTCTCCCTTTAGCCTACACTTAAGAAGTTTCAATTTCTTTGGTACATTTAATTCTCCCAAGAAACTGCATATTCTTAAAACCAAAAAGATATTTTTTAAAAATCTAGGCCTTAAATAATAGTGAAAGGGAATATAAGGGAAGGGAGAAGAAATGTGTGGGAAATATCAGAAAGGGAGACAGAACATAAAGACTCCTAACTCTGGGAAACAAACTAGGGGTGGTGGAAGGGGAGGAGGGCGGGGGATGGGGGTGAATGGGTGACGGGCACTGAGGGGGGCACTTGACAGGATGAGCACTGGGTGTTATTCTGTATGTTGGTAAATTGAATACCAATAAAAAATAAATTTATTAAAAAAAAAACTAGGCCTCCAGAGTAAAAGTGGAAAAGGGCCTTTTTTCCTATTGTCACTTACCTTTTATGTGGCTGGCTCCGTCAGCCCATGAGCACAGGAAGCCAGAGCTATGCCAACCACAACAGCAATTAAAGGAAATAGAACCAACAGCTCTCTAGGCTCACATGCTGCACACCCTGTGTTACCCTAGTTGCTGGGGCAACTTCAACAAAGGAGATAATCTTGCTCTCCTGGACCTCATCATCTACTGTGTGGAAATGCCCAGAAGACATACCATAAGATAAGGTTGGAGATGAGTCTAGAAAGGCCATTCCTTGAGGACATTGATGAATTTTAAAGAGATCAGACACAGTCACCAGGATGGCATGAGGGGTACAGAAGGATATAGGGAAACAAATGGAGAAGTGGCTGCAGGAGTTGAGAGGAGAGAAAATGCAAGCTTGAATTTGAGCAGTGATTTTGGGATGGAGAGGAGGGAAGAAAGGAGGGAGCAAGCAAATACTGTAAGTAGCCTTTCGTCCTCTCTTAACATCAGTGGAGTCTTCAGCAAGGTTCACTGTATCTCAGCTAGGATATGGGAAACTGAGAACAAGGTTTCTTCCACCCACCCTGGGCTCAGAGCTCTGAAGGAGGAAGAGCTTACTCCTTCCTGGCAGCCAGCATGGAAATGGTGAAACTCTGTGCCAAGTCATCTGCAGGTTTGTTGTGTGGTCTGATAGATCCATCATCCCCTGATGATTGACAGTAGCACTTAGCTCCCACTACAGGTAGGGATGTGGCCTTGACCCCAGTGTAGATAGAGTCGGCTGTCAATCCCAAAGCCATATCATAGCCTTGATATTTTCTCCCTATTCTGACCTCAGAGTCTTCAGTGAGGTGATAGTCCTCACACCCTTAGCTGGGAGTATTGTAACTTCTGCAGTGGACCTGGTCATTTGCAGCCTTCTTGGGTAATGGCTCTTCACTCAAGTTGCCTTGGAGGGGACAGATGGTCTTGAAGCCTGGTCAAAGGTCAGACAAATGTGCCTCTGACATTTCGGCAACAACAGGAACTCAAAACTCATGTTGCCCCTCCACCCTGAACCAATGTTGGTCTGAGAAAATATTGTAGCATATCTGCAACCTTGAGGGAAAGGCTGGGCCTGTCTCCCTGCCAAGCCGTTCAAGAATCAGGATCATAGATCTGCTCTGGGTCAAGAATGCTGTGCCCACCAGTGAAAATACAAAGCATGGGTCAGTGAGAAAGTATAAGAGAAATTTTGTTGAGATTCTGCTATTTAGAACTGGTGTCTATTTAATCCTGCCCCCTCCGAGATTCCTATCCGTGTGCTAGTTGCTAACCAGGGTTTCGTGTCTCAGACCCAAGTCACCAGAGAACACTTGGAAACCAATTCACAGTCTCATTTTGCAAGGCTTGGTATAATGTTTCTAAAACTCAGTAGTGTAGTCTGAACTGACGATGTCGTGCATATCACAGTGAAATGAGGAACAAAATGAAATTTTTTTAAAAGATCTTATTTATTTATTCATGAAAGACACAGAGAGAGAAGCAGGCTCCATGCAGGGAACCCTATGTGGTACTCGATCCCAGGTCTCCAGGATCAGGCCCAGGGCCGAAGGTGGTGCTAAAGTGCTGAGCCACCGGGGCTGCCCCAAAATGAAATTTCTAACTCTTTCTGTACATTGAAATAATTGCCTGTGTAGTAAGTTGAGGTATGGCTACCTTTCAGGGTTCCTAAAATTAAAATTAGGAGAAAGGGCTGTAGAATAGTTCTGACCGTCTTCCCTAGAACCACCTAGCCTGGCGTATGGACTGTGTGTGGAACCCCTGTCCCAACATCACCACCCAAGTGGCTATCAGTCCTACTCCCAGAGGACTTCCCAAGCAGCATATAGGAAAACTAAAGAGTGGGACTTTCGGCAAATTAGGAATCAATTATTAGTCAATGGTTTATAACAGGGCTGCAAGATAGGCAGGACGTACACCATCAGGAAGCCAGAAGATGGGACAAGGTGCTGCCTGACTGTGGCGGTCTTCTATGTTCTCTTATACTCGTCTCTTACCTCACCTCACTTCTTTTTGCAATCTCTTTCCACAGGATTTGACAGGGCTTTCTTTGGGACTTCTCTATGGTTAGGATTTGACAGCAGCTCTTCTCTGGCTCAGCAATGTGATTCAGTGTCCTTTTTGTCTCTCCACAAACCCTGTTTCCAACCCTTCTACCTCTCGTGATCTCCATCTGTGACTAAGGACTGCCTCCTATTTCATGCATCAGAATGTCCCGGGCGTAGTTTAACCAGTCTTCCTGGTTCCCACGGCCTCAACTCCTTTTCCATCTGGGGCCACTCAAACTAGCTCATGGCTCACATGTGTCTCCCTCATCTCCCTAAAAGCTCAGAGAGATCCCTCCCCCAAAGAGACAATGCTCAGGAAGCTCACTGATTCCCTATTTTGTCTTTAGGGCTTGGGACTTGATGATTGATTATTCTGATACCAGGGACGTGCTTCCCAGCCCTCCTTGGAGGATACGGGGGATCCCTGACTGCATACATCCCGGAATGGGGAATTGTGTTTTGGCAATAATGCCAGAAAGCCGACACCTCTGAGCCGTGAATTTCTCTACTGTTCACACAAAGAGTGTGGAACCTTGCATCAAAATTATTTTCAGACAAACATTGATGTTTTCAGCATTGTCCCCCAAGCTACTGTCTTAGCACATCTCATTTGCCCTGAGCTGATTTGACTTTAGAAATAAGTTAGTGAGGGGGATCCCTGGGTAGCGCAGCGGTTTGGCGCCCGCCTTTGGCCCAGGGCGAGATCCTGGAGACCCGGGATCGAATCCCACGTCGGGTTCCCGGTGCATGGAGCCTGCTTCTCCCTCTGTCTGTGTCTCTGCCTCTCTCTCTCTCTCTCTCTCTGTATGACTATCATAAATAAATTAAAAAAAAAAAAAAAAGAAATAAGTTAGTGAGGGACGCCCGGGGGGGCTCAGGGGTTGAGCGTCTGCCTTTGGCTCAGATCGTGATCCCGGCGTCCTGGGATCGAGTCCCACATCGGGCTCCCCGCAGGGAGCCTGCTTCTCCCTCTGCCTGTGTCTCTGCCTCTCTCTCGTGTCTCATGAATAATAAATAATCTTTAAAAAAAAGGAAATGTTAGTGGTAAGACATGAACAACAGAAAATGATTTGATGTGTGGAACTATGGCAACAAGGAGAAAAGAAACTAGCATTTACTGAGCACTGGCAATGTGCAGGCACCAGGCGCAATTCATCATAATCATAGTATTTACCGTATGCACATCATGTGCAAGGCACTGGGCTAAGCCCTTAGAGATGACCTAATTTAATTTTCACAGCAACCCCATGAAATAAGCACCGTGTCACTGTCCTCATTTTGTGAATGAGAAACTTAAGCTTAAAGAGGTCAAGTAACTTGCTCAAGATGAGCAGGGTTTCAAGTCGAGGCATGTCTGAATCCAAGATCCACCAAGTTTTCTCTCTCCCTGTTTCTCTCTCAACTTTTTATTAGACTTCTCATAGGTTTGTCTGTTTTATTGCTCTTTTCAAATAATCAACTTTTGGTACTGATGACTAATTCTGCTTTTCTTCCTGTTTTATTATTTTCCGCTTTTATTCTTATTGATCTGCTCCTTCAGCTTTCCTTGAATCTATGTTGTTCTAGCTTCTTGGGTCAATGCTTAGATCATTTGTCTCCTAACCATGTGTGCTTAAGGCTAAGAGTTCTCTTTTGAGTGTTATTTTGACTACAACCCACAGGATGTTCTCATTTTCATCATTTCTGAAGTGTAGGCTTTCAATTCTCATGTCCTCTTTAGCCCAGAAGGAATTTAGAAGTAAGTTTAGACAACTAGATTTTTTTTGAGGGAAGGAGTACTTAACCTTTGGTTATAGTTTTTCCTTGAGTACCTTAACAATTAAAATAGCAGTGTGTTTCTGATATGAAAAATGTGAATATCTTATTGCTACACTGAATTTTGCCATTTTCATTTATGTTGTTCTTCGTTGGAGGAGAAAAGCCATAAAGGAAAATAATAGGTGGCCCATTTCTTTATTATTTATATAGTTATTTATTTTTTGGGGGGGCAGGTGGGTAATGTCTTTCTGCTAGAAGGAAGGCTCCATGAAGGCAGGGTCTTCGATTGACATTACTGAATTTTCAACATCCAGAACAGTGCCTAGCACATGATAAACATTCAATCTATCAATCTACCAATTGCTGTATTTACAACTTTATTGAGGTATGATATTATACATATGTATGTATGATATATAGGTATACATGTGTTTATATGTATGTACAGCTTTATAGAGGTATAGCTGACAAACAATAAACTGCACATATTTAAAGTGTACAATTTGCTAAATGTTGACATATGTATAAACTCTGGCAACTTTCACCACGATCAAGATAAGGAACATGTGTTACCCCCAAAGGTTTCTTCATGCCTATTCACAATCTCACCACCCCTATCTCTCACTTTAACCTTTCTCCAAAAAACTACCTACTTCCTACTTTCTCCAAAAAACTTCCTACTTCCTGTTTATTTTTATCTTCCAGGTGTTAATTTAAGTGATATTATACAGCATGTACTCTTTTTTTTTTTTTAATCTGGCTTCTTTCATTTAGCATAATGATTTTGAGATTCATCCATTTTACTGCATGTATCAATAGTTCATTCCTTTTTATTGCTCATTAATATTCTGTTGCATAGATACAACATAAATTTTTTATCCATGTACCTGTTAATGGATTGTTTCTAGTTTGGGGCTCTTACAAATAAAACTGCTGTGAACATTTATGTATAAGTTTTAGTATAGTTATACTTTTCTTCTTCTCTTAAGTAAATTCCTAGGCATGGAATGGCTGGATCACACGGTAGGAATAAGAGTTGTTAAAATCTTTTCCAGAGTAGCTGAACCATTTAACATTCCCAAGAGCAATATATGAGAATGTTATTTTACCCACATCCTCTCCAAAACTCAATATGGTCACTCTTTTAAGTTTTAGACATTCTAATAGATATGTGCTAGTAGCTCATTGTGGTTAATTTGCAATCCCCTAATAACCAATACTGAGATGGGGGAAACAGGCACTTTTATGTATTGTTGATGGGATCACACATTGGAACCTCTTTTTTGTATTGCAGCCTGAATTTTGATAGTTCATTAAATATGAACAAATGTTGACATATTAATCTTATTTCTAGAAATCTAGAAACCTATTCTGTTATGAACTGGCATAAAAGCTATCAGGCTACACTCAGTTCTTGCCATAATTTTCTTCTGACTCAGAAGTGATATTCTTAGACCTTCTTGCTAGTTAATTTCTATTTCTCCAGGCCATGCATTCAACACTTTGGCAGTGATTGGAGTGTGTGAATTGTTCGGTCCTGCAGTGGTGGTTTCAACTAATATGCAACTAGAAATCTTAAAGATAGAAAACCTGATATAGTATAGCAGATTGGAACTTTTCTTTTCTTTCTTTCTTTTTTTTTTTTTTTTTTCATTTTTGCCTGCACAACACATTTGGTCACAGCACTCCATTTCTCTTGGGGAATGCTTTCCCAATTCCATATGGTCTGGATGTGACTATCCCACTATCACACACTGCCCATTACTCTCTGGCTGTGTTGTCATGTGACCCACTCATGGTCCATTATATGCTTGCTATACGAATGGACACACAATTCAGCAGAAAAATAGTTTTCCTTTGGATTGATACTCAAATGTGAGGAGCCGATTGCTTTTCTGCTGGGGGTTGCTGTGCTAGGAAAATGTGAATCTGGTGCTGTTAGTAAATGTCTTCCCTAGGTGCATGGAGGAAGCCTGTCTTTAGCAGAAAGGAAAAGAGACCAACAGACAGAAGAAAGCAGAGGCAGACATGTAAATAAAAAAAAAGATAGAGATGAGGGGGCAGTGAAGAGAAGGAAGTGAGAAATAAGTACTTATTGTGCCTAAACCCAAATTCATCCCTGGACTTCCTAGTTACTTACTTTCTCCTTCAGTCTTTCTGTCTCTCTCTCTCTTCCTTTATTTAGCTTGTTTTGGATTTCTGGACTTGGAAGTGAATCCAAACTGCCACCTATCATTGTCTCATCCTTGAGGCCCATCATGAATCTGCTCATACAAACCCTTGTGAACAATGTTGTTTTCTAAATATTTCATAGAAGAGAAAGAAAGAGGAGACTGACAAGATATACCCACAGCACACAGCCAGCAAACAGCCATAGGGATTTTTTTGTCTCTCCAATCCTAATCGAGGTCATTCCCTTCTAATTCTTCTACCTCACAACGTCCAGCTCTTGTGGGTTCCTTCTGTTACATAGAACAATCTAGCTACCATCTTTTATCACTTCAGTATTTTCTTGGAGTTCTGATTTCTATTCCAAGTACTTTTTTCTTTAAAACTAAAACCAATGTGTCAATTTTATTTTCCATATTAGCTAGTCTCAAACTGTAATTCTTTTCTAAATTTTTTTTTTTAAATTTATGATAGGCACATAGTGAGAGAGAGAGAGGCAGAGACATAGGCAGAGGGAGAAGCAGGCTCCATGCACCGGGAGCCCGGCGTGGGATTCGATCTTGGGTCTCCAGGATCGCGCCCTGGGCCAAAGGCAGGCGCTAAACCGCTGCACCACCCAGGGATCCCCTCAAACTGTAATTCTTAAGGCATGACTTCCTATAATTCTTAAGGCAGGATTCATACTCCATGTGTGCCCAAAGCAAACCACAGCCAGTTGCTGCCATGAAAACTGTGAAAGTGCTCAAACATTTGGAAATGAAGAGAAAGAGACCAGATGCTTGGGTCATTCCTTAAGCCAAGCTTTGATCAGTTTACCAACTCAGCTATATACAAGGAAGAAATGGAGTAGATCATCCAAGAAAGGGCTACATCAGTGCATCGATGCATGAAGTCTTTTATTACACAGTGGTTCTGCCCAAGAGTAATCATGACCCAGGATTAATTCTGGAATCAAATTAGTATTCCCTCAATTAGAGGAGAAGAAGAAAGGATGAAGATGGTATGGCAAAAGCTACTGATTGCCCCTACAAAATCAGCTTTTTTCCCTCAGTAATAAAAGCCCTCAAATTTAGATGGGTTCTAGCCACCTAGAATAAAACTATATTTACCAGCTTTCCTTGGAGCTATGTGTGGCATATAGCTAAGTGCTAGACAATGCAATGTAAGCATAAGGTGACAGGTGTCCTGACAGTGTCCTTAGAGATGGGGTATATGCCTTCTCCTCCACTTTTCCTCCTTCTTGTTAGTCAGCATACACATGTGATTGCAAGATCTGGAGTAATTGGGCCACAGGTTGAAGTCACATGTTGAAGATGGCAAAGCAAGAAGTTAGAAAGAACCTGGGTCTCTGATAATTGTAGAGTTGCCATACCAGCCTCTGTCTTATGAATCCTCTGTACATGGTAGCTGAACCTATTTTAGCTGGTACTAAAAGAGAAATCACCAACTTTATTGAGATGATATCAAGAAGGCTTTGAACTCTGTACTATGAAATTTAGATCTTTGATATAGATAGATAGATGTATAAATATATGTAAATTATATATAAATCATGAGGAACAAATAATAGATTTTAGATATGAAGAAAAATTCATTCACATTTATGGCACTCTTGCATTTTCCCTTCACATCACTAAGAACTAGAGCACAACTTTTAAAATTTCATGTATAGATCATTAACCACATGAACAAAGAAAAGAAAGGGAATAATAGAGATGAATTTGCCAATCTTAATCTTCACTTAAAACAAGTTTAGTATTGATATGATATGCATAGAAATTGCTAAGAAATGGAGAATGTTGGAATAAAAATTTCAGTTAATCTATTTTTTTTTCCCTAGCTCTGGAGATTTACTGGTCTTCTGCATACAAGTATTTACTCTCTTTTCTTTGGATTAATAATCAGTGACAGATCACTAGTAAGTAAGAAATAAAAGTAGAGGACTAAAATAGTACAATGGACATTTGTAATTTTTGGCTAGCCAGGGCTCATTCTCTGTTTCTAATATCACTGTGGTTTTCTGTAGAGGGGCTTTCACTTTCAATATAAGTGTAAAAGCATATAGTCCTCAACAAGTTCTTCTGTCATCATCAAAAACTTCTTAATTTTTAAAATCCTTCTAGTTGCTATTATTTGTAGATACTCTGTCTTAAAGATGTTGATTTTTGCCTGAGTGTGCTTGTGATCATACCATATATATTACAGCATGGATTTTTCCCTCAATATTTTTTGAGATCTATCCATGGTGAGTCATTTTGATCTAGTTCATTCATTTTAGCTCCTATATAATATTCACTTTTATGCATTTATTAGATTGAACCATATTGAAATGGTTGAATAGCAGCAATTTCATATGGTTCAACCAAATACCACAATTATCTATTTCCCAATTAATGAACATTTATTATTTTTAATATTTCATTACTGCAAGCAATGATATAATGAAAATCCAATTATATATCTCCTCAAGTACAAGTGCAAAAGCTTCTCTAGGCTATCTATGAAAAAGTAGAATTGCTAGGTCTTAGAGTATGCACAACTTCTGTTTTATCAGATAATGCAAAATTACTTCTCAAAGTATTTGCATCAATTTTCTCTTACCAGCATTGTATGAGAATTTTCTCATTCTGACCATTTGGCATCATCACCAATCTTGCCAGTCTGATGGACCCGAAAAGATATTTCCTTGATTACCAACGAGTTTGCATTTATATTATATATTATATATTATATATTATATATTATATATATATTTTATATTTATATTAAGTGGCCAGTGAGGTCTTTATTTCTTTGAATTTACTCTTTATATCACTCCCAGTTATTTGACTTTTTTATCTTGATTTCTAGAAATTCTTCAAATAATTGGACTATTGAATCTTTTTTTTTTTTTTGAATCATTGTTAAATGTATGCATCGTGAGTATCTTCTCCAAATCTCTGGCCTATCTTTCAAGATCTTTTGTTTAACAGAGATTTTAAATTTGAAAACACTAATTACATTTCCTTTGTGATTTGTGCTTTTTGAATCACATATAGGAATTCATTCTACCTCGGGGTCATGAAGACATTCTTCAAGTCTTGAAGTTTTGCTCTTCACATTTGAGCCTTTAATCCACTGGAGTTGAGCTTGCATATGGTACAAGATGAAGGTCTAAACTTTTCCCTCCATATGGTAACATAACATCCCTACATCGTTTATTGAATAGACATCTTATTACACTGAGTTGTAATGCCACTTCTGTGATGTACCAGATTTCCACACTTGTAAGCTCTTTTTCTGGACCTTTTCTTCCTGGTTAGTTGGTCTGTTTTTCTGTCCCTTTGCCAATGCCACATTGTTTTACTTTATTTAGTTTTATAATAAGTATTGCTATCTGGAAAGATATCTTTTTATGTATTTTTTTCCTTTCCTATATTTTTTTCTTTCAAAACTTTCTTAGCTATTCTTGGCCCTTGCCTATGTACTTGAACTTTAGGCTCAGCTTGTCAAATCCCAAGTCATAGTCTCTTGAAAATTTGTTTGGATTTCTATTGAATTTGTAGATTATTTGGGGGAAGAACTGACATCTGTGTCATCGTGAGTCTTCCCAACCATGAGAATCCCCATTTAGTTCCCCATTTAGTTAGGCCTTCTTAAGTGTTACTATGTAATACTTTATAATGTTTTCATAAATATCTTTCATATCTTTCTTGTTAGTTGTATTCTTAGGTTGCTTTTGTAAATAGAATATTGGTTTTTAATTACATTCTAATTGGTTGTTGCTAGTGTACAAGGACACCATTGAACTTTTAATATTGCTCAGGTAACACATTTCCTTTCTAAACTCTTTGTAGATTCTCTTGGATATTCTGTGTAGACAACCCAAATCTCTGGAAATTATTTTTTCCCTTGCATTTCATTTATCTTTCTCATTTCTATCTCTGGCTCAGACCTCTAGAACTAAGTTGAATGGAAATAGTAATGGTAACATCCTGTCTTGTTTCTGGCTTGAAACAAAATGCTCTAATGTTTCACCATCAGGTATGATATTTGTAGTACATTTTATCAGTTGTACCTTTTATCATTGAAGAAAGTTCCCTTCTCATCCTAATTTCTTTTTTTTCCCTCATCCTAATTTCTAAAGTGTTCTTTGGATTAGTTAAAAATTGTTAATAAATGTTGAATTTTATTTAATTCTGGGGAGCATATAATGCGATTATCACATCTTTTTTTTTTTTAATTTTTATTTATTTATGATAGTCACAGAGAGAGAGAGAGGCAGAGACACAGGCAGAGGGAGAAGCAGGCTCCATGCACCAGGAGCCCGACGTGGGATTCGATCCCGGGTCTCCAGGATCGCGCCCTGGGCCAAAGGCAGGAGCTAAACCGCTGCGCCACCCAGGGATCCCCGATTATCACATCTTTTTAAAAATGTATTAATGTGGCAAATTACATTAGTAGGATTTCGTGATTTAAACCATCCTTATATTCCTGGAATAGCCCCTAGTCATGATAATTTTTTATACACATTGCTGAATTCAGTTTGCTAATATTTTACTTGGGATATTTGCATCCATATTCATAACTAAGCTTACACAAAATCTTCCTTTTAATACCTTCTTGCCTATTTCTGATTTGGGAAATGATTCTTCTTCTATTATCTGAAACATTTTGTATTAGAAAAGAGTTACTTGCTTCTTAAAGTGCTGGTAAAACTTGTTTGTAAGATCTTCTGGACATGAGACTTTCTTGGCATATAAATTTTTGATTTATTGATTTAATTTCCTCAACAGATATGAATGGGATTGATAGTAATTTAGTATTCACGGTAAGTCTGTATCAGTTATTTTCAGCAATTGTCTGTTTGGATTTATTAGTTGTCCTTTGGTTTTACTGTTGCATGTCCTATATCAAATTGTTGAATATTTAAAAATATTATTTCTGAGTATAGATCTACTCCACTTTTTTTTTTTTAAGATTTTATTTATTTATTAGAGACACAGAGAGAAAGAGGCAGAGACTCAGGCAGAGGGAGAAGCAGGCTCCGTGCAGGGAGCCTGACGAGGGATTCGACCCTGGGTCTCCAGGATCATGCCCTGGGCTGAAGGCGGCACTAAACCGCTGGGCCACCCGGGCTGCCCTACTCCGCTTTTTTATTTCTTCTTGGGTCAATTTAGATGGCTTACATTTAACCAAAAAACTCTCTATTGGATCTAAATTTTTAAAAATATGATTAAGTTTTAAAAATCTTTGCAGTAGTTCTTTCATTTTTAATATAGTTTCTTTGTGCCTTCTTTTTTTCTTGATCAGTTTTGCCAGAGGTTTGTTTAGACCTTACTAGTCTTTACATAGTTCTAACTTAGAGGGGTTTACTCTGTTGTTTTTTTCTAACTTTTGATTTAACACTTAGCTCATTTATTTTCAATCTTTTTAAAAAATGTAGACATTTAAGACTATTAATTTTCCTTAAGTATTATTAGTTATATCTCACAGGTTTTAAAATGCAATAACATCATTCAGGTATAAATACATCTTAAATTTAATTATGAATCTTTTCAGGCTACCTTTAAGTTTTGGTTTCTAATTTTATTGCTTTGTGGTCAACATGGGTCTATACGCTATTGAACATTTGTACTTTTTTAAGACTTCCTCTGTGGCCTGAGTGTTTGGTTTTTCTAAATTCTCTGTGTTCCAAACTGTAATTGTTGGGGGAAGTTTCTCATATACACTTATATTAAGTGTATTATTGTTCACATTTTCTAATTTTTTCTTTTGTCTTCTCTTTCACCTATTCTGCTATTTTATCAAATTTTCCTTCTAAAAAGATATGCTTTTAAGGCTATCTTGTTCATTGTGTACAGAGTCAAGATTGTAATCTCTTATGATAAGTTATTTCTTTCTATCATTAAGTACCAATCCTCTTTGTCATTAAAACTAAAGTTTGGGGACACCTGGGTGGCTCAGCAGTTGAGCGTCTACCTTCAGCTCAGGCTGTGACCTTGGGTCCCAGGATCGAGTCCTGCATTGGGCTCCCTCAGGGAGCCTGCTTCTCCCTCTGCCTGTGTCTCTGCCTCTCTCTCTGTGTCTCTCATGACTAAATAAAATAAAATAAAATAAAATAAAATAAAATAAAATAAAATAAAAAAAGGAAACCCTTTACTCACCACCTTTAAAAAAAACCCAAAAAAACTAAAGTTTGACTTAAGCTCTCTTTTGTCCAATGTTGCTGTAGCTACCTCTCCTTTGCTTTGCTTAGTATTTGCTTGGTGTGTCTGTCTTTCCTCTTACATTCCACTTTTCTGTGTCCTTATGATTTGACAAAAACATAGAACTGGATCTTAAACATCTTCTCAGTGAAGCTCTTGTCTGAAGCTAGTTCACGGGCACCTGGGTGGCTTAGTCCATTAAGCATCTGACTTGATTTTGCCTCAGGTCATGATCTCAGGATCCTGGGACTGAGCCTGCACTGGGCTCTGTGCTTCGTGGGGAGTCTGTTTGAGGACCCTCTCTCTCCCTCTCCCACTGCTCATGGGCTCCCCCCATCTCATAAATAAATAAATAAATATTAAAAAAAATAAACTAGTTTAAATCATTTGCATGTATTGTAAGTACTGACATATTTGGTTGTATTTCTGCTGTCTTATTTTTTTTTTGTATTTACCTTGCTTTGCTTTTGTATTCCCTTATTACTATCACTTTTCTCTAATATTGGATTTACTGAGGTTTCTTGGTCCTTCGACATTTAATTCTAATTCTTCCATTGATCACCTTAAATTTTTAGCACACATAATTGACCTAATAAACTCTGAAGTTAATTGTGACCATCTGTTTGATTGAACTATACTTCTTGATATTTATGCTCTTTTGCAGTGCCCATCCCTTGAGTCTGGGCTTATCTTTAACCAACCGAATGTGGCAGAGGCGATGCTATGTTAGATCACAATCTAAGATTTTAAAAAGGTCTGATAGCTTCTACTTTTATACTCTCAGGAGCCCTGAAGTTTACTTGTAAGGAGTCTGGCTATCCTGCTGGAAAGCGACATGGAAAGACCATGTGAAAAAGCCACATGGCCCAGATGTTTTTACAGGAGAATTCCAACAAAACATCTAACGAAGAACTGACGCCAATTTCATATAGTTCCTTCCAGAAAACATTAGTGGAAATACTCTCCAATTCATTTTATGAGACCAGTATTACCTGACAATAAAGCCTGGTCAAGACGGTAATTTAAAAAGAAAGAAAGAAAAAAATTTATAGGCCAACATTGCTCATAAACTCAAACATGAAAATCCTTAACAAAATGTAAGCAAACTGAAATCCAATAGTGCATAAAGGAATTATACATCATGACCAACTGGGACTTATTCCAGGAAACAGTTTGGTTCAAAATGTTGAACATATCTATCGGTGACATATCAATAGGTTAAAGAAAAAAAAATTGTGTGAAATCAATTCATTACAGAAAATTCATTTGAGAAAATCCAACACCAATTAATTCTAAAACAAAATAAAATGAAACAACAATAGCAACAAAAAAGGGAATAAAGGGGAATAACCCCAACTTGGTAAAGAGCATCTCTAAAAAACTACAAGTTACATCATAGAATTCTCAAGACACAACACTAAAAAACAGACAAACAAAAATGAACAAAAGTTGTGAAGAAACATATTACTGAAGAGGTCATACAGTTGGCAAGTAAGTATATGAGAAGATGTTCATCATCATTTGCCATTTGGGAAATTTAAGTAAAGACCATGATGAGATATCACCGAACACCAATCAGAATGACTAAAATAAAAAAATGAGGACAAAACCAGGCACTAGCAAGGGTGAAGAGAATTTGAATCACTCCTACATTGTTGGTGGGTCTATAAAATGGTACAGCTGCTTTGAAAGCAGTGGCATTTTCTTAGAAGGGTACCTAGCACAATTATCATCACACTCTTGAGAAAATGAAGTGAAAACTTGCAAAATGTTCATAGCAGTGTTCTGTAATAGTTAAAAGCTGGAAATAGCCTAAATGCCCTTCATCAGGTAAATGATTAAATAAACTGTGACTCATATAGACCATGGAATACTCCTTAGCAACAAAAAAAGATCAATTATTGACATACATAATAATGTTGATGAATATGCTGGGAATTATGCTAAGAGACAGGAGTCAATTTTAAAAGGTGACATGCTGTATGACGCCTTTACCTATGAAATATTTTTCAAATGACAAAACTTTAGAAATGGAAAACAGAGTAATTGTTGCCAAGAGTTAAGAATGGGGGGAAGGAATGTGGTTTTAAAAGGGCAACAGGAGAGATCCTGTGGTAGTGGAACGTTCTATATGCTGACGGTGCTGATGGGTATGTGAACCTATGTATGTGATAAAATTGCGTAGATCTAAATACAAATATGTACAAAAGCTGGGGAAATATGAGTAAGATGGGTACAAAGTGTTACCCTTGGAGGAACTGGGTAGAAGTAGGTGAAAAAAAAAACTCTATTAAAAAGTGCCTGACTAAATAATCTAAATGTCTTTAACTTTTCTACTAGAGTTCCTTCCATTCCTTATTCTTTGCCTTATTTATTGGACACAATTATAAGATAAACTTTATTTTGTAGAGTAGTTCTTCAAGAGAACTAGAGGAAGAGGACAAGAAGAGCAAGAGGACAGAAAATAGGATGAATAAACATATTCCCAACTAACAAACAGTCAACAGATCATTCTTGGTTCTAGTGTTTTTGCAACTGAGTCAGTCATATTAAGCATCATCTTCTTTAATTAAAGGAGCAGAGCTGTAAGAAGACACTTGCCTTGGATGTGGTCCGGCAGTACTTTATTTGATAATGAAGTGCGTAAGACCTCCTGTTCTTAGGGTTCACATTATGCATGGCATCCCAGAATTAAAAAGACCAATCTCTTCAAGTCTATCTGTTCCATCTTCCTACCACTGCAGAATTGTTCTCTATGCTACACTCATAATAAATGATGATGACTATTATTAATACTAATAGCCCCAACAACATGATATAGTGTAATGGCTCTAGTGATTATACTGAGAAATTTGATAGGAGTTATTTTCCTGAGCTCATCCTAAAATTTCTTCTTGCTCAAGATTATCTTGTTATTTCTATTTATTTATGCCTTAAAATACCCTACCTATTACTTCTCCTATAATTATAAGATCACTGGAATGAGGCTCTTTCATTTTGGTTTTCTCTTCACCGCCTGCGGCATTGTGGGCACTCAGTAAATGCTGTTCCACTTTTGATGTTGACATCTTCAAATGGAGACAGGTGGCTTCAAAAGTTAGGACAGTTGCATCAACCAGGATTAATTTGATAATTTGCTTCAAGCTCATTACAATTTTGGCTCTTCTCCGAGCACCTTGATTTTTTGGAAGATTAGTGCTGATAACCCAGGCTGCTTCCTTCCTTTAAGACTTCCAACCCCAAATGCTCAGGAATTTTTATGACTCCATTGTTTACAGTGATACTTAGTTCTTAAAATATATAAAGTCAGGACAAGGTTGGCACTTGTCAATTAAATATTGGTAATTATTGATATCCCTATTTTCTGGTTTATTTCTATTATATAACACAGATCCATAACAGATTGGCATCTGAATTGGTAAATTTACAAGCTCTTCAGCCAAAGACTGAAGTGCATAAAAAAATTAAGCAGTGATTGCACCGTTTATTGCTGCAATGTTTTGGAAAAAGGAAGTAAGTGACTGAGAGACACAAAACAACCTGAGAAACTTACAGAAAACACATCTAAATTACAATCACACGACTTGAAAAGACCATCTTTTCTGCAGTGCTTGTCAGAATAGTGAGCTTAAGGAAGGTGTTTAGTGAGTGCTCATTGAAATGGATTTTCCAGCAAGTCTATACACATAAATTTGTACACACAAATCTGCTGTTGAAAGCAAATCTGTAATGCTGCTGCTGCTGCTAAATCAGACAACAAATCTAAAGCAAATAGAATTTATGTCGACCAGTGTCTTCCTCCCTAATGTTGCTTAATAGAAAAAGTGATGTACTCCGACTTGAGATATTTAGTACCTTATCTACAGGAAGTACCACTGACCTCAGAGGAAGAGAAAGAGAAAATGCACACAAGGCAGATTCAGTATGAGGCAGTGAGGATGAGATCTGAGCCACAGAAGCAGTTGTTCACAAGGAGCGTGGCTTCACATTTGGACAACCTGGGAGGTTCTGCGTGTGGGTTTCTGTTCCATCATGTAGTCAACCTTGTAGCCCCAAGCTGCAGACTCAGACTTGATACAATTTCTCCAACTAAGTAATTCGTGCCAAACTTAGAGCATGACAAATTAAGGTTTTACTATGTGCCAAACTTGGAAAAAGTATGGGAGAACAAATTTTTAAATGGTTTGTTACCTAGAGTAATGGGAAAAGGAACTTAATGATAATTAGGTTAATGGAAGATGCAGATGAGGGCCCTTGACCACTATTTCTATCCTCTAGTGTAGCTTTGATATTAGGAAGTCCCACTTTCCATTTCTATCTAGAATGACAGGCCTGTTAACCACAAGGGTCTCTTTGCCTTAAATTCTTCCCATTAAACCTCCTACTCAGTGGTATCTCAACTCAGGATTGCTGAAACCAGCTAATCTAATTTAATAGCAAAACAAACAACAACAACAACAACAAAAACCCAAGCAATCCAATTGAAAAATGGGCAGAGAAGCTGAACATATATTTTTCCAAAGACATCCAAATGGCCAATAAGTCCATTAAAAGGTGCTGAACATCACTAATGATGGAAATGCAAGTCAAAACTATAATGAAAAATCACTTCACACCTGTTAGAATGGCGATTACCCAAAACACAAGAAATACCAAGTATTGGCAAGAATGTGGAGAAAAAGGAACCCTTGTGCCCTGTTGATGGGAATGTAGGCTGATGCAGCCACTACAGAAAAGTATGGAGGTTCCTCAAAAAATCATAACTAACATATGATCCAGCAATTCCACTTCTGGGCATTTATCTAAAGGAAATGAAATTAGTACCTTAGAAAGATACCTGGTGCACCCCTTGCTCCTTGCAGCATTATTGATAATAGCCGAGACATGGAAACAACCTTAATCCATCGACAGATGAAGAGATAAAATATGGTGTGTACACACACACACACACACACACGCAAATAGACTCTCATCCAGGCATAAAAGGAGGAAATTCTGCTATTTACAACAACACAGATAGATCTTGAGAGCATTACACTAAGTGAAATAAGTCAGAGAAAGATAAATACCGTATGATCTCACTAATAGGTGGATTCTAGTGACACCAAATTCAAAGATACAGAGACCAGACTGGTGGTTACCAGAAGCTGGGGATACAGGTGGGAAATTGGGTAAAGATGGTAAAAAAGTATAAACTTTGGGTTCTAAGATGAATCCTGGGAATGTCATGTGTGGGGACTACATAGTTAACAAGTCTGTACTGTACATATTTGAGAGTTGCTGCGAGAGTAGATCTTAAAAGTTCTCATCATAGGAAAGAATATAACTATGTGAGGTGGCTGATATTCTCTGAACTTAGGGTGGTTATAATTTTGCAAGATACACATACATCAAATCACGTTGTATGCCTTGGACTAGTACAATCTTATATATAAACATACATTACATATAATGCATGTTTATACATTAATTACATATAAACATACATCTCAAAAAGAAAAGAAAAAAACAAAACTAGGATTGCCGAAACCAAGAGCAACGGGCAGAAAAGATTGTATTCCCAGCAATACTTGATTGCATTCTCTGTTGGCCAAACTGCTATCTGTTCTTCAATGAAATCAGAAAACGTTAAGCTTGGTTCTCTTCTTCTGAGTCCCTCACCGAACTGTCGTACACCGAACGGCTAAATGTATTCTCAGAAATCATTGTTAAGCCCTAGACTCATATGCTCTTTGCTCAGAGCTCTGTCCTGCAAACTTCCTTCTAGGACATCGTGTGTGATATTTAGCACCACAACCTAATAAGGATGCAACGTAGTTAACAGACGTATTTTGTCTTGTCCAAATGTCCCAAAATAATTTAAATCAATGGTTTAATGGAATAACCCAGGGCCATGTCGGTATTGCCTTTTTTAGGTGTCACCCAAGCTCCCAGCTCCAGCTTCCTCATCTGTAAGACAAAAGGATTCAGTTCCATGATCCCTGAAGTGCCTCCCTTGCCAACACTTCCTAGTCCTGCAGAGTATGCAGAGGGTCATCTTTTCTTTCATTATAAAGTTTCCAATTATCAGTCCCATTTTCTGGTTGCTTTGTATGCAAACCTGAACTGCTTGAACTGTTTAAAGATGATTATCACATTTAAATGTAAATATTTGAGCTATAAGAATCTGTGGCCAAAGGAACCCTGCCACAAGGCTAATGTGAGCCTTCATCTAGTTAGAAAAACTTCCTGTCTCTGTTTCGTCCACTGTCGACACATGCAAGCTTGAGCTGACTTCGCTGCACTTTTAATAAGCTGTTTGAGTCATCAGGAAAACAAAGCAAAGATCCTGCTAGCGTTTTAGAGGGCTGGTGAAGGGAGCGCCCAAGGGAAGACATGAGGTGCAGTTGCCAACCGGCACCTTGAAAAGAGATGGAAAATGAGGTTGTGACCACAAAGGCAGAAGGGCCCTTAATATCCTCTTTTTTTTTTTTTTTTTTTAATGTAGAAATAAAGAGTGATAAATGCTATCTCTTCTCTGGGGGTAATTAGCAAGAACAGCTCATGAAAAAAAAAGGTATTTTTATTATTACAGCTAAGGAAAAGTGATGATAATAAGAGGCCCTGGCAAAGAAAGGATGTTTACACCAGTGTAAAAAGATCATCTTTCCTTGTCTGTGATTGACTTCCTCTTCGGGCTGCTGACCTATCTATTTTGACAGTGATAAGAGGCGCTTTGAGGGGTTTTTACAAACACTGACTCTGCCTAAGTCTGCAGTTATCGTACACTTGGTCTCATGCTCCTTATTTAGGCAAAAAGAGAAAAGAAAAAAAAAAAACCCAAATTGTGCAATGCAGAGTTTATCTTAGAATTGAGTATTATGGGAAAGAAAGGGGGAAATGTGTGTGTCAGTGTGAGCGTGTGCACATACCCTGCAGGAGGCATCAGGCTTTAATTTCCGTCCACTGCAAGGGCCAGTGGCATCTTTACTGCCATATTTTGCAGTAATTCTGACAACCGGGAACACAGACGGTGGGTTCTTAAGATTCAATGTGGCCTGTTTGGCTTGGTCACATTAAATCAAAACGTCTTCCTCCTCGGAGGGACTGTGGGTGAGTTCCTGAGATTTCGGAGTACAGTGAAGGCCTTGCTGGGGATGCTCTGGCCTCACGTGCCTCAGGTTCTGTGCCACGTGGGTCCTGTAGGCATCACAAGGCTTGAAGTCTGTGGCAGCAGGGCCAAGGCGTGACGGAGACAGGAACTTTCGTGTTAAAAATGTGGAGCTTTATTGTACTCTTTTCAATCAAAGTGATTACCTGTTATGTGCACTTACCGACTTCATGCATCCACACACCGCTTTCGCTTCCTCCTCTGTTCTGTAACACAGACACATAAGTGTGATGGATGTTCTTCCCTTTTAAAAAAATTCCAGTACAAAATAAAAATCTGAAGTTGGAAAAGACATCACCCTCCAGGTGATTCTTCATAGTATGGAAGGATGCTTTACTTTGCAGAGCACTGTCCCCATCCTAAAATTCCCCTCTGCTTCTCACCTGCTCCTTCCTCCCCCCCAACCCCAAATTCCTGGCAACCACTGCTCTGTTTACAGGCTCCACAGTTGCGCCTTTTCCAGAATGTCACATAAATGGAATCGGACTGGCTTCTTTCACTTAGCGATGTGCATTGAAGGCTCAATCCATGTCCTCGCATGACCTTCTTTCCCACGTGCCCGCGCGGCTGTGAGGGTTTGCTGCCCACCGGTGTAGCACAGGCTCGGTTTGTGCTTTCCCTCCCTCAGCTCTGAAACTGTCCCTTTTTCTCAAGGAGCCACCGGATGATTCAGAAACCAGCACCGAGGCAAAGGTGTCCATGTGCCGCCACAAGGGACCATTGCTTCCAGGCCCTAGGGATCTTTGCTTCTAGGCCCTTTTGGTGGGGGGCATTGGGATATACGTTTATTTAAATCATGGCCAATTCACACTGACCTCTGTTTCCTAATCCAACACCGCGCAACCACAAATCTGTGTCCCCCCCGCACCCCCCGCCCCCGCCCCAGTCAGGCGTGTTTCTTGTTGGGTACTCAAGTTTGAAAGTGTTTATTTCTCAGGCTGTCCCTGGGAGGGTGTGGGGGGTAACCCAGTAAAGGGAAAGCTGCTGATCTGAAGGTAGGTTGGCATTTGTGGAGACCACTTTCCCTTCCTGCAGTTTCCATTCCTTTTGCCTGGCTCTGAAGGAGCAGTCTCTTCTTCTAGTACCAATTAAAAAAACAAAAACAACAGCCCCCCCAAATAACCCCCAAACACCACTTTCCCCAAATCCTAAGTACTTCCCACGCGCCTGCGAAGCCCTGAGGACAACCTATATTGCACGGCCTTCTCCAGGGAGAGCAGAAGGGACAACAGAGAAGACAGGGCTGACTGCCTCGTGATCTTAGTGGCTCTGAGAGCTTATTTCTGTTACCAGAAAAATGAGATGCTGTTCCCTCATGGGTCAAGTGTGCGCCGTGAGGAATGTCGCTGAGCTTCCGATCTCCCCTGGGCTCCCAACGGCGGCCCTATTTCATGGAAAGACCACTGTTCTTCACAACAAAGCGGGTTCTGTTTTCAAGTTAAAGCACCTGGAACACCAACAACACCAAGGACACCTATGACACCAATGACACCAAGGACACCAATGATACCAACGATACCAAGGACACCAAGGACACCAACAGGCTTCCCCCTTCTTCCTTTAGGTGAAGACAGAAGGGGACCCCCAGGAAGGGCAAGGTCTCGGCGTCGCTGTCACCCTCCCCGACTGGGCTTTGAGGCTCCAACATCCACGTGCGGCTCCACGAGGAGGCCACAGCACGTCTCTGACAGCCGTGGCCAGGGTCAGCCGGGCCGCCTTGCTCCTTGGTGGAGGCCACTCCTGAAACAGAAAGGAGGCCGGCCCCAGCCTTCTCCGTGGTGTGGGGAAGGGAGGCCACAGCGCTCGACGGAGGCCTCCCCTCCCCTCGAGGAGGCCGGCCGGGCCACTCGGGGCCTGCGGCCCTGGGCGAGGCGCTGCTGGCTTTGTCCCCAGTCGCTTTCCTCCTCTGCGGAACCAGAATAAAAGTCACCGCCTCACTTACCTCATAAGGGCGTCTGAGGCTCAAATTAAGTGCGATCATGTCAAAGAGCTTTGCGAACTCTAAAGAACCATAAATGTAAGGTGTCATTAGGTGTCGTCGAGGGTGCGTGATGAGACAGCTCGGGCAATTCCAAATGCCTCAGGCCCGAGCGGAGCCGTGGGAGCCTCAGACACGCTGTTGCTCCACATAAGGGAGGCCGCGTAGGGCTTGGGCAAGGGGCAGAGCCGGGCACCTTCCGGAGAAGGCGGCAAGGCACAGGGGCCCTGGGAGCCATGGCGATGAAGGGCTTCGCTACCAGGGAGGGCCCCATGTGGTCCCGAAGTGGGACAAGGAGGGGAAGTGGAGCCTCTGTGCCCAGGAGCCTGCCCAGGAAGCGGAGGCTTCCCCGCTTAGGACTCAGGAGGCCCCAGGGCCCCCCTGACCCCCAGGCCTGTGGCCTTTACACCGGAGATTCCCTTACTTAGGAGCGTCCACCATGGGCCCGCTTCCAGGAAGCCCATCCTGGTTTGCAGCAGAATTGTACACACACCCCCGTATCTTAAGGCAGAAAAACCGAAGCTGTTCTGGTGAAGCGAGGCTCGGAGGACCCGGGGTCAGTCAGCTGCCCTCTGAACGCTCTTGGCGGCTCCCAGGGCACCTCTGCAGGGAGACGGGGCTCCGCCGAGGGGTGAGGGTAGGGCCACCCAGCCTCCTCGGGTCTCTGGCACCTCACACACGATACATGTTTGGAATTTCCCGAATGAGGGGCCCTGGGTGGCTCAGTTGGTCAAGAATCTGACTCTTGATTTCAGCTCAGGTCGTGACCTCAAAGTTGCGAGATCAAGCCCAGCACTGGGCTATATGCTGAGCGTGGAGCCTGCTTAAGAGTCTCTCTCTTCTGGGGACCCCGGGAGGCTCAGTGGTTGAGCACCTGCCTTCGGCCCAGGGCGTGACCCCGGGGTCCTGGGATCAAGGCCCTCATTGGGCTCCCCGCATGGAGCCTGCTTCTCCCTCTGCCTGTGTCTCTGCCTCTCTCTCTGTGTCTCTCACAGAGAATAAATAGATCTTAAAAAAACAAAACAAAACTCTCTCTTCCTTTCCCTACCCCCTCTCCTTCTCTCTCTCTCTCTCAAAAAAAGGATATATATATATATATATATGAACAATATGCCCCTATATATATATATATATATATATATATATCCTGAGTGGATGCACCAGAAGGTAGGTGGTCTGCAGGAGAAAATTCCAATAACTGGGGTCAGAGGACTCTGTAACTACATCGTGAGGCCCTAAGGCGTGCATTGCTTACACAGGAAGGTTTCTCAAGCTTTAGACATGGAATGATGACCCTGGGTCACTGTGACTGGCTTGCCAGGGGTGAGGGAGCTTCCTAATCAGGGATATGTGTCCCCCCACAGGCTGTGGAGGGTAAGACAAGCCAAAACTAGAGAACACTGCCATAGAAAATATCTTGGGCATTTCCTCACAAGAATATAGCCCAGCCCACTGCCCTGCTCCTACAGAAGAAGGCGGGTGTCTTCAGCATCACAGACAACCACGAAAATAGCAAACCTTTATTGGGTGCTGACTACGTGCCAGGCACAGTAATAGCCCCTTATGCCACAGAGTGGGCAAAATTAAGGCTTCCCTCCACCCCAAAGATGTCTGTGCCCCTAACCCTGGAGCTTGTGACCATGTTATGTTGGATGGCAGTGGAGGAATGAAGGTTGCAGATGGAGTTGAGGTTATAAGCGGCTGGCTGCGAGATGGGGGATTATGCTGGCTTGTCTAGTGGGCCCAGGGGAAGCACAGGGGTCTCTGCAGGCAGCAGGAGTCCATGTCAGAGCGGAAGGCGTGAGGACCGAAGCCAAGGTTGGAGTGGATATATGAGGGCCCCCATCGCTGTTGCTATTTTGAAGAGAGAAGGGGCCCACGAGACAAGGAACGTGTGTTGCCTCTAGAAGCTGGAACAGCAAGGAAGGAGGGTCTTCTCTAGATTGATTTTAGCCCAGTGATGCCTGTTTCAGACTTCTGACCTCCAGAACAGTAAGACTGAAAAAAAAAAAAAAAAATGTGTGTTTAAGGTTAAAAAAAAATGTGTGTGGTGACCTAAAGCTACGCTCATTTGTCATAGCAGCAGCCGGGCACCCATACGGATGTCCCTACTGGAGTGTCTATCCCCTGCCCTATATTTTATATACTTCTTTTTTTAAAGGGAATAAAGAGGTCTGCTTAGTCTTCCAGAAACATCTCTAAAGTTTTGACAGACTCAAAGGGCACATGCCACTGACCCCCTCCTCCAGCCACAGCCTCGACTGCCAGCCAGCCGCGGGCCCTGACTGCAGTCTCAGGGCCAGAAGGCAGCTCACTCGGTCACTGCAGCTGTGGTTCTCTTCCTTCTGTGCCTCATGGAAAAAAATTAAAAGTAAAATAAAATAAATATGTATATGTATATGCACCCCCCCTCCATATTTGTGTGTAGCTGCTGGGAGATTCTCATCCTATTTTACTGTGATCGTCGGATCTCCGGCTGGCTGTGGCTACCAGAGCTGCCTGAAGGCTAGGAATGTTCCGGTTTCATTTTGAAACTAGGCACGCAAGCGAGAAATATCAGCTTTCAGATACATGACCTGGCAGGAAGCAAGCGTTTGGCTGACTGTTTCCTGGGGTACAGTGTGAACAATATGCCCCTATACGTTCGCAGTGGCTCAAAAAAATGAAAGGATTTCTTTCTTTCTTTATTTTTTACTCATCCAACTTAGCACTATCAACCTACCGTGCTCACTAATGTACAGTTGGAAAATATGGAGGTTTACAGTATTTATAAACTAAGTTTGGCGGCCTGCTTTCTCAGCTCTAGAGTTTGCATCTAAAGGTAATGGCAAATCTGGAAAATAATAAGATCTGTCAGCTGGTGTCTGGATCACTCAGCAGGCACCGAGGAGCCCTGTAAAGGGCAAGAATGATGCTGCGCTAGGTTCTTGGCCTTCACCGGTGCAGATGCCCTAAGTGTGACCAAGCCCTGCGGGGGCGGGGGCGGGGGATGCTGGCCATCGGGGGGACTTGATGCTATGGGTGATTTTCAGTTATCCGTGTGGGGTGGTAAAAAAAAAAAATGACTCGGGAACCCTTAGTGTGTTGCCTTGCACAACCTCCTTGGGTTACCTCTCCACTATGGGCTTGTGTCCTTTTCTGTGAAATATGAATAATAACGCCTCCCCCTAAACGGAGATCATGCGAGAGGCACAAGATAGGCCGCTATAAATGTTTGTTTCCTCAAGACCCAGAAGTAAACAGACGTTCAAGAATAATCTGTGTTGGCTATGGAGTGTACGGTGATCTTTCTGCCTTGAATCATCTTTCTCATCGTATTTTGGTGGGCCTACCAGTTACGTCAGTCTCTACTTCCTTTGCATGTGTCACTGATAGTGGAAGAGACAGATCCAAAGTACAGTGTGTCGCAAGCCCTTGTGGTTACAATCCACAGAATGCAAAAACACTTGGGGATAAGGGAGAGACGACTGGTTTTAGAAGAAATGGTAAGAAACCAATTCATCGATCCTTCTGGTGAGGTCAAAGATTTTGGTAAAGAAGAGACCTTGTCTGGTGCCTACGCGTTAAGTATGAGAGCCCCGAAGAGTTGAACTGGTTTCCTTTCTTTCCTGACTCCCTTCAACACCCGGTGTAGTTCCCCCTTCCCCCCCACACCTACACACACACACACACACACACACACACACATACACACGCACCCCTCCCCTGCCAGCTGGCAGAGAAGGCACTTCCCAGGAAATGCTCTTTCCCTTGCGTTTTGCTCACATCACATGCCTTAAGCCACTGTCAGCCCTGGGGAGACAGGTGCCAGTGCTCCCCCTCCCCCTCCCCAGGCCTGCTTCCTCCCCTCCCCACTCTGGGCAGAGGTTGTCAGTGCGTGACACGTCAGGGCCGAAGGCCTGAAGCACAGTGTTCTGCCTGAGCACCAGTCAGAGGGAATGAAGCTGCAGCTGCCGGGTGCCTCCCTTGCACTGGCCCTTCTAAGGCCCTACACACAGGATTTCATGGTCATAAAATTTTTTGTTAAATTTGCAAGATTGTATATATATATTTTATTCATGAGAGACACAGAGAGAGGCAGAGACACAGGCAGAGGGAGAAGTAGGCTCCACGCAGGGAGCCCGAAGTGGGACTCGATCCCAGGACCCCGGGGTCATGGCCTGAGCAGATGCTCAACCACTGAGCCACCCAGGCATCCCACAAGACATATTTTAACCACAATCAGTGAAGATCCTGCTTCTTATACTCTGATTCCCCTTTCCTCAGGCTCCCCCATCTGTAAGTGACGTTGTGGGGAGCCCCATGTAGGGTTGGAGCCCAGGATCCTGGGCTCAAGACCTGAGCCCAAGGCAGCCACTTCACCAACTGAGCCCCCCAGGCACCTCGCAGTTTATTAATTTTTTGATTATAAGCATCATCTGTTGACTTGTTTACTTGTTTACTGTAGAAAGAGACACTTTAGTTCTCACTTTAGTTCTCCACCCCCCAGTATGGGCATTTCTTAAATTGGGGTTAAATCAATATTTGGTGTTTACACGAGTGTGCATATCTATGACTTTTGTTGCTGTTGTTTTGAGCAGAGCCCCCCTGTTTGCTGCTCCAGGCTGGACGGGTGGCTGCCTGGATCCGCCGCCGCCGAGCTGAGTCCACGCCGGCCTGCACTCCCCTCTGCCCACGCCCTGTGCTGGAGCCCCTGCTTCCCTGCGTCTCCCTGTTTTGCCATTTCATCTCTTGCTTGGGCAGGGCATGTCCTTCAGGAACCTCCTGAGAAAGAGTTGGCGGAGGGAAAATTTAAAACCGTGGCTTGCCCAAAAATGACTTTATTTTACCCGCTTATTTGATTGATGGCTTAGCTAGACACAGAATTCTAGGTTGGGAAAAAAAATTTCCCTCAAACTTCCGAAGGCATTTTCTTCCTATCGTCTAGCTTTTGGTGTTGTTGAGAAATCCAGTGCCATTGTTTCTTAGTTTTCTCTAAAAACTTCCAGGATCTTTTCCTTATTGCCGGTATTCTGAAGCTCCACGGTGACATGTCCTGTTGGGCCTTTTCGCTTTCATTTTTCTGTATCTGGAGGCGCTTCAGGTCTGGAAAGTATTCTTGTATTATTTCCTTGATAAACTCGTCCTTTCTTTTCCTTTTTTTTTTTTTTTTTTTATAACTCGTCCTTTCCCTTGAGTCTGCCTTTTCTTTCTGGAACACCTAAATATTTTGTTCTATATTTTATAGAACTCTACTTTATGCCAAGAGTACTTCTGGGCTCTAAAGAGACAAGAATCTCTGCCCTTCTGGAACCTGTGTCCTTGCAGTTACAGGTTCACATCCTGGCTCTGCCTCCGGTCACGATACCTTGGATAAGGCATTTACACCTTTCCTGCCTCAGTTTCCTTACCTCTAAAGTAGAAGGTGTCGCAGAAGTTGCTTCCTAAGGCCATCTGAGGACTAAATGATTTCATACAAAGGGACTAGAACAATACCTAGCACACGGGAAGAGCCATAAACATGTTTGGTATTAATATTACTGCCTGACTAAGCATGTGAGTCACCACGAATCCAAAATTAAAACTTGGATCCCCTTGTGCAACGTGTCATTGTTCACTTGAAGATAAGCTGAGGCTAGAATCGTGGGAGTAGCCGAGTCACTCCAGCCCTTCCCACCCTGACCAGCTTTCCCATGTCAGCGCTCATGTGAAAGGAAGTGGCACCTGCACCAGTAAGAGAAGAGGCTTCCGCTGGCTTAGCAAAGGGGTCCATTTTAAGGGCTTCCCACAAGTATCAAGGCTCCAGTTGAACTCGGTCCGGGGGCTAGAACCGTATAGGAAGGTCACCATTTGAGTTTACCACCCTTGGTCTTGGATCTGGAACACAAAATCCACGTACCGGGGAAACTTAAAGTTCTTCTGTGATAACCTGAACCTACTCCCCTGGCTCTGCTCCTATCACTTGGAAACCCCCCACAACCTCTGGTCCCAGCTCCCATTTTCAGTAGTAGAAGGTCACTCAAAGCGCCCCCATCTCCCGAGGAAAAGACACTAGTTCTGAGGTCAGACTTTGAACTGCTGTTGAGTTCAGAGACTAAGAAGCTCCCAAGGATATGGGATCAGCCCGGAGTATTGAACTGAAAGGAAATAACTCTCTCTCTCTCTCTTCTTTTTTTTTTTTTTTTACAATGTCATCTAGCAAGCAGAAAAGGTCAATTTATTTATGAGATATTCTGGGAGAAAAAAAAACAATTTTTTAAGGAGTTCTGAGATTTTTATTTTTTATTTATTTATTTATTTATTTATTTATTTATTTATTTATTTTTTGGTTCTGAGATTTTTAAAGAGAGTTTATCTACAAATGTCCTCTTCCTTCCTTTCTGAGACATCACTTACAATCTGGATTTGGGGTAGAGCCGAAAAGCCTAGCTTTGGGAGGAAAGCACCGTCAAGTTAGGGTGTGTGAGACACGGTTCTCTGAGAAATTATGGTCCACTCTCACTTTCTCAGTCCTTGACAACAGGATCACAGAGTGGAAAAGTGAATTAATCCTTAAAAAAAAAAAAAGCATAGAAGAGGAGGTCAAAAAAGTTAGAAAAGTCGAGTCTCTCTCGGAAACTTTGTGTGGGAATTCCAGCACTTTATCCTTAGGACACGAGGTAATGGTGGTGATGGTGACGACTGTGGTATGATGGTGCACCGGGCCCACATAAAAGCTTTTCATCTGTAGGCTCAAAGTGCCACACAACCACTAATTAATCCTGAAGGCAAGGAAGGCAAATATCATCACCTCCCACTTGCAAACTAGGAAACCAGGCTGGAGGAAACTAAGCCCTTAACCAAGGCCATCTGAGAGGGAAGACTAGAAATGAAGAGTCCCTGCCTCCTTCCTCACCCCTCCCCATCCCCAGCCACCTCAGAGGTGGCTACTGAATGGCCTTCTTTTATTCCACAGACAGAGCTAGCCCCTTGCTGCATCCCACCCTCTTCTTTACAGAGTTCAGCGAGGGCAGCGAAGACAACCGGGGGGAGTGATGTCTCCCCCGCAGAATGATTTTGAGGGCTGCCACACCTCCAGCCATGAAAACAGAAGTGTGGACGGTGTGCACGAGACCTCACAATCAACTTGAAGATGAGAGCTGTGGCTCACGCTTTGCACCACCTCTAGCACCCAGCAGAGAGTCCAATCGCAGGTCTTCACGGTGTGGTTATTTCTTGATGAATAGTACTATTCTTTGGCAGGGAAAAGAGATAAATCCTTTTTTTCTCTAAAGTCTACTGACTTAGTTTAATTTTCTCGTTTCCACAGGGAAGTTAGGGAAAGTGTCAGAGATGGTAGCTGACCACTGAGGAGTTGTCTTCCCTCCTAGGTAGAGTTGTTTTAGGAAAGTAGTTGCCTGATGGGGAACAATCTTTCCCAGCACTTTGCGTCTGGGTGACTAGTTCTGGCCAATGTAACGTGAGAGGAAATGGTGTGTTGTCATTTCCAGGCTGAAGGAGTTAAGCGTCTGATGTGCTTCCCATCTTTCTACCTCTGGTAGCCGCCGTAGGGCCACATGGCGAAGACGGCAGAGCTAAAGAATTTAGTTCCCTGTGTTCCCCACTTGGAAGGGAACCACCAGGTAACATCCATATTAGACCTCAGGTAAGTGAGGAGTCACCCTCTTCTGCTGTATTGAGATCTAGGGTCATTTGTGACCGCAGCTGGCCTACTCTGATACAGGGATAAAGGACATCACTTAGAGATGAAGCAATTAGGGCAAAAGGGAAACAAGGGTAGGGAAATAGGATGAACACAAGAGCAGAGCATGTACAGAGAACGCGTGCCCCAAGGGTGCCGTACAAGGGGTTGGACGTGGGCAAAATATTTGGCTTTGAGTTTCCCAGCATCCAAAGCAAAGAAGGCAATTCTATGAGCTACAAGATTCATGGTGCCCAGAAGAGAAACACACACTAACACTCAGGAGAAACATACGTTTTTCTGGTTCTTTAAGCTGAGAGACAGTTCTCCCACGAGGCAGGAGAAAGGGGATCTGACTTGCTGACTCTAAGGTGAGGAAGTTCCCCTCCCTGACCTGCTCGTTAAGTGGATGGTCCTGGGGTGGCTGTTCTTTCAGTTTCCACATCTCAAGGGCGGATTTGGGAAGGAAGTCAAGGCCGCACCTACTGAGGTCACCCTTGGTTTCCTAAGGTCTACAGGTGTTGAGGAGGAACATCTGGCCAGGAAGCCAGGCTGCTGGGCTCCCCGGAGGGAGGGCTCTCAGCCAGGCCATCAGGAAAGAGGAAGCTCCTCAGTAGCGGTCTGGCCAACGCTCAGACTCTTCAAGTTTGCAGAGTGGTGAACTGCTTCATACATCCGCCCTGGCGAGAGCCTTCCCGAAGGGGGATCACATCCTTCATGAGACTCAGTGCCTGACCCACTGGCAGGGACAACGCATCCCCCTCCGAAAGAGGGGCACCTGGGGGGTCGGTGGTGGAGCGTCTGCCTTGGGCTCAGGCCGTGACCCTGGGGTCCCAGGATCCAGTCCTACATCAGGTTCCCCGCAGGGAGCCTGCTTCTCCCTCTGACTGTGTCTCTGCCTCTCTCTGTGTGTCTCTCACGAATAAATAAGTAAAATCTTAAAAAAAAAAAAAAAGACGCATATGGAAATCGTATATTAACTATAGCCACAGATCATGCGTTTACCAGTGATATTTATTATCAGAGGCTGATGGCAACAGGATACAATGTCTTTTTCCTCTTTTTGAAGCTCTTCATGGATTTTTTTTTTTTTTTAATTTCCTCAACAAACACTTAATGAGCCAGTCCAGGGAACTGGCATAGCAGAGTCAGTTAAAATCATGAGCTTGTGGCTCAGCACATCTAGGTTTGATCCCACTTGCTCTTATTACTTTGGCAAGCCCATCATCTCTCTAAGCTGTGGATTCCTCACGTGATTTTCTATGAGGTTTAGGGGAGATAATGATGCAAAATGGGCTGTCGGAGTAACTGAGGGTGCTGCTCATTAGCATCCTTTCTCTCCAGATTTTATGTGTATTATATAATTATATATAACATTTTATATTAAATATTTTATATGTTATCTTATATTAAATAATTTAAAATTAAAATAATTATTTAAATCATATTAAATTATAATTAAAAATAAAAATTAAATATATTATATTTAAGTACATAAAAATATATATTATACACATACACGCTATACATATATATGTATATATATGAAAAGGTAGTTCAGAAATAGCATATAGTGTGTGTGTATGAGAGAGAGAGAGAGACAGGGAGGGAGGGAAAGAGAGAGAAGAGAAGAGAGAGAGATTCCTGGTCTTTGGTGAATTCAATCCCTTTATAATTTGGAGGGTGGGTTAAGAAACACCCTTCTCTGTCTCCTTCTGAGAATAGTGTAAGACACACATTAATTTTCCTAAATGTGGTAAAATTAAGTTAGTTTTAACTTAAGAGTTTCTTTGAACTTCAGGCTCCCTTTGAGCATCTGGTCTGAAGAAACCACAGGCAGCTGAAAAACACAAAGCACGAATCGGAAGGCTGACCTGAAGCTCTGTGCCATGTCAGGTCTTCGCTATGCATGGCACACTCTGGAGCTCCTTCCTAGGTTTTAATTCCTCTGGAGAGAGGGTGTCTGGGGGTAACATTTTTCCCTCTTCCACTAATTTGAAGCCTCGAAACCCAGGGTCAGCAAACCTCCTTGAGTCTTACCTCCTGGAAGCTGCTGGGCGGGGGGCGGAGGGCGCACAGGTCATTCTGGGCAGGCCCTGGCTGTTGCTGAGGCTTAGGATGTGGGTCTTAACCTCCGGAGTCCCCCCTGGAGACCCCTCTGGCACTTCTGGGGCTGACCCTCTGCTTACGGGGCATGAAGCTAGGCCGGTAGGAAACTCCTGGAACACGCGTGGTCGCCCTCTCTGCCTTTCCTCCCTCGCACCCTCCTGACTTCCAGAACATGTGGGCTACGCCTCCGTTTTCAAGGTGGGCTATGGCTGAGTCGTCCAGTTAACAATAAGCTTTTCTGCAAGCTCCTGGTGTCCCGGTCCTCTTCTTCAGTCCTGGAGTGACGGCGTTGGTTTCTGGGACCCTGAAGCCCCTACCTAATGCACACCCGCTTGATCTGGATCGTAGACCAGAGTGTTTTATTATTATTTATTTTTTGAAAAGATTTTATTTATTTATTCGTGAGAGACACGGGGGGAGAGAGAGAGAGAGAGAGAGGCAGAGACAGAAGCAGGCTCCATGCAGAGAGCTGGACGTGGGACTTGATCCCAGGTCCCCAGGATCATGCCCTGGACTGAAGGTGGGCTAAACCATTGAGCCACCCGGGCTGCCCAACCAGAGTGTTTTCAATGATAGAAGTTCGTTGCTCACAGTTCTGGAGGCTGCAAGTCCAAGATCAGGGTGCAGTGTCTGGTGAGAGCATGCTTCCCAGCTAACAGATGGCCCTCTTCTCACTGTGCTCACACGGTGGAAGGGCAATGAGCTTCCTGGGGTCTCTTTTATAAGGGCCGTGAATCCCGTTCACGAGGGCTTCACCCTCACCACCATATAGGAAAAGTGACATCTCCCAAAGGCCCCACCTCCTCCTAACAGCAGCATCAAGGATTAAAATGTCAATATATGCATTGTGTGTGTGTTTGTATGTGTGTGTGTGTGTGTTGGGGAGGGGGGGCTGGTACATAAATACTCAGCCCGTTGCCCTGGATACCAGGGGCCTGGTGTTGCCATCTGGAAGCAGGAAGCCGGGGGTCTAGTCTGGAGTGAGCCAGGGCCTGGATAAGCCACTTGGCAGTGGGTGGGCGTCATAGTCTAGTCTCCTTGAGAACAGGGAGAAAGGGCACGGCCAGGCCCAGGATACCAGGCGGGGGGGTGGGGGGGGTGGGGGGGGGCGGGGGGGGGGCGGGGGTGCACTTGTGTCTTGTAGGTTCCAAACCAGAGGGAGGGTGTCTTCATGCATGGAGTCCGCTGCCCTCACGGCTCATTTCTCCTCTGCCTGTCCCTCTAGGGCTGCTGTTCACTACACGTGGCCAACCCGCGAGAGCTGCCAGCTGTCTTGTTGGCTTGGGGACACGTGGCCTGAATACGGGCACTGAATCAATCACTCTGCCCTTGGTGTGGTGACGATGGGTCTTTCTGGCAGGTTATTCGGCTCCTAACGCGGTGGGCCGTGTAGTCTCGCAGTCAGGGGGATCCTTAAGCGTCTGTGCTCACACACGTGTGTATAATATGAGCATGTGCACCGCACTGGCATATACAGACGTGTACACGTACATACACATGTACATCCACACCTGCAGACACACACGCACCTAAGTACTTTGGGACGCTCCCAATTTTAGAAAAAAAAAAAAAAATCAAGAGGCCTGGGGGGCGGTGGAAGCAGCCTGTGGCTTGTGTTACATATTTCGTTTGTAATTTTCAGTTCCTCGAAAGCACCAGGTGCCCTGTAACCGGCCCTGTGTTTGGGGGCGCAGTGGAGGCGAAGGGCAGCCGGGGGAAGGGCCGAGGGGTGGCCACGGTCTCCTCTCACACCTGCCCCGGGTCGGGGGTCAGCCAGGCTGCGGAGCCCACGCCCTCCCCTCCCTCCAGCTGCAATTCCTCCTCCCGGAGCACAACCTTTCATTCCAAGTCCAGTTCAGCAGATATTCCCGCGCCCTCCTGGGCGCAACCGGCACCCGCGTGTGACCCCTGGTCCGAGGGCAGCTTTCCCGCAGAGAGAGAAGCCGAGGCCTTTCAGCTGGGGCGGGAGGGGGGCCGCTGCGGGGAGGGGCTGGGGGGGAGAGGCCGGGCAGGGAGAGGCCGCCGCGGGGAGGGGCCGCCACGGGGAGAGGCCGCCAGGGGGAGAGGCCGCCACGGGAGAGGCCGCCAGGGGGAGAGGCCGCCAGGGGAGGGGCCGCCAGGGGAGGGGCCGCCAGGGGAGGGGCCGCCAGGGGAGAGGCCGCCAGGGGGAGAGGCCGCCACGGGAGAGGCCGCCAGGGGGAGAGGCCGCCAGGGGAGGGGCCGCCAGGGGAGGGGCCGCCAGGGGGAGAGGCCGCCAGGGGAGAGGCCGCCAGGGGGAGAGGCCGCCAGGGGAGAGGCCGCCAGGGGGAGAGGCCGCCAGGGGGAGAGGCCGCCAGGGGAAGAGGCCGCCTCGGGAGAGGCCGCCAGGGGGAGAGGCCGCCAGGGGAGAGGCCGCCAGGAGGAGAGGCCGCCAGGGGGAGAGGCCGCCAGGGGGCGAGGCCGCCAGGGGAGGGGCAGCCAGGGGAGAGGCCGCCAGGGGGAGAGGCCGCCACGGGAGAGGCCGCCAGGGGAGGGGCCGCCACGGGAGAGGCCGCCAGGGGGAGAGGCCGCCACGGGAGAGGCCGCCAGGGGGAGAGGCCGCCTCGGGAGAGGCCGCCACGGGAGAGGCTGCCAGGGGAAGAGGCTGCCTGGGGGAGGGGCCGCCACGGGGGAGGGTCAGCCGCGGGGAGGGGGGGGGCGGCGAGGCTGCCACGAGGGTGGGGCGCGGGGAGAGGCCAGCCATGGGGGAGAGGCATCTGCGGGGAGAGGCTGCGCTTGTCAGAAAGGGGACCGCACAGCCTCCGAGGCAGAGGCACAGGTCATCCTTCTTTGAACTCCGTCTCCGCGTCCTCTTTGAGAGAAGCTGTCACCTGCTGACACCTCTCGGCTCCACCCAAATCAAGGATTCTTTGTCTCTGTGTCCGCCCCCCCCCCCCCCCCCCCCCCCCCGCTGTAAATTCAAATTTTCGGCCATCTATTCAAGGCCTGGCAATAATTAACTGACAATAAGGAAATGACAGGACCTTTATTGGAGGAACACATCAGAAAATCGTTGCCTGGAGTCCCCGAGAGAACTTGTAAACAGCTGAAGTCCTATTTGGGTCAACGTGCGTCCTGGTCCAGAGTCCTTCCAAGTGGTAGGTGTGCCCGGCCCTCCCCGCACAGTGGGAGCCGGGGCTCAGGGCCCGGGGAGCACCCCACCAGCCTCCCCGCCCGCGGGGGTTGTCCTGTGGGTACAGCCCGGGCTTCCCTGGACCTGGGACTCGTCTCCCTGTTCTTGCTCCAAACCCTCTGTGAGCGCCCACCTGCGGCTGGGAACTGTGCGACTCCGCAAATACAGAAATTAGTAAAAAGCAAAAACAACAACAAAACAAAATAAAAAACTCCACAAAAAACAAAAACAAAAAACAAACAAACAAAAAAAGCAAAAATAACCCTGTGTGAGCCCCAGAACTCGGACCTGCCACAGAGGCCTTTCACAGTTCCGCGGAGGTCGCGCAGCTACCGAGGCTTGTCACTCTGATTAAGAAGGTCTGAAGGCCCCAGAGGGAGGTTCGCCTACAAAGAGCTGGGAGAAGAGAGCTCCCCCCTTCTTCTTCCAGCCTCACAACCGTTTAGCGATGCTGCCCTCTGCAGAGCACGCCTGGAACCTCAAGGCGCCGGGTGTGCAAAGCTCAGCTCCGTGACTTGGGAGAGGCTCTGAGGGCCCTCAGAGGGAATTCCCATAGAATTCCAACTCCAGGGTCAGAACCCCCAGAACCCCCCAAATACCCCGAACCATTATGTGTCCTCTTGCACATTTTAGAACATTGACATAGGAGTTGCACCCTGCTCTGAGCCGGAGGCGGGTTCCGTCGGGCACACGCTTGACTCGTCACAAGGAGCAGGAGCGGCTGGAGGTTGGTGTTGGCCTTGGCTGAGGAGCGGGGCACCAAGACCCGCCCTCAGGACCTCAAGGGAGACAGAGAAGGAAGCGTCCCCTTCCAGGAGGCCTGATCTTTAGGAAACATGCCAGGGCATGTCGCCGTCGGGTCGCAGGTGACCCTGGGGACAACCGCGCGGCTGTCATCCGGCAAAGGCCAGAGCAAGAGCAGGGGGGTGAGCAGAAGTCCCCGATCCGGCCGTGGTGGGAGTGGCCCCTTCGGGCTCCTGGGGGGCAGAGGTCAGCCCCCAGGCCCTGCAGAGCTGTGTCCCTGGGCCACTCTCCACATCTGCGACTTCTGTGTTCCTAAAACCAGCTGCCCCAGGAAATGGCCTGTGGCGTCTCTGTCCCTGGGCTGCCTCCCACAGCCCCTTCTCCAGCCACCAGCACACATGCACCCCGTACCAGATCCCACGTTTGACCCCCTGCCCCATCCTCGTGCCAGGACATGTCCCCACATCAGCGCTGCGAGGAAACAGAGGAAGAGTTGCAGGAGAGCAAAGCAGGGGGGCTGTGTTCTCTCCTCCCTGAAGGAAATCCTAACAGGCTTCGGGGGGAGGGTGTCTGCCTTGGGGCCCTGAATGGCTGGTAAGGAGTGGGTCCCCACGCACCCTGTGCCTGACTTGCTCTGACCCTTGTCTTGGTCTGTCGAAGTCTTTCAGGCTCACGTACTGTTTCCTGATTATTCCCTAGGACAAGCCTCTCTGCTTTCTCTTCATCCTATAACATCCTGTACTATTTTAGGGCATGTACCATGTTTGGCCTTGTGCTATAGTTATTGAACTTTGCACCTCACGGCTACTGGAAGAAAGAGAGAGAGGCAAATTCATCATTTCCCGGTCGTCTAGTTCAAGATCTGCTATAGGGCGGTTACTCAGAAAGTATTTCAGGTCCCAGCTCCATCCCAGGTTGTGCGAGTTTATAAAATGTACCTTCCAGGTAAATACAGATTCGTGTTCTCTGATCAGGGGATGTCCTTCTTCTCATCACACATCTAATGAATGACAGGTTGAGTTTCGACACTTCGTAGCTCCTGGAGTTCCCACAAATTTTTTTTTTTTTTTTTTTTTTTTGCATCTATGCAAGTGAGGAAATTATGAGTGTGATCAGGAATTTGGTCATGGTTGGTGACACACTTTGGGTGGCCTTTCTACAGCACTTCACAGTGCTTCTAGGTCAGTAGACCTGTACTCGGTGATGACCTGTGGTGCATGAAAGAAAAATGGGAAGCACAGCCTGGGCTTATGCATTTATCCCCCCTCTCTGGTAGGAGATCTTCTGCTCATGACCCAGATTCATTTGTGGATTGAGATAGGCTTTAAAACATGCAAGTTTGGGGATGCTTCCAAATGTTATCAGAGACACAGAAACACGACAAGATAAACAGACTTCACACTTCATGGTAACTCTCTAAGTGTATTGCCTCCCCCCCCCCTTCAATCTGTGGCTAAGTTTTAATTGATGGTCCTACCGTCACTTGATGGAGACAGGATAAATGAGAAATAAGACAAGGGATGAAAATCGCCACCTCAAGCATATCTAAATAGGCAAGGACCAACCTCATTCGGATATTCATAAGCTGCAAATAAACGGAGAGGCTGGCATGGTTCTGCAGTAGAGTAATTTCCCATAACAAATCAACTCAAAAAAAAAAAAAAAAAACAACAAATCAACTCAGATGAACCAAAGATTTGGAAAATGAGGGCCATGTAAATTGTCGTGCATACAATGCATGCAAAGATGTGGAAAAATACTGTGGTTTTATTTGACTGTAATAATGAGAGTCTCAGCTGTCAAGTGCAAGAGAGCAAATTCTGGAATGGAAATGTGTGCCAAGGCTTATGGTGCAGCACAACAGTTTCTTGCCCAGGAACTTCTCATTAGATCCGCTGGTAACCAGCTGAGTGACTTTGCCCAAAGATCTATTTTCATACTTAAAAAAATTGAACAGTGGCCCATGAGTGCAGATAGGACCTGTTAATTAGTCTTCTAGAACGGTTACCCATTCTTTAGGATGGCTAAAGTTTAGAGAATTCCATCTACTACATCTCTTACCCAACATGCTCTTCTTCATTGAGCACCTACTTTAGGCCCTGCACACCTCACACCTGAGTGTTTGGCAGATTGTTGGCATAGAAACCAGTTCTATTCCGGGAGAGTTTTCCAGCCTGGCTGTAAACCCGGGTGAGTGAGGGCAGCCTCCATCCTGCTAAGAAACAATGCCAGCCTTTCATAAGAATGAGAAGCTGGTGCGTTACCACATGTTTTTCCAACATCCTCTATAAAACCCCTTTGTGGTGCTCGCTGGATGACCTCTCACTGCCCTTTCTCTTAAGTCCTAAATGCCATCCTCGTGCCAAGTTTGATGAGAGTTTTTATTCTTTCTGCAATAGTGGGGTTGTCAGATTTCGCAAATAAAGATACAGGAAATCCGGTTAAATTTGAAGTTCAGATTAAAAAACAAAACAAAGGATTTTTTTAATAGGCAACACATGGGACATACTTATACTAAAAATTATTCTTTATCTATTTGAGATCGAATAGAATGGGATATCTCGTTGGCAACCCCATAAAGGGATACGGATGTCCAAATTTTCACATCCATCCATGGTTTCTATGGTTTATCCTTCATATCCGGAAATAATGCAGCACAACCAGGAAGTCCTTTAGTTACCCAAAAAGAACCTGCCCTCTCCTCCCGAAAAGACGAATGACACATAATACATGCACTTTTCATTAATGAGTGTCCTGAGGGCTGTCCATTCTCTTCTCTGATGTGATGACTATTTCCTTTCAGTCTTTGCCTCTCCATTTCCACCTCTGGCACCATTTGTCTCACCTTCTTCAATTAAAAAAAAAAAAAAAAAAAGGAAAAATCCTTTATTTCACCCTAGAATGTGAAGGACAGCAGGTCTCCAATCCTTTAGCGGTATGGTTTCGTGCTCCCTCGAGCTCTGAGTCCAATCATGGCATAGCCACCCTGTACCTACTCTTCCTGTTTCTGAGTAGCGCTTGCACCAAGTAAAGATGACCCTCACATTGCAGTTTAAACACTTGGAAAAAACACTTTGTTTTCTTTTCTTTCCTTTTTCTTCTTTTTGTCTTGATTTTTAAATGAGCACAGTAATCTGGGGGCGGGGGGTAGGGGATGGGGGAAGTGGACTAGGGATCAGCCACAACCAGAATCTTGAAATCTTCACCGCTCACTTCTGGGGGTCTCTGTCCTAACTACTGTGGGGACTTGACACTTCCGTTGGAGGGTTCTCACGTGTGCCTGGCGGCTCCTTGGGGCGGGTGGCCTGGCACTACCGGGGACATAGCCTGAAGGCAAGTCCCTTGACAAACTGTGTTTGGAGACATGGCGTTGAAGCTTCCATCATTGCATAAAGTTAGAGGGCCTGGGGATGAGGGGTCTAAAGCGGGGGAGAAAAAAACTCCTGCACTTTTGTTTACTCATCTCCCTTAACCTTCCTGGGGTGACCAGGGCAGATAAACACTACAATTTCCTCCATTTTTCACATGAAGAATCTGAGGCATTGGAAGCTGAGTCAAGGATTCAAATCTTTTGATTCTGGCTTCTCTGCTCTCATCATTTTTTTTTTTTTTCTTTTTCCCCTCCTGGAGGTTTCCCGTGGCTGTAATTTAATTTCCTTTATGCAGCAGCTGAATATAATAAGGTATTCTCTATAATCCTGTGTGTGTTCAAACAAATACATGCTCTTTGTTTGACAAATATTGCAAAACCCCAGAAGAAAACCAAGTGGAGGTGTCTCCGTCTCTGACTTCTTTTCTATCTCCCTGAGGTCACCACTCATGAACAGCGTGGGGCCCGGTCTCCGTACGTATTGTGGACATGAATTTCTTGGTGCTTTCTGGTCTCTCCTCGACTTCTGCCCCAGGCCTGCCTTTGCTTCACTGGGTGATTTCTTCTCAACTTTCCAGTATGTTGTTCTAGAAGCCCAAAGGGTGTGGGGGGTGGTGTCTCGCCAGCTTGGGTATCCATCCTTGCATGGTCTCTCATTTACTGTGGGAAAAGTCTCTCCTTTACTGAGGACATTTTTCTCTTTTAATCCAGGAGTGTTTCTTGGCTGGGTGGGGGGAGAGGGCGTGGGTATGACGGTGGATGGAAGGGCAGGAAGAGCGGAAGGGAGAATTTACCATGTTGGGATAAATGAGTGGGTCTTCCTACAGAGGAGAATTTCTTCAGGTCATGAGGTTTAGGAGGCCCGTTGGGAGAATTTTCCCGCAGCCCAAATAATTTATTTCTGACACAGTGCACCAGGGTTTAGCTTCCTGGCTTTCACGGACAGATTTGTCAGGGTAGCTTAGTGTTTTCATTAATTAACTTAGAGCTGGGAGTCTATATAAATACAAATTGTCCCCCGCCCCCCAACCTGAGTCCCTCTTAGGCATAGAAATAGATAAGGGCTGAGGAAAAGGAGGTGAGGTGGAATTACTGGCTGGCCAGCCGTCATCTGAGCTTGGTCTCTCAGAGGGTAACCGTCCACCCGGGGTGCAGGTTTGGCCTGTGGCCTCACGATACTGCTGGAATGGGAGCACAGGCCCCATGAGGCAGACCTGTCTCCACGGTTCTGGTCTTTGTAGATACAAGGACCCTGTACCCACCAAGCTCTACGGATGTTCAGACGCTGGCTTCACACTCACTGCCACTGGTGCTTCCTTTCCAGGCAAAGCAGAGTGAGATGCTGCAGGAGGGAGGCCTCAGAGGGAGGCCACAGGAGGGAGGTCTCAGAGGGAGGCTGTAGGGCACCCAGAGCAGGCCACGGGCAGGCAGAAAGAGCGGGCTTGATGGCCCCATGGCCCTGCCACGATGGCTGGGTGGACTCAGTACAACACCCGACCTTGGGGGCCGCTGCCAGGTCATGGAGCTGAGAGGCTTGCCTCCCAGGAAGTGTCCGCACCCCCACCCCCGGGGCCCCGCCACCCACCTGACAAAGACCGGCTAATAGGTGGCTGTACTCGGTCTGGTCTGGGTTTTATCATTGCTTTGCTTTTGGCACTTTTCTCTCAGGACCTGCAGAGAGTGGCACAGCCCTTCGGGGGGTCCCCCCCGCCGCCTTAGGCCTGCAGGCTCGGCTCCAGGCACAGGGCCAGGGGCCCCGGGGCCCGGGCGACACTTCAATTTCTCTTCAAAGCAGAAGAGGAAAAGCCCACGTGTTAATGAGTGTGGAACAGTGAATCCAGCGACGTGATATTCATCTTTATACCAGTGTGGTCATCAGATTAAATGCTTAATTTTTTTTTTGTGTGTGTGGAGGAAGGGACTTTGTTTTTGTTGTTGTTGTTGTTGTTTTTAAAGATTTTATTTATTTATTAGAGAGAGAGAGAGGCAGAGACACAGCCAGAGGGAGAAGCAGGCTCCACGCAGGAAGCCCGACGTGGGACTCAGTCCTGGGTCTCCAGGATCACACCCTGGGCTGCAGGTGGCGCTAAACCGCTGAGCCACCCGGGCTGCCCTGTGGAGGAAGAGACTTTGAAGGCAAAAGAGACTTGAGCCAGCAAATCATGCTGTAAACCTGAAGGTTCTGGAACTTGCTTCAGATTGTGAGTCGGCAGCCGGGAGCTGCCTTTGGCAAACACCAGAAGGGCCGAGCCACCAAAATCCGTTGTCCGTGGGGATTTCGGAGACACCTTTCATCAGCACCCGAAAAGCACAGGCACCTCATTCTGGGGGGAACCTTCACTGCCTGAATACGCAGAATGAATGGCCCCTGTTTCCCCGGGTGGCCCTCCAGGGAGGGGCCTGAAGGGAGGCCTGCGGGTATGACACATTGCACTGAACTCAGTGTTTGGGATGAAGGAGGGGTCACATGGGGACACTTCAAATAGCTAAGCTTGCATCTTCGATCCTGCAGAGGTGTTGCTGATGCCAGGATTTGCAAAGGGCATCTCTTCATGATGCACCACATCCCCTGGCCTTGCCTTTGCAGTGTTGACTTTCATCAGGGGGCTGTCCACGCACAGACACACAAACATTCACACACGCGCGCGCACACAGCCTAATGGTGCTAAAAGATTAAAACTAGTATCAACGGTGCCCTGCTTCACGTTTCTGTCTTCCCACCTCCTGACGTCTGCTCCTTGAAGGCAATCACCTTCGACCCTTCTCAACCCCTTCTATTTTTTCTGGTAGTTCAAACCCCGTATTTCTAAGGAATATAAACGCGCTGCTGTTTCCAGACTCGCCAGTGTCAGACGGTAGCCGTTGTTCTGTCCCGACAGGTGAAGGCGCAGCCGCTGTACATCCCCTGCCTTATTTCCCGTCTCTCCCCCAGCTACCACTATCATGAATTTTTTAAATTCAATTGGCACTGAGAAATTTCATTACTAGCATTATGGAAATATCCACCATGGAGCCAACAGTTAGATCCAGGCCGCGTCCACTCACTGCTCTGTGCTTTTATTAGCATTGTCACCTTGTTCACGCCACCGAACTTCTGCGCCACCAAATCCTTCTCTGTTAAATGACTATCGTATCTGCTGTACCTATGACAGGTGGTTATGATGAGCATCAGATCAAGAGGTACCACGTGTACGAGTGTTGGCATCTCCAGTCACGCAACAAATATTTATTGAGTGCTTGGGATACAGCAGTGAACAAGAAGGACAAGTGTGTCGGCCCTCCTGGAGTGTAGCTTCCAGGAAGAAATGGCTTCTTGAGTGACCATTCACTCCGTAAGGGGTTGGAGTGATGGTGATAAGGGCCAAGGCTGGGCCTCTAGGGACTCACGGTTCATAGGTATGGCTTCCCAATTAGCTTTTCCCATAGGACAGGACTGCTTGATTCGCGGATTCAAATAGCCGGTCCCTTTGGCACCCTAAAAACTCATTGCCTTGTGCTCTCGTGATTTAGGTTAGCTTGAGGTAGTCCTCAACAGTCGCCATCGAGTTGGGTTCCCTGATTCAAACCATTAATGCCTAGACCCTGGAAAGGGCCGGCCCCGTGAAGTTCATAGACACCCCAGGCCTAAACCTCCTTTTGTCACCTCCCTCTCACGTCTTCTTCTCTAACCTCAACGGAAATACTCGTGCGTCACCCGTAAGCATACTACCCGTCGCGGAGCACGTGTAGGGACAGAGGAGAGTGAGTTATTCACCCATCCAGGGCTCTGGTACTTCTGGAGGCCGATCACATAGCAGAGCCTGTTCACAGGCTCTGCTGGGGGGGGGGGGGCTCCCCTGTGGGCAGGGCCGAATTCCAGGCCTGGATCTGCCGGGAAGCTGTGTGAGGGACCTCCGTCCTGGGGCTTCCTCACCCGCCCTGTGGTCAAGAAGCTGGACCAGCTGAGCTCCCGGCTTTTGTGGTGCGGCGTTTCTGTCAGAAAGGTGGGAACTTCTGGAGAGTGTTCTGGAAACACTGGGTAGTTTGGCGGAGACGGGGAGGGGGGCAGGATGCTCTTGCTGCCTCCTCTGGGCCTGGCTGACCACGGGAGTCGGGGGGCAGGGCCGGCCCCCCTTCCGCAGCGGCACCCAGGAGGGAGGGCTGGGCGCCGGGCACCAGGGAGCGCGGGCCCCCACACGCGCCTCTGCCCGCCCCACCAGGCAGGACCGCTCCCGCGGCTGCCCCGAAAGAAGCTTCTCACAGGCAATGGCTGCACCTCAGCCGCGGTGCTCCTCAAGTTCTGTGTTCTCAAAGGAGGTGCAGGGAGGACGGTCTCTATCCTTGAGTCGTAGCCGCCCAACAGGGGCCCTCCTGTCTTCAGGCGCACACACGCACACCTGCACACCACGTACACACTACACACACCTATACCCCCTACCCACGTGCCCTGGACATGCACCCCCTACGCGTGCAGGTGCCCTGCACATATTCACACATGCCCCCCCCATCCTACATACACCCGCACATACCCCATACACTACACACACGTGCCCTGGACACACGTGTGCGCGCGCACACACACACACACACAGAGGCATACACACAGCATTCCTTTAACCACCATGAGAGCAAAACGGTACTTTTTTGCATTTGCTCGTTCAATAATGATTTATCAAGACCCCAGGAAGTACCAGGCCTGTTCTAGATTCTGGACGTTTGGTGGTGAACAAAGGACACCAAGGGGCTTACGTTCTGTGGGGAGAAAGACAACGAACGTACCAACAAATAAATACAGGATAACGTGATATCCAGTTGCGCGCCACGGAATGGGACAGAGCGAGGTTTGGAGACGGGGGACTAGGCCTTGTGGGGGAGGCCACCCAAGGGGGACAAGCAAGGTTAGGAAGACCGCTGACCGCCCCGGCTGATCTGTGCGCAGGGCTCCTTAGGGTTCAGCTCCCCCAATTTCCAAACCGTACCTCGTTTTCAGCGCCAAATAAGCTTTTTCCTAACTTAGCTGTGACTGAAATCACTTTAAATGCGCCGAACGCCTCTGCCTTCTAACGCAGGCACCCAGCATCTTTTCTTTTTACGAGAGGATTCGATTCCTGGGAATACCTGGAGGGCCCTGGGCTAGAACACAGGCCAGCGGTTCTCGGAGTGTGTCCCTGGACCCGCAGCGTCAGGACCTCCCCCCCAGCTTGTTAGAGACCCGCATCCTCAGGTCCCCCCCCCCCCCCGCCCCCTCCCAACCCACTGAGCCTGAAAGTCAACGCGGAGTCGGGCGTTCTGATGCCCAGCGGCCTCATCCTAGCAGGTGCCGGGACCCGGGACACCCCTCCCCACGGGGGGCCGCGCTCTGCAGGAGGGCTCCCTGCTCCCGCCTGTAGGCTCTGTCATCAGGGTTGTCCGTGTTCATTCCTCCCGGCTGGCATCAGGATGTCTCTGTTTAATTTGTATTCCCTCCCAGTTTGCTGCTTCTGATCAGCTCTGTGCTGAGAAACCAGATTACCAGCCTTAACTTCGTTACGCAGAAACTGGGAATAAATTTGAGGGCTGCCTGTTGTCAGTAATTTGATTTTTTGCAGTCATGGCATTGGCATGGTGCAGAGAACCCAGGCCTCTGGAGGCAGATACACCCGGATTTCAGTCCAGAACCTCACCCATGTGGGGCTTTGCCAGCTGCCGTGGGTGCCTATCCCAGTTATGCATTCTGGAAATGGGAAGGAGCCACGGGATGCGCCCGGACCCCACCGGCCCCACCGGGAGGTAAACCTGAACCAAACTGTCGTTGCTCATCTGACCTCTGAAAGCCACTGCCTCGACTGATGGATCTCAGTGACGTTTGGGGCCTACTAGGATCAGTGTCCGTTCAGAGTTAGTGTCCAGTGAGAATTGCCGAGCACCAAAGACATGCTCACTAAGTGCTGGGACATACGAGGGAGGGACTGATCGATGTGTGATTTGTGTGTGTGTGTGTGTCATTGTCTCTCAGAAAAATTTGCTCAATCTTTATCCTTTTTTGAGAAAAAGTCTTAAAAATATTTTTGTGATATAATCACATACCATACCATTCATCCAGTTAGAAGACACCATTTAGGGACACCTGGGGGACTCAGCAGTGGAGCATCTGCCTTCGGCTCAGGTCAGGATCCCGAGGTCCTGGGATCGAGTCCCGCCTTGGGCTCCCCGCAGGAAATCTGCATCTTCCTCTGCCTGTGTCTCTGCCTCTCACTCTGTCTCTCATGAATAAATAAATAAAATCTTGAAAAAACTAAAGTACACCATTTAATAACTTTTAGCGTATTCCCCAAATTGTACATTTTTTATTACCTTAACAAAGAAATGATACATCTTTTAGCCATCACCCTTCCCACTATCCCCTTATTGTCCCCAGCCCTAGGAAACCACTAATCTATTTTCTATTCCTATCGATTTTCCTATTCTGGACATTTCATATTAAATGGTATCTTACAGAATGTGGTCCTTTCTCACCAGCATGTTTTTGAAATCCATCTATGTAGAATAGCATATATTAGTACTTCATTTTTTTTAACTGCCAAATAACATTCCATTGTATGGATATACCACATTTTATTTATTTATAAATTGATGAATTTGGGTAATTTTTTTTTAACCTTTTGGCCATCATGAATGATGCTGCTATCAATATTTGTGTCCAAATTGTTATGTGGATGTACGTTGTTATGGGCTGAATGTTTGTGTTCCTCTACAGTCATATGTTGAGGCCTGAACTCCCAATGTGATGGTGTTAGGGGGTGAGGCCTTTGGGAGGTGATTAGGTTATGAGGGTAGAGCCCTAATGAATGGGAGTAGTGCCCTTATAAGAAGAAGAAACTCCAGTGCAGGCTCTGTCTGTCTGTCTCTCTTTCTCCACATAGTGGAGAGATAACAAGAAAGTGCCAATTGAACACAAGGAAGGAAGTTCTCACTAGAACCCAAACATGCTGGTATCCTGATCTCAGATTTCCAGCCTCTAGAACCATGAGAAATAAACATGTCTGTTGTTTAAGTCATCCAATCAATGGTATTTTTGTTACAGCAGCCCAAACTGACCGTAAGATGTATGTTTTCATGTATCTTGGATATATACCTAGGAATGGAATTGTTAGGTAATTGGTAACTCTCTATTTAAACATTTGAGGAATTGTCAGGCTATTTTCCAAAGCAGCCGCACCACTTTACACCCCATCAGCAGGGTACAAGGGCTCCAATTTCTCCGTATACTTACTAGCACTTATTATCTGACTTGTTGAATATAGCCATCCTAGTGGATGCGAAGTGCTGTCTTATTATGGCTTTGATTTGTATTTCTCTGATAGCTAATGATGTTGAAAATATGTCATGTGTTTACCGGCCATTTGATATCTTCTTTGGAGAAATGCCTATTCGGGTCTCTTTCCTATTTTAAAATTGGCTCATGTATTTTTTTATTTTTGAGTTGTATGGGTTCTTTTTGTATTATACATACAAGTCCCTTATCAGATACATGATCTGTAAATATTTTTTTCTCGTTCTGTAGGCTGTCTTTTTACTTTTACTTGATGTCCTTTGATGCACAAAAGTCTTAATTTTGACTATATCTTGTTTTTTAATCTATTTTTATTTTGTCATGTGTACTTTGGTGTCATATTTAACAAACCACTGCCTAATCCGAGATCACAAAGATTAATCCTATGTTTCCCTCTAAAGCTTTCATAGTTTTAAGGCTTACATTTAGGCCTTTAATCATTTGAGGTAGTTTTTGCTAGTGATGGTGTGAAATAAGGGTCTAACTCCATTTTTCTGCTTATGGGCATCCAGTTGCCCCAGCACAATTGGGTAGAAAGACTTTTCTTTCCCCCATTTAATTCCCTTGGCATCCTTGTAAAAAAAATCAGTTGGTCTACCCATTTTGGCTTGTTTTAAATTTTTGCCCAAAAAACTTTGCTGGTGCAGATTTTGGTACACACACACACACACACACACACACACACAAAAGCAACAAAAAACAAACAAACAGATGAACAAACAGATGCATTGAACAAAAGCAAGCAGTGCAGAGTATTCAGCTATTTCTGGATGGCAGTGGAGTAAAGCCTCAATCCTACATTAAGTCCTTCCACTGTCTGTTTGAGTGCACACTGGCCAGGTTGCCCATGAACTTGCTCCTTGACATTATGTGTTGAGAATATTTTATTCTATCTCAAAGCAAACAAAACAGAGACCTCTGAAGAGATGCTGGTTCTAGACAATTTAGTAGACCTTAACATTTGCAGCAATTCAACAAGCTTTATTTCTGCTGAGACTAAGATTTTGGCCAACCTGGGAGTCCCCTAAAATTTTAATTGTAGAATAAACCTGTGAGGACCTTGCTGCTCTTCTTGTGGAGTCATGGCATCTTTTTCAAGGCTGCCGTTGAAAGAAGTTGCTCAGGCTCAGGATTGCCTTCCCACCAAACCTCCCAATTCAGGGAGACCGCCCATTTATCATAATAGCATAGCAGTGTTAAATGTGTCAGAAATTGTAGGAGCTGAAACTCAAATACTGTGCATTGCAAACAGATTCCTGGTTGATAGAGAAGGGAAGAGGGAGTGTGTGTTCCCTACCACCTTGGGATCAGTTCAAACATGCCAGACTTGCCCAAGCTTTAAGCATTGTCTCCCAAGCCACAGGGGCAGGGAACGGAGGATTCAAGGAGGAAAGCCATCTTAGGTGAGTTTATCATTCAAAACCATCAAATGAGGGCTCCCATCATTCAACCTTGGGTGATCGTCATTGTGTGAATTGAATTCCATTCAGAAAAATTTATAGCAGAGCTCACCAACGGCCCATGAGTCAGCTCCGATTATAGGAGATTTTTCAATCTGGTCTCAGACTTCAATGTCATCCCCATTTGTTCTGCTGAACACCTAGTACATGCAAAGCTCCATATGAGTATTGTGGGGAGGTGGGAGTAAAGATGAATGTAGAAAGGCACAATCTGTACTGTGTTGGAGTTTATAATTCAACAGGAGTTTGCCAGAACTGAATGTCGAAGGACCCATGCACTGTTTAAAAAATTATGGAGTTTTATTAAGCAATGGTTCCTGTGTTTGGTGTGTATTGTAATGAAAGGATACAGATGAAAATCAACAACAGAAAAAAGGCGTTTGGGGTAAAGTCTAGGAGGGACCTAGCACAAGCTTCCGGTTGTCCTATCCCAGTGGGGTGTGCTTACTTCTTCAGGCAGCGATGTGTGGCAATACACACAAAGTATTACCAACAAGGAAAGCTCATTGAGCCTTGGAGTCCAGAGATTTTATTGGGGTTCGATTACATATGCATGGATGACTGAGCATGTTGTTGACCTAACCCAGGCCCTCCAGAGATCAAGGGAATACCATATGGCCCAAGGCCCTCAATAAGTCACATTGTTAGCATAACTGTCTGGTATAGCCCAAGAAACCTAGGTAAACAAAGATAATTTTATTAAGTAGGATATTCCAATGACCTAGAGGTTATCTCCTAGAACTTGAATAAGGGCCAAATATTTTGGGGAAATATACATGTTTAGACAACCCAGATGTGCTGAAATAATCCTTTGCTACACAGAACCCAAATGCATTCTTATTGTTAAAAAATTCAAACATTACAGACAGGTCTAAATCACCCTCTTCTTGGAGGAGCATCTTTACAAATGTAATGTTTGCCTACGTGCTGTTGCTAGAAGCTCTGTTGTAGTGCGCACTGGGACTCTGTCTCAGAACATCTCCAACATCTAGTAAGAAGACAGACGGTGCCAAAGATGCTTAGCATTGGACTAATCTTCCACATATTTCCCAAGAAACTCTCATAAAGATTCAGAGACTACATTCCATCTGACTCCAGATACATTGTGGGAAAGTTAAAATAAAACTTTTCTCTTAGGAAAAGAAGATGACTGAAGAGACACTTGTTCTCAAGCCAGTTACAAGTCTAGAGTGGCTTATGTGAATTCCTTTGGGATCACTAGGGATGGCAATATGGAATTGGAATGCTGCCATCAGAATTGAGCTTGAGTTCCGGCCTTTCCACTTCTCAGTGACTGTAGCAGGTTGACTGGTGTCATCCTCCAAAAGATAGGTCCACGTCCTAAACCCTGGTACCTGCCAATGTGACTTTATGTGGAAATAGGGTTTCTGCAGATGTAATTAAGTTAAAGATCTAGAGATGACATCAGCCCAGACTTAAGGTGGGACACAAACCCAATGACTGGCATCCTAATAAGAGAAAGGAGAGGGAGATTTAACACACAAAAAGCCATGCACAGGAGGAGGCTGTGTGGAGATGGAGGCAGAGATTGGAGCATTTCAGCTTCAAGCCAACAATGTCAGGATGGATGCTGCCACCAGGAGCTAGGAAGGAGCAAGGAAGGAATTTGTTTGCAAAGACCTTATATCCAAATAAGGTCACATTTACAGATACCGATGTTAGGACTTTAATTTCTCTTTTCTGGGGACACAGTTCAACTCCCAAAAGAATCAAGGGTGGAAGCAAGAAGTCCAGCTAAGGAGCAATGGCAGCAACACGGGTAAGAGATATTTTTAGCTTGGATCTAAGTTGTATTAGAAGACTAGTGAGAGGTGGTCTGTCTCGGGATGTATTTTGAAAGCAGAGTGAACATTATTTCTGATCTATTGGAAATCAAAAGGCGAGGCATCAAGGATGTCTCAAGCTTTTTCATATGAGCACTTGGAAGATTACAGATGTCATTAATTGAAGTGGCAAAGGCTGCGGGAAGAGCAGACTTCTGTATGAAGATCAGGTGTTTGATTTTGAGCACGTATAATTTAAGACGTCTTTCAGACATCCAGTAAAAATATTGAGTGGGAAATTGAATAATAAAATCCACGGTAGTTCAGGGAGAGGCCTATGCAGGAGATATAATTGGGAATCACGGGCATCTGGGTGGTGAACTCCTTATCTTGGCCATTCTGTCGACATTGTACTTGGAAAATATTTACATGAAAGCTTTAGCTGGAAACCTGGAGGTTATCCTGAGCTGAAAAAGTCTGTGAAAGAGTAAAGCATTTGCCAGGCTTCTTGGCAAAATCCTCAGTCACTTATCTTTTGTAGGAAAGGGATATGACAAAGAAACTTGGTCACTTACGAAAATAGGTAACACTGAGCTCCAACAACATGCCAGATTTATTTTATAAGTTCTTTCATTCATGACTTAAAATAACCCTTTGAGATTGCTTGGTACCGTTCACAGTTTCTATTACAATGGGGAAAACCTAATTTTAAGGTGGATAGATAGCTCCGAGGTATCCAGCTTCCAAGGGGCACGGTAGAGATTCATACCCACGTTTGCCCGAGAGTGGATTTGGAGATGTTGAGCACCGTGTTAGTTAACCTCACAAGCGTCTGTGCCTTTTGTAGAGCCGTCCAAGGAAAGCACTTCTCTGAAATACATTTCTCAAATTACCTCCAATTTCCTATTCTTAACTTTTGATTACCCCTAATCCCTCATTTCTACTTTTTTTTTTTAATAAGTAAGCTCTATGCCCAACATGAGGCTTGAACTCATGACCCTGATACCGAGAGTTGTATGCTCTACTGACTGAGCCCGTCAGGAGCCCTTCAACCCCTCATTTCTGACAGTGTGTCAGAATTTCCCATGGGTGAGGTGAAATAACTTTGTGCCCAGAAAGGAGTCCTGACAGTTACTAAGCTGTCACACCAAGGCTCATCCCCTTCCAGCTGGAGACGATGATGGCTGCCCAGACCCAGATAACCAGAAAGGGGTGGCAGTCTCCAGCCTGCCCACACTGCCTGCCTGTCCTCTAGGTGTTTCTACAACCTCCTAGCCAATGTGTGAACTGCAGGCCAAGCCAGAGTCTCTTGGCCTAGCGCATGTCTCCGTGTTCTCCGGAGCCAATAAAATGCAGCATGAGAGTTCATCAGGCACCTTCTGGTCTACCCACCCCTGACGCCCTGGTTGTGGGGCAGGCTGGACCTTGTCTTTGCCCTCCATCAACTCCAGGACCTCTGGTGGAGAGGCTAGATAGTGGCCAGTTCCTCCATTCCCTCCATTCCTTCCTACTCCCACTCTGTGCCCCTATACTTTTTAAGGTGATAATAATTATAATTATTATGATAACAACAGCCAAAATTTATTAAGTATTTATGATGTGCCAGACACTGTGCTCAGGGTTTCACACAAGACAATGCTTCGAAGCCTCACGACAATTCAGTGGGGGTATATACAACCTTTTTGTGATAAGGCCATTGAAACACAGAAAAAGTAATTTTCCCATGGTCGTAATGCTAATGGATGGGATTGCTGGCCTTCGAACCTAGGCCCTCTCCTTCCTTCCATCCTCTGTCCTATGTGGTGTCTTCCTTGGAAATAATAAGTATAATGGTAACTAGAATTGTAACCAGAAAATATATCAAGACTTGTGTCAACCACCCCACCAAATTTAGAAAAGGAGGCCCAAGGCAAATGAAATAATATTCTGACTATTGCTATATTTAACTTCTCTTTTCCTTCCTTCTTTTCTTCTTTCCCCCAAGAATAGACTTGGAATAATATGGTGGCTTCCTGAAAGTGGGGAAAGTGAAAGTGGGGTCACAGGGATCATGTCTCACAGTGGACAGAAGGTCAGCTTTGGCATCAGCTCACTGACCAAATGCTGAACAGTAAGAGACTTGACAGTAACAGACCCTGAGGAACACATCTTCAGGGGCCTCTTGATGTTGATTTTATGACTTCATTCCCTTGAAATTTCCTAGGAAAGTTGGTTGTCCTTCTGTTAACATAGTAACTGGAAGAGTCTGCTGGTTGGTTAACCGCAAGGACAGGGCTGATGAAAGGGAAGGGTGTGAGGTACATCTGCACAGATTATGACTCAAGACCAGTGTTTTATCTTTTTTTAGTTTCTATATATAGCCAGTTTATTTAAGAGTCTAAACTCATGTGATTAAAACAGAAAATGTTAAAAAATTTTTTTCTAATAATTTTGTCCAACCAGCCTTGTCAAACTTTACCAATGGGTAGCTTACTCTTTATTGATATCTTTGTAGAATTTTATAATTCTGTTTTTTTTAAGATTTTATTTATTCATGAGAGAAACAGAGAGAGAGAGTCAGAGACACAGGCAGAGGGAGAAGCAGGCTCCTTGCGGGAAGCCCAATGCGGGACTCGATCCCAGGATCCCGGGATCATGATCTGAGCCAAAGGCAGACACTCAACCACTGAGCCACCGATTTTTATAATTCATTAGGCATCTAGTTTTAGAACAGTCTCATTTTGATATTTAAGCTCATTCATATTCATTTCCAAACTTCTACCTCAAAAGTTGTTCTAAGCTTTTTTTCCTTCGTCTTCCTAGTACTAACTAGACCTGTCTTGGTTCTCAGGGCTTATGGGGTTAAATGTGGTTTGTATGAATGTGATTGAGCACAGGTTTGATGCCCCTCACAAGATCAGATTTGATTTAATAGGGAAAATTCCAGACTACGTGGTTTTGTAAATTGTCGTAGCTTCTCCTTCCCCCCATCTCACTGCCCCTGTCCATACCAAAGATGCTCCATCCCATACCTCTTGATCCTGGAGTTATTATCTCCTTCAGGTTAACTATCTTTGATCTGGTATCAGAAATGTGACTCAAATCTAGTTATTTTCACTGGAGTCTGTTTGACCTGTTGGAAACATACACATCTTTGTCTTGTCAAATGGTGTACAAGCTATTCCACTGGCGAGAGCCCTCTCCATCTTGCCATTATCCTGAAGTTTCTCTTCTTCTTGCTCAACTAAAAGAGGCAGAGTAGACCACAATTAGGTAAGTGGATGTTCAACCAGGGAGTAAAATACAATCCTGCCCCTCCTGTAGTCTTCCTTAACCTTTGTAGCTGCTTCTCTTGGAGTCTTATCTTTGGTTTTAGAGAACAGAAGTAAATGGCTTCTTTTCATCAACACGGTATTAGTCAAAAAGCCGAAGACCCCTTTACGTCTTAAACTTTTTCTTATAGTCACTGGGTGTGGGGCGGGGTGGGGCAGCAAAGTATGGTTGGCTCTGAACTGGTGCCTCTCATAGGCCCTGAGGTGGAAAGATAACCCCAACTGATGGCAACTCTCTGAATGAGGGGTGCTTAATGCCTCTGGTTGATTCTAGGACATGGGAAAATTTTTGCTTCCATATAATTGCATGTTTTAATAGTTTAGGGTAGAATTTCCCCAAGTTATTTTTCAGCAACAATAGCCCACCTCATTAAGCTCTGTGTGCTTATTGTGAGGTCCAACATCCATTTTCCCCATCTTCCCTGCTAGCAGAATCATGATTTTGTTCATGAAGTAAGCCTCCTCTTTTTTCTTTCTCTCTCATTATTTTTCTGGATCATTTAAGAATAAGACACATACAAGGTGTCTCTTAATTCTTAAATATTTCAGTGTATATTTTCTCAACTGAAGGAGTTCTCCCACAAAACCACAGGACAATTATCAAAACTAGGAAATTAACATGGATAAAATATTATTATTTAATCTACAAACCTTATAAATATTTTGTCAACTGGCCCAATAATATATACTTCAAAATATCAAAAGAAAATCCAAGGCGTTTTTCACATTTCTTTAGTCTCCCTTTAACCTACAACTGTTCCTGAGTCTGTCTTTGGATTTGGTGACATCGATTTTTTTTTTGGAAGTTGAAGCCAGTGAGTTTGTAGACTGTCCCCAGTTTGAATTTGGCTGATGTTTCCTGGCGATCAGATTCAGGGCTTCAGTTCAGGAGGCACCTGTTAGGCCCATTGGACCAAAAATTCAATTTCTTTCTTTTCTTTTTTTCAAAGATTTATTTATTTATTAGAGAGAGGGAGGAAGGGGGGGAGCAGTGAGAGAGGGAGAGAGAGAATGTCAAGCCGACTCCATGCCAAGCGTGGGGCTCCATGCAGGCTCAATCCCATAACCCTGAGATCATGACCTGAGCTGAAATCAAAAGTCAGTCACTTAACCAACTGAGCCGCCCACACATCCTGAGAATTCAATTTCTAATATAAACATTACTGACTCACTGGCCCCTTATGTCTGTTGCTTTGTTACCACACTCAGAATCTCCCATATTCATGCTTTTGAACTGACTACGCTGACTCCCACTGCCCTTCCTGCAGCAAGCTGTTCATCATCATCAGAGGACCGAGGGGAGGGACTGATGTAGTAAACTAGATCTATTTCTACTCATTTATTTTGGTGGGAAGCTTCCTCCAAATGTGGTGGGTCCTCCCATATACTATTCCTGGTACCCACAGTACTGCTCACGGGTCAGAAGATCACCCAAGATTAGTGTACTTGATAAACCTTGGGCTTCCACGGATTGCTCCAGAATAGTACTCAAAATGGGGTTTTAGTGCCTACTTTTCATTTTTAGGAAGTGAAGGGCTGCAGAGTTGACTGATTTTTATCTTTAAAGAACATAGTCTTCCGACCAGGTGCTGTTTGTTCTCAATCGGGCAAAAATAGACTTTATGAGCGTGTGCTCAGAAGTAGCCATAGGCTTGGCAGGCTAATCTTTGCTCTCCTTCGGGAGGGATTTTGCACTTGGTTTTCCCAGGGGTGGAAGGGGCTCCTATGTGCTGCTGTACTTTCTTCTGAAATTCTCAGTGAAAAGGAGCAGACACCCCAAGCATATGAGGCCTTCTGTGTGGGTGTGAGATGTGGTCTAGCACATTCTCTGCAGAGTAACCCTCTCCCCCTTCAGAGGATCTCCTCGACAGTAGGCAGGTAACTCTGGGGTGTGAGCTGCTGATGGCTTCTTTTGTGGGTTACCACAGCATCCAGGAGAGTGCCTCCCACTCAATGCCTCCTGAAGGACAGACGTGCTACCATGGAGAGGTATCAGCAGCAGGAAGAGAAACCAGAAGTAGCCCGAGCATGCGGCTGAGAGGGTGGCGACAAGAAGAGGATCTGGCTTTGGTGGTTGAGACTGAACTCCTGATGAATGACGGTCTACAGCGCTCCTCCAGGAAGTTGACACATGGGGAGCTTTATTCTATTTTTTATGGCAGCCAGAAGTGTATCATTTCATACTAGCCATCTTTGACCCTGCACATACTAAATGGTGGTTTCTGACATATGGTTTTGAAAGGGGCTACGCCTCCAGGTTCTTAAATAATGGCCAAGTGAGTTTTAAGAACGATAAATCACCTAGAAGCATATTTATATGCCAAAAAGAAAAAAATAAAGAACAGTATTAATATTACTATCCTTATGATTATAAATATAACCCTCACTTAGAGATGTTCTTGCTCACACAGTGCAGGTAATTCAAGGGAGTGGTTGGAATGCTGCATACGCTGCTCCCCTTGAGGCTGCACTCTGCACCACGGCTAGCCCATGAGAACTCACTTCTTGATTGCATTTTCTTTTTTTGCATTAAAAAAAAAGAAGGGGCACCTGGGTGGCTGAGCATCTGCCTTTGGCTCAGGGCGTGACCCCGGGATCCTGGGGATCGAGTTCCACATCGGGCTCTCCTCAGGGAGCCTGCTTCTCCCTCTACCTGTGTCTCTGCATTTCTCTCTGTCTCATGAATAAATTAGATCTTAAGATACATATATATAAATAATTAAAATGTATCATCTATACGCCATAAAGCTCACCACTTAGAAGTACATATAATTCAGTGGCCTTTATTATTTTTTAAAATTTAGATTCAATGAGTCAGCATAAATTCAGAAGCCTTTAGTACGTATGCAAGGTTGTGCAACCATCATCACTAATTCACGTGACCGTCGGTTCTGCTCTGTCCCCCACGCTCCACTTGCCACTTGGGCCAGATCCAGCCAGGAGCTGGGTGCCCCAAAGGCGGAGCCTGCCACCCCACTGCGGAGAACAGGGCTGGGGTGGGCCAGCCCAGGCCCCACTGCCCAGGGCGCCCGGGCCCCTCAGGGCTAAAGGGACCAGGCCAGCGCTCTGGCTCCAAGGTCTTCGGCCGGTGACAGCCTATTTCCAGCTACTCCTCCCCTCCTGACCTTGACCCTGACCGTCCCCTGCCCCCACCACGTCCCCAATATCCTGAAGGCTTGGTGCTCACCGGGGTCATCCTCCTGTCTCTGAATGTCTCTGAAGGGGAGGAGACACACAGGCCCCTGCGACACCAGGCCACTGCCCTGCTGCCACTGGGCCTGGGGTCCAAATGCCTGCACTGGCCAGGCACAGGGGACATCGCGGCGACACCCCCGCTTCTGCTGCTTGGCCCAGAACTGGGGGGAAATTGCTCAAAGGTTCTCTCAGGGAGGCCCCGGGGCGGGGGGGGGGGGCACAGAGCCTGGACCCGGGGTAGGGGGTCGGGAGAGTCCCACCCTCTCCCCCTACATGGGTTCTTAAGGCTCTGGCTTCAGACTCAGGCTGGACCCGGGGAAGGCAAGAACAGAACCTTCCTTAGGGTTTTCTGGTAGCACGTTTGCTATTTTTCTCAAGTCTTCCACCGTCCACCATGTTAAGCCTCGTGTTTACAAAGGCCCCCCCAGACCCCCCCCCCCCGCCTTGTCTGTTCTGCTGTGGCAACTAACCCAGAGTGTCCACCGTGGTCGATCACACTGAATTTGGGAGGAGCTTTACGCATCAGGGGAACAGGCGGAACCCTGAAAGCAGTTTATTCCTCCAACGGTCGTGCCTCCTGTTGACAGACTAGAGCAAAATCACTGAAATATTTATCCCCGGGATCCCCGGGTGGCTCAGCGGTTTGGTGCCTGCCTTGGGCCCAGGGCGTGATCCTGGAGACCCGGGATCGAGTCCCACATCGGGCTCCCTGCATGGAGCCTGCTTCTCCCTCTGCTTGTGTCTCTGCCTCTCTCTCTGTGTCTGTCACGAATAAATAAAATCTTTAAAAAAAAAAATTATCCCCAAGTGGGAACACGTGTTAAGGTGGTCGGGGAGGAGAGCAGGATGCAATTACATCAAAGGAAACAACACTCAGACAAGTGACAGGACAGAAAAATGCTTCGAAGGGAAAGCACTACAATGTTGTCTTTTAGGGGATGGCACTACGATGGATTTGGGGGCCAAGAACCTGAGTTCATGACAGAAATTCCTTGTATTAGTCGTCTGTGTGTCCTCCTTGCCTCCCCATCCACCTGGAGAGGGTCCAGTCGGTTTCTAAGACCTGCAACTACGCAGCCGAGATCGGACCGGAGCAGCCCGTGGCTCTCCCCAGGACTGTCACCTGGCCACCTGCCACTCAGGCCAAGGCGGCAATTAAGAAGGCGCTCACTGCCTGGGCCAAAGCCACGGAGGGCAGGGGGAGAGCGCTGAGATCCAGCTGAAAGTCTCTTCCGTGCATTTTGTTGAGCATCTAATTCTGTGTCCTCTGTTTCAGCGGCTGCACCGTTAGGCCCTGCTTTATCCTAAGTGCCTTGACTGTGTGTTTCCAGTGAAGAGCCCAGGATTCGCAGCAAGGGATTTTAATGGGTCTTGGTGAGGGGTGGCCCGAAAGGGAGAGGAAGGGGTCTGCTGGGGGGTGGAGAGCAGAAATGCAACTTTGGCCTTCTTCTCCACGTGTCTGACCCCTGCCCTTGCCCCGCCGTCCCCCCCCCCCCCCCCCCCAGTAAGCTCAGGCTGGACCCAACTGTAACAGTGGTACCACGGGGAAGGGACCGGCTCCTTCCCAAGGCTGCTGACTGGGCCTCTAAAGTCTAGACCTGGAGTCCCCAGGCTCTCGCTCTCATGCAAATCCCAAATCGTGCAAGGGAGAGGCAGCTCCTGTCGGAAGTCGGGACTCGGCAACAAGCGTCACCAACCATTCACTCACCTTACCAAAAGACCACTTTGCCAAGGGGAAGGGTGAGGGCTGGAGGACGCGGCCACGCGACCCGCTTACAGCCCGCTTCTCCCCATCTCCAGGCCCGCCTCGCCCCCCCAGTGAAACTGGCCTGGGGTGGCCCTTAATACTCCCCCAGCCCCGCTGCCTCTCTGGAGAGCCGTCGCAGCTCGGGAAGCCAAGTCGTTTCTTGGAAGGGAGGATTCAGTACGAGGTTAAAAATCAAAACATTAAAACGGAAGGATTGCTGTGTTAGGAAAAATGAAATAAAATTAATAATCCGCTAGGGATGAGTTAGACCCGTCGGTTGACCCATCACTTGCTCCCTGGGTCGCAGGTCTTCGGGGTCAGGGAAGGTTGGGTGTAGGAGTTCCCGGGGCTGCAGGGACGATTACCAGCTTGGTGGCCTGAAACAACAGAAATCCATCCTCTGGCAGGTGTGGAGACCAGAGGTCCGAAATCAAGGTGCTCCATCGGGGGCTCCGGGGAGGCCCTTCCTGGCCTTTTCCAGCGTTGGGTGGGCTTCAGGGACTCCGGGGCCCGGGCTGCTCCGCTGCCACCACTGGGCGAGGCCGCCTCCTCCGGGTGCCTGTGTCCAGAGTCCTGGGGCCCGCTCTCCCGAACGGGGCTGCGACCTGGTCGTGGCCCCACCTGGGTAACCCAGGAGACTCTCAACGCTCTCGGCCGAGTCACAGTCTGCCCTAGACGGCAAGGTTTGGTCACCCCTCCAGGCACGCAGAGGCCCCTGCCGAGGGGAAGCACTTCAACGGTCAAGTGCGCCTTGTAGGTGGTCTTCTAGGTTGTAAACCTTGAAACCTGGGTGCTGGGGAGCAGGCCGGTCATCATCAGGGGGCGCGAGGGGAAGCTAGTGAGGTTCTTCTTCGTCCCCCAACAAGCAATGCCTGCACAGTGGCGGCTCTGAAGGAAGAAGGCCCTAGAGGGGAGGCGAGGTGCAGGGGACTCGTCCCCCGCCAGCTGCCGGCCGGATCCCCCCACCTTCCTCCAGGCCCCAGGAAGCCAAGCCGGCTTTGCCTTCTGTGTACTTAGGCCTTGTTCATCCGTGTGCGCGTGGAGTAAGCGGCAGGACTGCTGAACTGTGTCAACATCTATCCAAGGATGATGATTTGTAAGCAGTTGAGCCACTGTGAACCCAATTTACTCTGATCCAGGATACTTGGGGATTAGGATACATATTGGGGCACGGGGTTGGGGGGCTCAGGGGTTGGGCACCTGCCTTTGGCTCAGGGTGTGACCCCGGGGTCCTGGGATCGATTCCTGCCTCTGGTCCCTGCAGGGAGCCTGCTTCTCCCTCTGCCTGTGTCTCTGCCTCTCTCTGTGTGTCTCTCACGAATAAATAAATAAAATCTTTTTTTTTTTAAAAAGGATGTGGACAATTTCTGGTGCCCCCAGTCAGCCCACTACACTGGGTAATTTTTTTTTTATCTGTCCTACCATAGAATGGGCCTTCCCATAAACTCTGTGGCTCTCTAAATCCCCCAAGGTTTCGAGCCCCCCCCCCCCCCCCCCCCCCCCCCCGTTAGTGACCTGAATGCAGGCCTGCTCCCTCGGGGTTTAATCTCACCTTAGGAAAATAAGCTACTTTCTCTGACATCCTCGCATCATAGCTGACTTTTTTTTTTAATTTAAATTATAATTATTTATTTCCAATGCTGTGAGTCTTTCAAGAAGAAATCCTATTTGCAATTTTTTTTATTTTTTATTTTTTATTGGAGCTCAATTTGCCAACATAAGCATAACACCCAGTGCTCATCCCATCAAGTAGCTGACTTTTGAGGAATCCCAGGTTTGTGTTTACAGAACGTACCTGTCAGATTCGAGCTTGGGGCCTGAAAAGCTCGAAGTAAAAGCTTCTGTGACCGACCCGTTGGTGTGACCGCAGGGAACCGACCCTGATTTTCCCTAATTCACTGTTCCCGGGACCAACGGAGCAGGGGTTCCGGAGAAACCCTCTGCGTGCTGAATAAAGCTTGGTGCACACCGCACAGGCTGACTTCTGCTGTCGTTGTTTCTCAGGGTTGTCAGGAACAAGACATTAGAAAAAAATGTGTTCATCTATTTCTCGGCTCTCTCAGGGTTTTATTTTTCTGCTTGAAGCCATAAATCTTTTCTGCCTCCACGCTAAACAAATGGCTTCGTTGGCCATCCTGGAAATCTCCTATTACAGGGAGGCTTCCTGTCTTTGTTATCATGCAGAGCGGTACAAAGATAGACTTTCTTTCTTTTTTATTTATTTTTATTTTTTATACACACACATAATATTTATTTATGAATTAATGAGATAATCCATATTAAGCATAGTGCCAGGCAAGTGCCCAATAGATATGAGCAAATTATTAGTATATATATTCATAGAGAAGCAAGCATGGACTATGCAGGAAGGCCCATTATAGGCAGAACAAGAGCAAATGTGCATGTTGGAGGAGTTAATTGGGAGCAGCTAGCTCTTTTTGGTGCCTGGAGCTTTACCCCAAGCCTTCTTTTTATTTTATTTTTTTAAAATCTAGTTAATCTGGGACTCCTGGATGGCTCAGAGGTTGAACATCTGCCTTCAGCCCAGGGCGTGTTCCTGGAGTCCCAGGATCAAGTCCCACATCAGGCTCCCTGCATGGAGCCTGCTTCTCCCTCTGCCTGTGTCTCTGCCTTTCATGAATAAGTAAATTTTTTTAAAAAATTAAAAAAAATAAAATCTAGTTAATTCATTAACATCTAGTGTATTATTGGTTCCCAAGGTAGAGGGCAGTGACTCTTCAGTCTTACCTAACACCCAGGGCTCCCTCCATCCATTACCTGCTCTCCTTCACGCCCGGCACCCGGTGACCCCGTCCCCCACCTCCTCCCCTCCAGCGACCCTCAGCTCCTTCCCTAGACTTCAGAGTCTCTCGTGGTTGGTCTTTCTCACCGTCCCTTTGCAGTGAAGTGACTGCCTGCCTTTGGAATTCTTAGAAATTCTTAGAAATAAAAGAAAGTCTTGATGAAATTTTTTGCCTGTACCAGAGGTTTATAGATTCAGAGGTAAAGGGGGAAAAAAGAGGTGTTTCCCTCCTCAATCTTTCTAACCATGGAGGAGCGTCTTATTCTGTTCCTTGCAAACCTGATATGGAAGCATTAGTTCTGGGCATGAGGGGTTAAATTTTTTTCACTGTTTTTATTTTAATGAGCTGGACATAAGTCTGTTTGTTAGATTTAGGGGGGGAGGCAAATGGAAAGCTGTATGATTGCTTGTAGACTTTGTTTCTCAAACTCTTTTTTTCCCCTGAAGAATAGTAATTTATTCTGAGCATAGTAATGTAATATTTGTATACTGTTAATATCCACACGGGTCAAATATTAGAAGCAGAGTCGCAGGCCTGGGAAAAAATCTTGTTCTCGGGGCAGAGCCACGGCTCCACAAAGAAGCAGCACGGATAAGGCCCCACACTCACTCCTGGTTCTGTGGTATGAAGGTCCCATCACTACGCCGTCCGGTCCACAGTGTTGCTGGAGAGCTGTGGGACATTCATACAGTGGTTCTAGAAGCCTCTTTCCTCTTCATCTTCACAGCGGCAGCAGACCAGAGCTTTTGAGGAAGACCTTTTTTTTCTTTCCCTCCAAGTTTCAAGATTTTGTCACCTATGGGACCTACGGTTGGGTTGAGGAAGGACTTGCCATTCCAGCTCCTATCACTAGGCCAGGGTCAATGCTGGGAGGGGTGGGGAAGGGTGCTAGAATCAGTGGTTTCCAGGGTTGGAGGAGACCCAGGGTGAGGGTACATCCAGAGCCAGCATGTCTCTCCTGTGGCCTTTGGGTTGGAGTAGGGTCAGATGGGCAGGCCCTGGGTGCTGTTAGCAGCTTTTCAGGCCTCTGCCCCGTTTCTGGGCCTGCTGTATGTAGCACTAGCTCTGTGCCAGGACTCAGTTCCTTAGCAAGTCCGAGCCTCTGCTTCTTCAGAATAATCATGATTTATAAGGTCAGTTACGGATCTAGCAAAAAACTATAAACATGTGAAATAAACTAAGCCTTCCTTGTTTATTTTCAAGGAACCATTTGCTGTTTTCTGTCCAACAAAACCAAATTCCTTATCATTTCTGTGCTACTCTCAGGTCCTAAAATAGTGCTTTTTATTTCGGGATTTAAACAAACAGTTCAGTTTGGCACACGGGAAGAGAGCAAGAGAGTCACGAACAGGAAATGTGACCTGAAAGGGAGGCTGGTGCGGGTCCGTGAAGGCAAAGCACTCATTCATGGGCACGAGGAGCCACTGCCCTGGTGCCAGGCTTTGGGGGACCCTCTCTGGTCCTCCTCCAGCCCTTCCTGTCCTGAGGGCACTGGGAGTCCATAGACCTAAACTCCTCTTACACTGCTGCCTAGACTGTGCTCAGGGGACTTGAGGATTCAGCAGCCGGATGTCCCCAGAGGCTGTGGGACCACTTCCCCAGAAGTGTCAGAGCATAGAGTTTGTGGTGCCGTCCTGTCCTAGTGGTGGCCAAGGGCAACGGGTGGCAGGGGCAGGAATATGGACCAGAAAGGTGGAGCGTCCACAACCCTAAGTGAGGAGCTCCTGGTAATGTGCAAGGGAGCCAAGGGTGGGCCCAGGACACGGGCAGCTGCAGACACCTGAGATGGCCAGAACCCCAGGAGCCAGAGAAGTCTACACAAACAGGGGGGTTCAACAATTTACAGAGATACGATATTAAAGAAGTAGTGATGGTGACGAGCACTACAAAATGAAGTAAAGCAGATGAAGACGGGGTAGAGCATGTGGGGGGAGCTCTTTCAGAAAGGGAGACCGGGGTGGTGGCATTGAAGCAGAGACCCAAATGACATGAGGACTTTGGGGCAGGGACATTGTGGTGCAGGTGCCTGGAACAGAAGCAGGAAAGTCCTCAGGGATAGAGAAGAAGTCATAGCGATATGCAGGACAGGCTGATAGGTCAGGCCCTTGTCAACTCTAAGGAATATTTTTCTTGTTGATTGCAAGGATTTTTATTGAGACTGTTGGGAAGTCATTTCAGAGTTCTGAGCAGGAGACTGACATGATTTGGTTTCCTCTTAAAAAAAACTTGACAGTAGAATGACAAGAGTAGAAATGGGAAGACAATCAAGTAGGATGTTATACAGCACACATTTTTTTAAAGACTTTTCCAATTTATTTAAAAAAATTAAATTTATTTTTAAAAAGTGTGGTAAAATATGCATAATGTAAAATTTACCATTTTTCAGGGTACGGTTCAGTGGCATCAAGTACATTCGGACTGTTGCACAATCACGATCCATCTCCAAAACTTTTTTCATCTTGTAAGACTGAAACTCCATATCCGTTAAAGAGCTCCTCGTTCTCCCTTCCTTTAGCCTCTGGCAACACTTCTACTTTCTGCCGCTATGAATTTGACTACTTTTTTTTTTAATTAAAATTTTTTAAGAATACAGTTTTTTTTTTTTTGTTTTCATTCAATGATGCAAAACACAGATGCTGATTTGACGTACATTCACATATAACTTTTTCTCTCACATTTACAACACAACAGATTGGTGAGTCCGAAGGAACTCTAATCATGCTAAGGAGCAAATAGCATTAGTATTTCAATAGCTTATTCCAACTCAGTTCATCTTTAATACTCTATAATATCTTCATTATGTCATTTGATGAGATAGATCTGCCAGAAGATGGAGGTGACCAAGGTCAATCCAGCTCTTAGCCACAGGTGGGTCATGTGGTGACTTCTGAATGCAGAACCTTGATCATGCTGAAGAGCCACTTGGGAGCCCAGTCAGAGCTGCCAGCCTGGAGGAGGTATGCAACAATGCAAATGGTGTCATCTTGCTGGGCCGGGCTCCTGAATTTGACTACTTTAGATACCTCAATATAAGTGCAATCATACAGTTTTTATCTTTTTGTGATGGTCTTATTTCACTTAGTATAATGTCTTCAAGGTTGATCCATGTTGTAGCATGGATCAGAATTCCCTTCCTTTATAAGGCTGAATAATATTCCATCGTACGTACATAGTATATTTTGTTTATCCATTTATCCATTCACCCATCAATGGACACTTGGGTTGCTTCCACCTTTTGGTTACTGTGAATAATGCTACTAAGAACATGACTGTACAAATAGCTCTTCAACTGTACCTGGGTATGCTATGGGTGCTTTCAGTTCTTTGGGGTATATACTCAGAAGTGGAATTGCCAGATCATATGGAGTATAATTCTATTTTTATTTATTTTTTGAGAAACTACACACATCCTACCAGCAATGCCCAAGAGTCCAATTATCTTCACATCTTTGTCAACACTTTTTTTTTTTTTTCTCTTTTGGCAGTGGTCGTCCTAATGCATAGGAAGTGGTATCTTATGTGGTTTGCATTTCTGTAACGATATATAACTTTGCATTTTTTCATGTGCTTCTTGGCCATTTATATATTCTCTTTGGAGAAATATCTTGTCAAGTCTTTGCCTATTTTTCAATTGAGTTGTTAGTTTTTGTTGTTGTTGAGTTGTAGGAGTTCTATTTTTATTCTGGATATTAACCCCTTATCAGATGTGTGATTTGCAAATATTTTCATCATTTGGTGGATTGCCTTTTTACTCTGTTTATGTGCCCTTTAATATACAAAAGTTTATAATTTTGATAAAGTCAGATGTGTCTGTTATTTTTTCTTTTAAAGGCTGTGTGATATACAGGAAATTATTGCAAAATCCATGAAGCTTTCCCTTATATTTTCTTCTAGAGTTTTATACTTTTAGCACTTATGTTTAGGTCTTTGATCCATTTTGAATTCATTTTTGCGTATGGTATTAAGTAAGGGTCCAGCTTCATTCTTTTGCATGTGAATATCCAGTTTTCCCAGAACTATTTGTTGAAAACATTGTCTTTTCTCATAAATGGTCTTGTCATCCTTATTAAAAGTTTTTAGACCATATATGTGAGAGTTTATTTCTGGGGTCTCTATTCTACTTCATTAGGCTAAATATCTCTTTGTGCCAAGACTACACTGTTTTGATTACTGTGGTGTTGTAGTAAGTTTTGAAATCAGGAAATATCAGTCCTCCAACTTTGTTCTTTTTCAAGATCATTTTGGCTATTTGGAAGTCCCTTTAGATTCCATATGAATTTTAGAATAGATTTTTCTATGTCTTAGAAAAATATCATTAGGATTTTGATAGGGATTGTATTTTAATATTTTAATTTTAATATTTAATAATATTAAATCTTCCCATCCATGAACATAGGATGTCTTTCCATTTATTTATGTCTTCTTTAATCTCTCAGCAGTATTTTGTAATTTTCAGTGTACAAGTCGTTCATCTCCTTAGCTAATTCCTAATTATTGTATTTATATATTCTTTTTGATGTTATAATTAGAATTTTTAAAATTTTCCTTTTGAATTGTCCATTGTTAGTGTATAGAAATGTATTTTGTGCTGGTGGTTTAAATGACAGGTTTCTTTGTTGTAGTACCTGGACTGAGTTCTAGTTACAGGACTTTCTGTGTGCCTGGGGGTGGGGAAGGACATTGGCTGCCAAGGGGCTTGATGGAAGTTTTGGGAGTGATGCAACTTATACGACTGGTGATGGTTCCAAGACTGTATGCACTTCTCAGACTCATCCAATTGTATTCTATTGTATGTAAATTATACTTTAATAAATCTGACATTTACAAAGCTAAAAAAAATGGAAAAAAATTTTGTGTTAATTTTGCATCCTGCAATTTTGATGAATTTATTAGTTCCAATAACTTTTTTGTGTGGAATCTTTAGGGTTTTCTACATATAAGATTACATCACCTGCAAACAGACATGGCTTTACTTCTTTCTTACCAATTTGGATGTCTTTTAGTTCTAGCCAAATGTTACTCCAGCATTCTATCCAAGAAATGATGAAGATTTTAATGGGAGTAGGGGAAGTGAAAAATGCTTGGGTTTAGGACAAATTTTGCAGGTAGAAGAAACAGAATTGGTTGCCTTGGATTTTGGTTGTGGGAGAAAGAGAGGAGTTAAGAATGACTTCTAAGCTTAGAGATAGAATAACTGGCTGAATCATTGTGGTGCCATTTGATTAGATGGGGTAGATGGGTGAGTACATGCTTGGGAGGGGCCATATTAAATATGGTAATGGATGTGGACAATTTATATAAAAGCAAGAGAATATGGTAGCAAGAAGTCAGAAGACCGACCTCTGGGGCAAACTCACATTTAGAAAAAGGAGTAGAAGAAAAGGCACCAGAAAAGAGGACGAGAAGCAACCCAAGGGGTAGAAAACGAACGAGGAGAGCCGGAGAAACAAAACGAAGACAGTTTAAAGAAAGTGGCATTGGTTAATAGTGCAATGAATTGGGGAAGGAAGATGAGGACTGAGCAAGGACCTTTTATGTGAGCAATGAGGTGGTCACAGGTGACCTCCAGCAGAGCACTTGCAGCAGAATGGGGAAGGACTCTGCCCATGCGCAAGTAAGTTGGAAAAGCAAGTGGGTGATGGGAAGTGCTCTAAACAGCTCTAAAATGCCATACCTATAAAGCGAAGGCAGCATGGCTGTTACTGTTGTCATGGAAACAAAACCCATTTAGGAGAACTAATAGTCACTTAATACCCCCCTGAGTCTAGCCCATCACATTTCCAGGATCTGTTGTGAAAGATGCTGATAAAAACAGTTGTTAGAGGGACAGGGTTAATCAGGCTTCTTCCTTTTAGATGTGGTCCCTAGCTGAAATAATTCTCCCTTGAGAAGGAAGCCAGACCAACACCCACACCAAGTTCTATAAAGCACAGACAGACCAGCTGACCAAAGTTCCTTATTCTCTTGCTGTTAGCTGAAACTCTTCATAAAACAAATTTGCTGTTTCACTTTTCTTTTAAATAAGCAAGCTGAATTACTTGGAAGAGGAAGGCAGGAGGAATAGAGGAGACAGAAACCAAGCAGCCGAAGCCCAGAAACATTCTCTGGTGAGCGTTTGTTTTTATCTTTGTTTTGTTAATTTGTTATTGAGGATCAGACCTTGCTGATTACTTCATGGTCGGAAGAACGCCTTCTGAAAAGCAAGTTAATTTTGTTCTACTATAAATTTTTTTCCTACCAGATACGTGGACATTTGAAAGATATTGAGAAAGTACAAAAAAAAGTAGAAGAAAGCAAAAACCACTACTGAGCTAGTGTCTATTGACATATTTGGGGGGTAGTTCTTTCCATTCTTTTTTGCATGTCTGCTTATAATTTAGTTTGATTTCCACACGTGTGTCCATACAGTACGATTACTTGATGTGCATTGTTTCCATTAGAGCATAAACTGTACATTGCTATAAATTCTTCATAATTATCATTGTAAATTGCTGGATACTGTGGCATTGAGGAGATTTACCAGACCTCACTCAAGCATTCCTCTGGTTTTGACCATATAGCATCTTTCCTATCTTTCACAGACCGGGTCATTTTATTATGTAAAATGTATTTTTTTTTTCCCATTCAGGGGAGAGAAGGTTTTGGTGGGGGGGAGAGGAGGTTAAATTTGAGAATGTAGGTGTCAGTGGTTTTACTCGGAGATGAAATGAGAGGGAGAGAGTGTGTGATATGTACACATCTGTTTATTACCCCTTTTGGGACCCAAATCGGTGGTTTAGCTGTATATTCAGCCAGGATTACCTGATTCTGAGGAAACCAAAAAGTATCCCTAGAATAACTGAAGCTTAGCTTTTGGAGATGAGCCAGTCAACTGTAGTAGTTTTTGTTTTGTTCAAAAAATTGTCCAGGTTGTTCCAACCGGTGGCCAGCATAATAATAGCTGACCTAAGTCACCTGAAATATTTTCCTGTCTCTGACACATACCTGAGATTAATACATATTAAGGGAAGGACAGGTACCATTTCAGGCAAGCCACCCAAATCTCCCTTTGAATACTGTAGAAGTAATTTGTGGGAAGTATAAAATGAACAAAACCTCTAGGAATTTCTGTCATCCACCGTAACCACAGAAACTCTTGTGTTGAGAACCTACCTACCAATTTCAATTTACGAATGCTTTGAAGAGATGGACTTGTTTCCAGTGCATTGGTTAGAAGTTTAGAGAGGTTGAGGCTCCAGAATGTTCCAAATGAATCAAAATTATGCCCAGCATCTGTTAATATTCTCCCTTCCTGTCGGCCTGAGGTCATAAGGGGTCCAACAGCACACAAACAACACCTGTTCTGGAAGAAAAATAGCATCTTTTTGCAATGTGTTCATGGCTATGTGTCAGGATCACATCGGGCATTTTTTTTTAAAAGATGTATGTATTTATTCATGAGAGACAGACTGAGAGAGAGGCAGAGACACAGGCAGAGGGAGAAGCAGGCTCCATGCTTCTGGAGCTGGATGCGAGACTCCATCCCAGGACTCCAGGATCACAACCTGAGCCAAAGGGAGGCGCTGAGCCAACCAGGTGTCCCAACATTGGGCATTCTTAGTACCCTATGTGTTTTCCAGACTGAGGAACTCCCATTTTTCAAGTGTGTCTTACACAGTAGACACCTGAGGCACACTAGTCCTCCAAGACTAAGCCTAGAAGATAAAAGCCTAACAAGGGCTTGTACCGTTACCAGTAGGCTCGGCTTAGTGCAGCAGCCAAGCTGGATAGTGCAGAGAAAGGCCAGCATTTGTCTGTGTTGCTCTGCTTTGCTTTGCTATAGCGCCTTGTCAAATTTATGTGAGAACCTCCAGCACTGCATCCGTGATTTTTCTCAGGGCACTGACCACTGCCTTCTTCGTACTGGAGTTACTCAGGTGCACATCTCCACCCTTCTACAGACCAAGATGCCTGAGGATGGAGTCCTTGCAGAAACCCTAGTCCAAGATGCCTGAGGATGGAGTCCTTGCAGAAACCCTAGTCCATGGGCTCCATTAAGAATAGATGGAAAAGTAGAAATAAATTAATTTATCAATGAATGTGGAATTTAGTTAATGGCTCATGTTTATCTCTGTTGAATCAACTAACGTTAAAAAAAAATTACTCATGAGAGACACAGAGAGAGGCAGAGACACAGGCAGAGGGAGAAGCGGGCTCCCTGCGGGGAGACGCTCAACCACTGAGCCGCCCAGGTGTCCCTGCACCTATTAACTTCTTTATATTAACTCATCCACGGAGCAAATGGTACAACGTCTGACAGTATTTAGAGGAAAACTCCATCGGATCCATCACCTGGCAGTAGAATGGGCTGATGCGTTTGATAAAGAAAATAACGGAAGCTGGAGCCGTTGAGTTGGACTCAAAGAAATCCCCAAATTGGAAGGGTCCTTAGGAAGATCCAGGGTCAGGAAAGAAAGCTTTTTGCATCTCTAATGTTTCAAAGAGAGGTTTCAAGGACAGGGAGAAGCAGATTTGAAGAACAAGAAGGAAGGAGAAAGGACCGGAGGGAGGACAGGCCAGGGAAGGGACAGAGAAAAGAAGCAAGTGGAGGGAGAGGGAGGGGAGCAGAGCCTATTTGCTTTAGAGGTTTATTAAAAAAAAAGAAAAAAAAGAAAAAAAAGAAAAAAAAGATTTTGTTCATTATTTGACAGAGAGAGAGAGAGAGAGAGCGAGAGCACAAGCAGGAGGAGCTGCAGGCAGAGGCAGAGGGAGAAGCAGGCTCCCCACCGAGCAGGGAGCCCGAGGCGGGCCTCGATCCCGGGACCCCGGGGTCCTGACCTGAGCTGAAGGCAGACACTTAACCGACTGAGCCCCCAGGCACCCCTTTCATTGTACATTATAGAAACAACAATTTCTTATCATAAAAAAAGACTGTGTCCCACGTCAGTGTCCCCCTCTGGGGCCGTAGAGACAGCCTTTGCCGGGTTCGCCTCGCACACAAGCCATGAGGTGCACAAAGCACTGGGGCGTCGCATGTTCCTTAAAGGAAGTAGATTTCCTTTCATTTTGCATTGACAACACTTTTTATTCTCTTACCAATTGTTGGAGACAATGGAAGGCACTGTCCTTGTTGCCTGCAGCAGACAAATCCCTACCGGGAACCTGCTTGGACTTGCAAGGACAACCGCTGCCACCCCTCCTCGTGCCCGGAGTGTCCCTGTCCACGAGTTCGGGGCAGAGCACCGGCGGGCCCTCTCCTGCTGCCCACCACCCCGGCCGCGGCCTCTGTGCTCCTGCCCCAGAACCTAGATTTGAATTTCAAAAACAGTCAGTTCGTGATGAAAAATAAACACTATTTTGTTGCAAAAGACCATTGGGAATTTTTGTCTTTTTCCCTGGAGGACATTTAGTGTGAGGCAGGAGTGGGGGACGCCAATGACCCTTGACCCGCTCGCGCTGTGCTAAGGCCCAGGGCACCGCAGCCTTCGGGGGGCCTCCCCGCCGTGGGCCGAACCACCCGGGGGTGGGTGGGGAGAGGAGCGATGGGTGCCCGGGGGTGCGGGCCTACAGGCCATGGGGGCGGGGGGCGGCCCAGGGCCCGATGGGGTCGGGGCAGGCTTTTTCGTAGAAGTGGCGTCTAGAAAGAAGCGTGAGGCTGTGTCAGCGGTGGCCAGATGATCCGGAGCCCCGGGTGGATGCGCAGGGGAGGGCCGGTCCATGGGGCTGGAGTGGATCTCAGGGGACTCGTGGGAGACATACGCCGGGTGACAAGATCCGCACTGTGACCGCCTGGAGTCACGCTTGATTCTGATGCGATAGTGGGTTTGAAGCCGAAGCGTAGGGTTGTCAGATACACAGTTTGGAAAGGTCCCTCTGGCCACTGGGTAGAGAAGGGACCGAGAACAGCAAGAGCGGTGGCAGGGAGCCACTAAGGGGATTGTGTCCCTTGTGCAGGTGAAAGGTGACAACCTGTCCCGGGGCCACCGTCCACTGGGCCCTGTGATGAAAGGAGGTGGGAGGCGGGGAGAGGGGGGTACTGAGGCCAGGTGGGCTTCGGGGTTGTGGGGGGACCCTGGGCAGCAGGGCAGGCCCGGCAGGGAGGTGAGCCCGGGCCTTCCTGCTGCTCCGTGCCCTCCCCTCTGTAGCTCACACATGCCCGTGGCCCCCGTGCCCCGCGCAGCTTCCTGGGGAACCTCCCGGACAATTCCCCCGGCTTCCCGTTTTCCCAGACACATCAAAGCACCCTCTTCTTATTGTTTCTCAGTGCCCTACACAGCTACCCTCCACCTGGCACACTAAAAAGTCCTCAGGCTCTTCTCCCCTTGGCATCAGGCAGGGTGGCATCAAGCACAATAATGTGCCTGAGTGCCAGGTCCGCACAGCTGGGTGGGAGGCTTTCCCCGGTGTCCCCTCCTTGGGCTTCTGGAAACCTCTAAGGGGGTGAGTACTTGTTAATGCTCAATCAGTGAGCAAGGAGGGGTAGAGCTGAGATTTGGCTCCTCTTGTGGTTTAAAGCTTTTCTGTGATACCACGGCGCCTCTGTGTCCTCCCGAGATGCGAAGGATGCTTCACAAGCCCCCTTCGTAAATGATTTCTTGGCTCTAAGACGTGAATTCAACAGCAGAATATGAAATGCCTTGGTGGGAGGGAAGAGAAGGAGACGGAGTCTTCATCTGAATGAGGGCACTTTGCTGAGCCCCTGAGTCACAAGCCTCTGGGTCATGTCATGTGCAGTCACTTTGTGGGCAAGGATAGTCTGAACGCTGACACCGCTTCTAAGAAATTATTGAGCTCTGTTGGGTGACGGCTCCTGAAATGACACTTGCTGGCCTTCTGGCTTTGCAGTGAGAAGGCTGGACAATCAGACACAGACGTAGAGTGGCCCCTTGGCCCTCCTGAGGTCGGAGACTGGGTTAGTCACAGACACCGCCAATCTTCCTGGATACACTGGTGAAGTGCGCTGGGGCCAAAAATTGCTGAGATAAGTTTATAAAATTCAATCCGTAATCAGTGACGTCGGTTCATATGTTCTCTGCAACCAGAGCTAAGGGACGCCTGCGTGGCTCAGTGGTTGAGCATCTATCTCCCTGCTTCTCCCTCTGCCTGTGTCTCTGCCTCTCTCTGTGTCTCTCATGAATAAATAACCGAAGTCTTAAAAAAAAAAAAAAAAAAAAAAAAGAACAAACCAAAAACAACCCAGAGCTAAGAAGTTAGAAGAGCCAGCACTGAGTTAAAATAATCCTTAAACAAATGAAGTCATATCTTCAAGGGGCTCAGAGAAGTCCTCACACACTCAGGTCTTTGTGTTCAATTTTGTCTTCGTCTCTTGTAGTGGTTGAGTGTCCCTAGTGAGAAAGAACATGGAAGAAAAGTTAGCTTTGGGACAACCTTGGAGGACAAGAGAAGGAGATTAAGCAGAGACAGAGGTGGGAAGAAGGAGGTCAGAGATAATGCCATGCATCTCACTTTTGGGGGCAGAGAGAGGCCCCCTCACATGCTCAGATGCCAACCTTCTCCTAGGGTTCAGTTCTTGCTATGCTCCTGGAGATACACTGTTCTCTGGAAGCATCTGTACCCTCAAAATTGTGAAAAAAATCCAGTTTTAAGGGGCAACTATCTCCAAATGTGTTCAAAATCCATAGGCATCTTTTTGCACAGGAAAACCATGCAGAGAGGAGCTTCACAGGAGAACGTACAAACAAGAGGAAAAAAGCAATCAAGCAAACCATGGAGAAAAGGCAAAGGGTAGAAAAAAGACAACTTTTGCTAATCTACGTGTCTTGGGCTGATGTCTGACATCTGACTCCTCTGAAATGGTCGCTTTTCATCCACGCAGACCTTTGCCCTGATTAATGTCGGCTCCGGCAACACACATTTTCTTGAGGTGCCTCTTCCGTCTGTCCGTGTGCCTTTGTGGTGGTGGATGTCGTTTTTCCCTGCGTCCTGAGGTCTGAGCGAAGTTCCCCTTTCCGTGGAAGAAGGCGGCGGTCGTGGGTGCTGCCGCCCAGCCCCATCCCCAAGCCGGGCCTGACAGTCCATGTTTCACGAAGGCCCAGCAGCTCTGGGCAGAGGCCTGGCCAGGACGGCTCTGGTGGCTTCCCTGAGCCCTCAGGAGTCGGGGAAAGTACTAGAAGGAGAGGAAGGCAGACGCAGACTGAAGGGCACATGAGGATCGGCAGCTGGGCCAAATTAGCGAAAAGCTGACAACCCAACTGCTATGATTTTAAGAAAATGTTCTAATTAGGAGACTTTAATATGATAAGGTGTCAGGTCTTTAGAGCTAAAAGAAGAAACCAAATGAACGAAATGCAGGATTTATTTTGGGGTTTTTTGAACTGCCTCAGAACATTCTGGAATATAGGGAGCAGGCAAGTCAGGGAGAGGGACCAGTCCGCCGTACCCTCCCTACTGGTCCTGCTGGGCTGCTGGAGTCCGAGGACAGACGGCGACGGGGGCTGCAGGTGTGGTTACAAAGGCAGCCAGTCAGGTCAGACAATGAGGGGGGCCCGGGGGCCCAGCGAGGCCAGAGACCCACTGCGCCCCGCGACACCTGCCCGCAGGAGCCGGCCCACCCCGGGGCTGGGAGCCGGGCTGGCCCAGGGGCTCTTGCTCGGGGTTTCAGGCCACCGCAGACACCCGCAGCCATCTGGTGAGCAACACATTGAATTTCCTGCCCGCTGAGGCTCAGGTGGGTGGGATCCGGGAGGGCAGGGTTCTGGAAGCTTCGCTACTTCCAAATCTGGGAGTCCTGACCCGAGGGCGAAACCTGAATAGCAAAGCTCCGGGAGTGGAGGCTCCGATCACCCGTGGGGTGCATCACCGGGCCTTACACAGGACTGGGCTCCAGAGCCCCCGGCCCCAGGCCGTTAGGCAGACTCCGCAGAGCAGACTAAGCGGCTTGGAGCCTCCTCTCGGGGAGTCTGCCCTCGGGGAGCTTCCAGAGCTGCAAACGCTAATCAGCCTTCCCGGGTTACAGCAGATCGGCCTAGGCGCTGACCTCTCAGCTCCCGGGCCAGGGGGAGCCAGGGGCCTTCGGGAGGCAAAGGCCCGTTGGCCTGGAGGTGCCTCTGGGGACTTGCACTTTGAGGCACCTTGGGGGGGCACAGGGCGGAGGAGGGATGGCAGCAAGAGAATGCTCCGAAGTGCTGGCTCCATGGAATCGGGGCCCTGTGGGTGCCACCCACCTGCCCCCCATCTATGGTGAAGCCTGGGGAGCAGCTCAGTTCCTCATTCAAAAGATGTGGTAATCTCAGTTCTGTCTGTATTTCTTTTCTTTTCTTTTCTTTTTTTTAAGATTTTATTTGTTGATTCATGAGAGACCTGGAGAGAGAGGCAGAGACACAGGCAGAGGGAGGAGCAGGCTCCCTGCAGGGAGCCCGACGTGGGACTCGATCTCGGGACCCCGGGACTCGATCTCGGGACCCCGGGGTCACGCCCTGGGCGGAAGGCAGGCGCTAAACCGCTGAGCCACCCGGGGACCCCCCCTCTGTCTGTATTTCTATTTGCGTCTCTAAAACTTAATTTACTTTAACCCTTTGGAAAAAATCTGAAAAGTACCAGACCATCGCGAGGAGGCCAGAACATATACGAGGCTTTAAGTGTCGGCCACGACTTTTGGGGCCAGTTTCAAGGAAGGACTGAGCAGTCCTGCAGGTCAAGAATCAGGGACTCGATGATACTTCCCTATTTCGAGGAATGGATCCGTTGGGTACTGTGGGGCCTCTGGGATTTCGAGGGACAAACATGTTGTAGAACCTTCTGATCCAAAGGGTTGGTTCTCTGCACACATTCAGGTCTTAGTCGGAGATCCTTTGCCCTAACAACGACTCCCACGTGGTGCTCTCTCTCGTGCCAGCCCTGGCCTATGCACCGTCCATGCATCCACACCTTCATCCTCACAGGCACCCTGGGAAGGAATGACTGGTATTATCACTGCCCCCCACTTGATGGAGGAGGAGTGGAGGCCCAGGGAGAGAAAGTTACTGGCCCAGGGTCACAACGCCAGTTGGTGAAAGAACAAGTGCTCACGTGTGGAGTCTCTGCCCTCACCTGCTGCCCTGCCATTGCCTCCCTGCCACACAGACGCCATAAATATATATATATATATATATGATTAAGTATCTCTCAGCCTTGTTTTGATATTTTTACCAATGCCCTGAGAGCCTTTTCACCTTTTAAATCATTTTTCAGGGCACTTGAGTGGCTCGGTCGGTTAAGGGTCTGCCTTTTACTCAGGTCATGGTCACAGGTCCTGGGATCGAGCCCTGCATTGGGCTCCCTGCTCAGCGGGGAGTCTGCTTCTCCTTCTCTCTCTGTTCCTCCTCCCTGCGCCTCCTCTCTCTCTCAAGTAAATAAATTAAAAATCTTTAAAAAATAAATCAATTTCTCAAGGCCCCAAACTTGAAGTTAAATCATAATAGTTACATCATTGAGTGTCCAAACCGGGTGAAATATTTCCCACTCATCATGCCATTAATAGACAAGGCAAGTGAGTTCCAGAGACGAGAAATCACTTGTATGGGATTCCCAAGCTTATAAGTAGCAGATTTGACTCCATGACCTTACCCCAACTCCCTCCTCTGAATAGTTCCATGAGCTATAAAAAGAAGGTTCTATTTGCCATTTCATAGTATTCCGTAGCTCTGAGGGCGAAAACCCAGGTTATACTCTAAAGTTGTCAGAGGAAACAAAGAGCATTATGTTGGGGGGAGTTGTGACCTGCAGGGTGGTTATTAAAGCAGATGCCTCATGCCATGAAGAACTTCAAACCCACAGTGACATGGTGGGAGGATGTAGACCTAAGTGAAGGCGAGAGGGAGGGGTCTGATGGGGCTGTGAATTCACCTGAACCATCAAATCCCATGGTTCTGTGATGTGTTAACTGGTTTAATCTCGCAATGGTACGCTAAGGTCGGGAGATGCTAAGTTTCTAGACAAAATCCAAGGTTACAGTGGTGATTTTGTACGTAGAGGGTAGGCGTGGAATTCAAGGCACGTCATATAAAAATAATGGAGATAACTCTGTCCATTGCTTGGATGGGAGATATTAAAGAGAGAGAAAAATTAAAGAAAACATCCCTCAAATGGTCACCAGCTATATTGGTCTGCTCCAGCTGCCATAACACAATACCACAGGCTGGGTGGTTTAACAACAGAAATTTATTTCTCACCCAGTTCTAGAGGCTGGAAGTCCAAGATCAAGATGCTGACAAGATGGATTTTATTCTGAGACCCTTCCTCTTGGCCTACAAGCGGCCACCATCTGGCTGTGTCCTCACATGGCAGAGTGTGTTTCTTCTCCTAGGATGCTAGTCCTATTGGATCAGAACTCTACCCTGACTTCACCTTATTTAACCTTATTTGTCTCTATAAAAGCCCTATCTCCAAATACAGTCATATTGGAGGTCAGGACTTCCCTATATACCTTGGGGGGGCACATAGACATCCAGTCCATCACACCAGCGGAGTGGGATTGATTTGAGAGGGAGGATGGACCCACGTACGATTTGAGGTGGAGACAGAAGCTCCAAATAAGGCTTCCCTGTAGACAACTAGAAATGTAAGAGTATAGCTTAGGTTGGAATTCAGAAAAAACAAACAAACAAAACAAACTTAAATTTTTTAGATCCCAGAGATTTTTTTTCCCTTTATTTGTAGAATTGAGATAAAAATGCCAATTCAGCCTATCTCAAAAGATAGCCAAGTGGAGCGAATGAGATACCTGAAAAAAAAATCCTTTGTAAGTTATAAGGCGAAAATGTGATATTTTCACATATAAAAGACATCTGGGAGGCGGAGGCCCAGAGGTGGGCTAGTCAAGTCTCCACGGTGGGGGAGTTCTTGCGGGAGTAGAGAGAGCACTGAGCTGAGGGCCACAGTGGGGCTCCAGTTGTGGTCCACACTCAGGTAAAGAGCTAACAGTGGATTCAGAAGGGCTGAACAACCAGGAAATGGAAAACCGCAAGCCCTCGGAACCACAGGAGACAGAGAAGTGGAGGTTTCCCTGATAAGATCTGAGGATCAAATTCTAGAGTAACTGAGAAGGAAGTCTGAGAAAGAACAGTAGAACTGCCTGTTGGACAGGAACAGATGACCTGATCCTAGTCCTGCCTGATTCAGAGGGGGCTTTCGAGAGATGGTGGGGACCGGGGACGTGGTGATGGCTGTCAATTAAAAAGAGGAAGATGAGACAGAAATGACAACAGTGAACCCAGTGGTTCGGGTGGGGGGTTAAGTGCAAGAGGACACACAAAACCAAAAATTCCAATGGGGTCACATTATTAGGTAGGAGAAGAGAAAACTGGCGTCTGGTTGACCCCCTGCTGTGTGGTGTGAGCACACTCTATCATTTACAACTCAAAACAGTCCCACAGGCCATCTTTTTTAGCCTCATTTTGAGAGTGAGGAAGGTGAGGGCCAGAGAGGAAGGGTCAAGCAGCTGGAAAGTGGTGGATTGGGAGTCAGACCAGGTCTGCTGGACTCCAGGTACAAGGTACAGGCTAGTCTTGAGGTCCAGGTGGATGAAGTTTGGAGGGGAAGGAGCAGCGAAGATCAGAAGGGACAAGAGTCACTGGAGGGGGTTTGGCTAAGAGTAACAGTCAAGGTGTCTCCAGAGGAAGGAGGACGTGCATCTTCCCTCCCTGACTCAAAATCTTCCTCCGGCACCACACCCTTCTCCACTGCTGCACCCTTATCGGTTTCCTGGCCTTGGGCTTCCCCCGACCCCTCTGGTCCCCTGAGACTCTTCCCCCTGCTGACCACCTGCTCCTTCAGCTGGTCTCTCTCCTGGCCTCCTTGACATTGCATCCTTGACTCGTGGTTTGACTCATGGTCTCTCATGGTTTGGCCAGCCTTGGTCAACCGTCCCTCCCAGGCTCCTGCTCTCTGCCCGTCTCTTCATTGTCCATGTGCCCCCCACCCCAGGCTCTTGTCTTTGACCCTCTTCTCTTCTCTGTCCTCACACCCCTGTGGGAAGTCATCCAACTTTTCTGGCTTCAGTCACCTTCAAGTGCTGATGACCCAGAAATTCATCAGGGTCCCCCCACGCCTCCCCCCAGCTCTGGACCACGAGGACACAGTTCTATTTACATGTGTCACGAAAGCCTCACATTCAAAGTGTCCCAAATTGAACTCATTCCCCCTCAACCCCCCTCCCCAACAGCATCTCTCTCTTATGTTCTTTTTTATTAGTGCAAAGCACGTTGTCCCAGAAAACACCTAGAAGACTCCCCGCCGCCACCTTGCCCTGACTGGGGCACCTTCCGTAACCGGTCCATCCGCAACTCGGGCCACCTCTCATGTTTCTCTATACCTCTCAGTCCCATCCAGCTGTGACCACTGTCTCCGCCTGAACGATCACAGGAGCGCCCCTTGCAGACTCTCGGAAGCCAGGCTCGCCCCCTTCCCGACTGTCCTCCACCTGCTGCCACCTGCTTCTAAAACACCATCTGCCTCCGCGATCCCAGGGCTCTCACCGCCCTCAGAATAGGCCTGGCGTCCCTTGTGGAGGGAGGTCGCTCTCAACCCACCGGGGGCACCTCATCCTCGTTTTCGTGCTTCACCTGGACTGTATCTCTCGCCTCCCCGAGCTTGCCCTGTGCTCTGCGTCCTGTTCTGTGCCCGAGCCCCCGGCCTCCCCACAGCCAGCCTCTCCCCCGGGTACCCCACAGCCTCCCGTGTCCCCAGGGCCGCGCCCTGTGGCATCTCGTGCCGAGGGCCCCCTCACCTTGCTCGTATCTCGAGTTGTCTGGTTCATCCCCACCCGGGGGCTCCTCTAGGTCTGAGGTTGTGTTCTCTTCCCGGGCAGGCCCGCGGGCCCTAGTTCTGTGGCTCGGGGAGGCCGGGGAGGCCGGGGAGACCGGGGAGGCCAGGGAGCCCTGAGCCAGGGAGCCGGGAGCTGGGTCCCCCGGGATCCCATAGCTTTGCATGTTTCCTCCTCTACAAAGTAGCCCCTTTGGCCTCCCTGGGGCTGCCTGGGGACTGAGTGACCCCGGGGGAGCAGGCCGGCAGGCCGGCAAAGGTGGGGAGCTGGAAGCCAGGTAAGCGGGGAGCCCCTGAGGCCAGGCAGCCAGCGGACTGAGGGGAGCTTGCTGGAAGGATTTTCCACGTGGGAGTGAGGAGCCCCAGAGACAGGGGCCCAGCGGAGGACCCGGGATGTCACCTGGTGGCAGTCTCCTGTCCCGGTGCTGGCCGCCTGGGTGCTGGGCAAAAGCCCACCATGAAATCCTTGTAAAGACGATCCAGAAGATTCCCTGATCCTGAGGGCTTTATGGCAACCCCACAGCACCTGGTGGTGTAAGGCGCATCGCTTGTCCCTCCCAGGGGCTGTCGTGTCGGGGTGTGCAGGTCCTGAGACAGGTCACGGCCCAGATCTCGGCACCCGAAGGGGAAGCACACCTGAGCGCTGATGGGATGGGGGCAGGGGCGGGGCTGGGGGGGTCCTCGGTGACGGGGGTCACTAGGCTCTGTCCAAAAATACATTGTTCTTTAAAAAAAAAAGAAAACGGGGGGGGGGGGGGGGGGGGTATCCCTGGGTGGCTCAGCAGTTTAGCGCCTGCCTTAGGCCCAGGGTGTGATCCTGGAGTCCTGGGGTCGAGTCCCACGTCAGGCTTCCTGCAGGGAGCCTGCTTCTCCCTCTGCCTGTGTCTCTGCCTCTCTCTGTGTGTCTCTCATGAATAAATAAATAAAACCTTTTAATAAAAAAAAGAAAAGAAAAGGTATTTATCTAAGTTCAGATGAAAATAATCTCTGCGATGTTCTAGACGCTTACGGCTTTGCTCTGATCATGAGAACACTCTTTTTTTTTTAAGTTGCCCTATGTTTTGTTTTTTTTGTTTTTGTTTTTTTTAAGATTTTATTTATTTATTCATGTGAGACACAGAGAAAGAGAGAGGCAGAGACACAGGCAGAGGGAGGGGCAGGGACCCAGGATCCTGACCTGAGTCGAAGGCAGCCGCTCAACTGCTGAGCCATCCAGGCGCCCCTGACCTTGAAAACATGCTACGCATCAGGGGAAGCTCTTCATCCTCATCAGGTTTTAACCGGCCTCGCAACATATTTGGTTTTCTTCATAACTGAAACGTGGAATCCACAGGAGACAAAGCCTTGATTCTTGCTTTGTGCCTGGCCCCTTTTCAGTACAGGAAGCTGTGTACGTGCTCTTTCCCCTCTTCCGCCAAGACGGTGGAAATTAGGCTGTCAATTTATTTCCTGGTTTTCCCTGAATTTACTTCTTCGTGTATTTCTCAGCTTCCTGTCACGTACTTAATTGGTCTGGCTGATTTTTAAAACCACGTATAGCAGGCGATTTCTTTTTCTTTTTCTTTCTTTCTTTTTTTAAACAGTCTGAAATGTTGAAGTGCGATGTGGTCGGACGTATTTTGTATTTTATATGGGCCGGAAAGAGCAATCAAAACGTTTTAAAGGATTTTCAAGAGAAAGTGTTGAGCTAAATGGAATTTTGAAACTGAGCTGGGCCTGCGGTTAGCCTGTGGCTGTCAGCTACATGAGGCTTCTAGGAAGGGTAGCGTGTGTTTTCTTTCTAAAGCTTTCCAGGGATTAAGGTGCTCTTGGAATCAAAGCTCCAGCTTCCTTAGGGTATTCTATCCCTGCAACTGAGGCCATTTGTCAGCCACCGACCACCCTCACACCCCTCCAGGCCCCCGCAGGGCCCAGAACCAATCCCAATCTCAGGCAGAGGAATGGAAGCAGCTCTGGAACTCAGGTCACCCTGGGGGTTGATCTGATCCTGACTTTGTGCCTTGACTCTAAATTTGGACAACTCTCTTTTTCCTAAGATTTGGTCTTCATCTCATTAAGGAAAGTGGACCCCTGTCTTAGCATCCTTGGCCTAAGTCTCTGTGCCCAAAGGCTCTCCAAGACCCAGGGCCTCCAGACTCAGGGCCTCTAGGACTCAACACCTCCAAGACCCAGGGCCTCTAAGGACTCAAAGCCTCCAGGACTCAATACTTCCAAAACCCAGGGCCTCTAGGATTCAAGGTCTCTAAAACCCAGGGCCTCCAGACTCCAGGATTCAGGTCCTTCAGGACTAAGGGCCTCCAAACTCCAGGGCCTCTAGGACTCAGGGCCTCCAACACCCAGGCCTCCAGGATTCAGGGATCTCAGGATTCAGGGGTTCCAAGATTCAGAGCCTTTATTATTCAGGGTCTCCAGGAATCACAGCCTCCCAAACCCAAAGCCTCTAGGACCCAGGGCCTCCAGACTCAGGGACTCTAAGACCCAGGACTCCCTAGGACTCAGGGACTCCAGGATTCAGGGCCTGTCTGTACTGACCCTGTCTTTCCACGGTGGCCTCACCATAAATGGTTTTGCAGCTTTCAGATGGACTTCCCCATGAGTCCTGCCTTGCTCCCCAGTTGCTCAAGGAATCCCTGCTGTAAGGTCCATTTTTTGTCCCCACTACACCCCTCTCTAGTGGAACACCTATTACCAACTTTTCTGGTGACTTCTTGTCTGTGGTTGTACCTGCTGGACTCCATGCCTACCTATGATAAGAGATTTTCCTCAGCATCTATAGCTGTTGGTGTCCCTGAAGGCTTGCCACACCCTAGGGCAGAGCACAGGCTGCTTCCCAACTTTCCCCGGCTGCCCTTCTCATCACAATGCACAAGCCCTGTTGGTCTTGAGATGGGAAAAGTGGTCTTCATGGCCAAAAAGTCTAAGGACTTGATTGCTTTTAGATCCATTTCTACTTTTTCCAGATTCTTTCCTGGCCTTAGATATGAGCTTTCCCTAAGATTCTATCAGAATCCTGGCTCTAAAGTCAGGGACCTTAAGACTACAGTAGGTTCTATATGGCCATACGGATAGGACTCCATCCAAAAAAAAAAAAGGCCATTTGTAATGAAACCCACGAGAATTCCTCTGGCTGGTCACATACCTGTCCTATTTCTCATGCCTCATCTCTTTGTCCTTCTACCCTAGCCCTGCCAACCAGTAGAAATTTTAATTCTCTATAAGATCGAGTTAACACGCTATCTCCAATTTCCTTGTTTTTCTGTATTCCCTTTCCCAAGTTAGGCCTACAGACTTTTAGCCTCTGTGTGATGATCTTTCTGAACTGTATCTGTAGCCTTGACCTGTCTCCTGAGCTCTAGAGTGTGTGCTCCTGATCCCAGCTAACGGCCTCACCATTCTCCCTATAATCCAAGCAAGAAACCCGAGACTTGCTGTGGAGACAGATCAAAAGCCACTATTCATGCAATCAGAACGAAGGCCCTATAGTCCTCTCAAAAAGGAGTGGCCCTCAGCTCTGCATTGGAGAACTCTCATCTTGTCAGTCTACTCCTAGGCCTAAAGAAATCAGTTTACACAAGTCAAACTCATAGGGAAATAATTTTTAACCCAGAATTCTGGTTATTCTGGTTTGAACACGTATAATGGGAGATCCTACTTTCCCTTTATTGTAATCTTCCAGTTCACAATTCAAAGTCCACCTTCCCAGAGAGGCCTGATGAAGCAGATGAGTTATTAGAAGCTTGCCTGGTAGGAATAGACCAAAAGAAAGTAGTGGAAATGGTCTTGAGAGATTTTCATCATAAGCATGTCAAAATAATCCAAGAGTTATCAGTATTTCTGTACAGTATGCTTTTCTAGCAAATACGAAGAGGAGTCTACTTGTTACACTTCGTATGAACATGAGAACTGAGGTCATCAACTCATCCTCATGGTCAGTGGGATGACAGATGTTGGAGCTAAGTCATTCCTGCATTCATTCATGAGGGTGGAACAGCTGGGGAGCATTTACCCACTGCCAAGGACTGTGTGAAGCATGCTTTCTCGCTCTCTTTCTCATTTAATGCTTACAACAACCCCGTGAAATCAATGTTATATAATATCCTTGTTGTGGGTTGAATTATGTCCCCCAAAATGATATGTCCAAATCCTAATCCCAGATATTTGTAAATAAGACCTTATTTGGAAACGGGATCTTTGTAGATATAATTAGTTAAGATGAGGTCATACTGGATGAAGATGGGCCCTAACCCGAATAACTTGTGTTCTTGTAAGAAGAGGAGAAGACACAGCAACACAGGATATGTAGTAGGAAGATGATGTGAAGACGCAAAAGAAAATACCTTGGCACAGTTAAGAAGTTGGAATAAGACATCCACAAGCCAAGGAATGCCAAATATCATGGGTAACCACTAGAAGCTAGAAAAGGAAGGAAGAATTCATACCTGGAGGCTTCTAAGAGAGCCTGGCCCTACTGATACCCAGATTTCAGACTTCTAACCTCCAGAACCATGAGAGAATAAATGTTTGTTGTTTAAGGCTCTAGTTCTTAACTTTGTTAAGGCAGCCCGAGGAAATGAATACAATCTCCATTTTACAAATGAAGTAATGGATGCTCAGAAATGCTAATTTATCCAAAAGTGAGTGTTTAGAACTCTCTGACTCAAACACTAGAACACTTGCTAGTCGAACTGGCCCATTAGGTGGGAGTTCTCTTTCTCTTCTATCCAAACCTTGTTCCAGAAAAATTATATAATAACATCAACATTTCCCAAGTAAGACTCTGTGGTGGAGAGTCCCTTGAAGTGGATAGATTTCTTTGGTGGAGTCAAATAGGTCCTGCAAAGCAGGCTGGAAGGTTGTGGAAGAAAATAAGGTAATGATTTCTATCCAGGTTGAATGGAAATCTCTGTTCTCACTCCCAAAGTGTTAGGTTTTGCTGATAGGGTTCTGATAGTTCTCAGAATGTGTTAATGTGCACAAAAGTTTTCAGGATCAAAAAAAAAAAAAAGGAAGGATGCTGTGTATAAATCAGCCTTTTTTTTCTTTTCTTTTCTTTTTTTTTTTTTTTTTTTTGGTTCTATCTTCTTGCAGGACCCTCAGAGAGCCTTTAACGTGCATTACGAATCTCCAAGAGAGGAACACTAGAGCTTGCAGTATTTCTCAAGCTGATTTAAACATGGAAGCCTTGTCTTTTACAGAGCATCTTATGGAATTCATATTTCATGGAAGATACTTTGGGAAGTGCTGAATTAAAGAAAAAAAGCTTTTCTTTCTTTGACATTATTTACATGTCAACCGTGTTTTCTGAGTTACAGCTTCACATAAGTGCCTGAAGGAGAATTGAAAAACATCCTTGCTGCATCAGAAATATATTTACAAACCATCTCTTTGGGTAGGTTCATTTAACTGTTTTACCATATAGATTTATTCTTTAGATCGTTATGCAGATTCTCGGGAGTCACTGTCTTCTAGCCGAAGGCCATTGAGAATATACCAGTAGTTGAACAAAGTTGGGTCTGTTGACTTGTCATGTCAAGGGGGAATGCGCACGAAGGGAAAATGGGACATCTCAGAAAGAGGATGCTTGCATTAGATGATTTGGGGGTAAGAATCAAGGAAGCAGGACTTCACAGGAACAAAAATGGTTATTAGTTCTTATAGCAGACCCTGAAAAACAAGGACCCACTTTATCATACTCAGATAATGGAAACATGTCCCCCAAATCCTCCTGTCCTTTCTAAACATCCAGGAAGCTTCCCTTCACCCATACCTCCAGTCAGAGGCTGTTATGTAATATTTATTCAGGTGCAGTAATAAGTGTTTACTTTAGTATAAAATTTTCTAAACCTGGGCTCTGTCAAAGATAAACACAGCCAGGCACTAGTTAAAGGAAGGACAGATTTTAATGAGTAATATACTGTTGCAGTAAAGAGTCCGGCATGAACTGAACTCAACTTCAATTTTTACAGAGGTGAGTGCATATTTTTAAGGAAGAAGGAAGGAATGGGTGGGGTGGGTGGGTAAACAGGAGCTCAGCAGTGTCAGGGAAGTGAAAAATGATAAAAAATGAAAAGGGAGGTTGGCCCATGTGAATTGTGCAGTTTGCTGACACTTTTAAAGCTTAGGATCTTACCCTTCCAGAGAGGCTGGGAGACAGGAGCCCTACCCTTAGGTGTTGGCTAGAACAAACAGTAAATTCTTCCAGTAGCCTCGAGTTGTTTCAGGCTCTATAAGAAGAGGAGGTTATGGCATCCTACAGATGTGGCCCTGAGCTGTTAAATAACTGTTAGTCCTTTATTCAAGTCTTTATAGGCCAACGTGGAAGCCTAGTCAAGAAGAGGACTCAGAGGAGCCTGCCTAGAGTTTGATCAAGGAGAGAGTCTTGTCAGCTTCCAGAACAGAAGCTGTACACCTTAAATAAGTGAGACTCTTATGAGGGCCGGAGACAAGTTATGAGTGATATTTTCCAGTTGCATTATTCCCACTCTGGTAGTTGTTGCTTGCACAGTGTGCGTGCCAGAGGGTCGGTTATCTCTCCTGAGAGTTCTTTCAATCAGCCTGTGCCTGACTCTTTCAGATGTCTCTGTCTGTATTCTTTTTTAGGGAAACATGATTCCTGTGGGAGTGATAATTTTAAACATCTGACATCCTCTAATGATGGTCTTGTTGAATACACAGGATACGTTAGTGTGTGGCAGGTGGATGTAGGCCCGATGTCCACAAAAGAAGTAGACTAGTGGTACTTGGAATTCAAGAATCATTTATCACAACAGGAATGAGCTTTTTTCTTTATTTGAGCATCTGTGGTGGAGAGTCCCTTGAAGTGGATAGATTTCTTTGGTGGAGTCAAATAGGTCCTGCAAAGCAGGCTGGAAGGTTGTGGAAGAAAATAAGGTAATGATTTCTATCCAGGTTGAATGGAAATCTCTGTTCTCACTCCCAAAGTGTTAGGTTTTGCTGATAGGGTTGTAAGGACTTCAACAGAAGCATTCTGTTGACAGGGGGCAATGTACAATTTTTATAAGACTGAAATTGGAGTTAATTATGTGAGGGAAACTTAAATATCAGAAGGGATATATAGGAGAACATTTACATCTTGAAGTGATTTTTTATTTATTTGTTTTTTGGTGTGCTTGTTTTTAGCTACTGAATTTTGTCAGTGAGCAGTTAAATTCAGGAAAGTAGCTATGATCTAAGGAAAAAACAACCCAGAGGGGAGCCTGGGTGGCTCAGTCAGTTAAGTATCTGACTTGATCTCAGCTCAGATCTTGGTCTCAGTGTTGTGAGTTCCAGACCCACACTGGGCTCCATGCTGGGTGTGGAGCCTACTTAAAAAAAAAAAAAAGAAAAGAAAAAAGAAAAGAAAAGAAAAGAAAAGAAAAGAAAAGAAAAGAAAAGAAAAGAAAAGAAAAAAACAACCCAGAGAATTTTGTTTTCTTTTAAGTGGCAGAGACAGTAATGGGTCACAGGATGAAGATAAGAGAGATCATATCAGCTAATAGGGTAAAATTACGGTAATGAACAAAATGAGTAGTAAAGGGAAAGAAGAGAGTGCTAAAGAATCAGAAAACTAATTTTGTTCTGTCTTGTGTGAAAGCTGTCTGCTTCGGGAGTCAATAATCTGGCCTTCTGGGGATCCTGGGTGGCACAGCGGTTTAGCGCCTGCCTTTGGACCAGGGCGCGATCCTGGAGACCCAGGATCGAATCCCACGTCAGGCTCCCGGCATGGAGCCTGCTTCTCCCTCTGCCTATGTCTCTGCCCCTCTCTCTCTGTGTGTGTGTGTGACTATCATAAATAAATAAAAAATTAAAAAAAAAATAATCTGGCCTTCTGTAAATCCACAGCTTCTGGAGAATTTCTAAAAATCTTCAGTTTGAAGTCTTTCAAGAAATGGGCTTCCAGTAGCTGGGAGGGAGTTCATGTGTTTTTTTTGTTGGGAGACATGAGTCCAAAAATTAAAGTATTGGAGTGTTCATGCACTGTCAGTTGTTAAAGACAGCAATAAGGTCCTCTCCGCCTAGGGTCAAGAGATGTTTTTTCCTGACGTCTTTTCCAGAAGACCACACAAAGTCTGCTTTGGAGAATATTTTGGAAATACGACTTTCCTGTAGTCATCACATTAGATCACAATAAGATAGGATCAGGGATTGGAGGTAATTCCCAAAGGCACAAGGCAGCTTGTTACGTACTCAGGAGGAGATGATTTGTGGGTTCTAGGGGGGGGATTGATCTCATTGCCTGAAATCAAGGCCAATGGAAATACTTCAATCCTTAGAAGTTTGAGGGTTTTAGGGTTCCATTAGTTCTTGTTACTTTCCCTGTTGTTTGTGGATAAGGACAGTGATGTTTCTAAATAAAAGGTAAAGCTTTACAGTTCTTTGATGACCGAATCAGTGAAATGTGTGTCTCTTACGGAAGAGAAAAGTGGGGATTTCCAAATTAAGCAATTTTTCCCCCTGCCGTACGGCCAGGGCTCTGTAGCAAAGAAAAGCCTTAAAACACTCCGAGTAGAAACAATGACCAGAACACATTCATAGACCTGGAGATCTTCAAAGGAGCCTTGGGGTTGTGGTTGTCCATGTTCTGCCCTTACAGATTGCTAGAATCGTGCTGATGGCAGGTAGGGCAAGCGTGGGAACAGCCTTAGCAATAGCCTTCAAATGACCATTCCAGTGTTGTTTTAATACCATTGCCAGTTTATCTCTGCTACTGTAGGTAGTATCATGAAGGAGCCTGGCTAAACTCTACTTTTATTACGGCCGTTTCTTTGGGTAACAGCAAAATGTCTCAGGGTTCTTTGATTCATTATTTACTTTATAGAGAGTCTTACAGTGTCAGGCAATCTCTATTTCTAAGGTATTTTGAATTCAGGGATGAATCCAAAATCATATTCCACGTACAAATATTTGTTCTTTCATCCTTTTGTCAGCAAGTCCGGGGAAAGGCAATTAACTTTGTCGTCTGAATTAATTTTATTTATTTATATAGAGTAAAGGTTATATTTCAAGGGTAAATTCAAGTCAGCGATAGCATAGTCTGCTTGGCGATTTTAGGTTTTTCTAAGTATGAACCAACCAACCAAGAGAATTAAATCAGGGATATCCAAAGGAGAATCTAGAAGGCCCGTGCAAGGTATGGACACCTCTGTCACTAAGATAACCAATCATGGCCTTCTTTTTCTTTTTCTTTCTTTCTTTCTTTCTTTCTTTCTTTCTTTCTTTCTTTCTTTCTTTCTTTCTTTCTTCTTTCTTTCTTTCCTTTCTTTCTTTCTTTCTTTCTTTCTTTCTTTCTTTCTTTCTTTCTTCTTTCTTTCTTTCTTTCTTTCTTTCTTTCTTTCTTTCTTTCTTTCTTTCTTCTTTCTTTTTTATTTTTTGACAGATGAGGAAAGGAGGTAGCTTGGTTTAATGTTACAGCAAAGGATGTTTTAAGGGAAACCAACAAAATTGTATAGGAGCTTATGTGATTGGCTGAAAAGTCCCAAGTCATTTCTATCAATAGGAAAGTCTGTACAATAGGAAAACTATTTATTTTAAGTAGTCCCTCCACCCAACGTGGGGCTTGAACTCAGGAGTTCAGGGGTCCCATGCCCCGCCTACTGAGCCAGCCAGGTGCCTCCAACAGGGAGACTATTTAGTGGAGAACATAGAACTACGTTGACTAAGTTGACTTAAGGCTTCTGTCAGCCTTGCTCAGAGCTGTTATCGCTCTAAACAAGACCGTTATACTGTGGCTACCAGGTCTACTGAAAGAGTGAAATCAGAAGTTGGTCTCTGATGATTCCCATGTAACTGAGTCAGAAAGTCTAGTGCTTGTTCAGTTGTCATGACCACACCAGAGAAAGGGTTTGTAAACCTAGAACCCTGCGGGAAAGAAATCTTTTTATTCCTATCAGTTACAGGAATCTTTGCATTTAAACATGAACATGCTTCTTTTAAACCTAAAAAGTATCAAATCCTTTCAAATCCTTGAAAGATATTTATATTAGTACATTTTACCTAAGTATAATCAACTTTGGGGGACTAATTTATCAGCTTTTTTACTACTTGTTCGGTAAACAAAAACACCCTCATACTGGTTTTAGATTCATTAAAATTCAAAGGATTTTTAGAAATCTAATTATTCCCATTTTTCCTTCCTTTCGTAGGATGAAGGAACAAAGCTTGTGTTACCCCTTGTCCATTGTAGTAAAACCCCAAGATGGTTTAGGCACAAAAGATGTATTGATAACCTTATATTTAATTTGGGGACCTGAATTTGGGGAGGAAAGAATCAGGAATAGTTGTTTAAGGAGACAAGATATAACTCATAAGTATCTAGAATCAAGAAATAATTATAGGCAACATTGTAAAAGCACTCAGCAATTAACAAAGATTATTAGAAACTTTATTTTGAATGCAAGGAAGCTTTTAAAAAAGGATTTGAAAGTATGTCAAAAGCACTGAAATTAAACAGAATATGCTTTTTTTAAATTTATTTTTTATTGGTGTTCAATTTGAACAGAATATTCTATTGACAAAAAGATATCTTTACTCCTGAGTAAAAAAATAACCTAATTATTTTATGTTAAAAGGACTCTAATTCTAATTTTACTCTTTTTGTACGTTATTCATGTTTAATAATCTATAGTAAAATATTTAGTAATATGCCCTCAGATATATGCATTTAGACATTCACTAATATATAAATAAACTAAAAAGTAATGAATTTAAAGTACTGAACTATAGTTTTAAAATTAAATCTAGTAAATAAAATAATGTGTGTATTAAATTATTCTCTGAATAAATGAGAAAATCATGTTCATTATCTTGTATGCATATTTGTATTTCTCTGTATTAACTGTCTATATTAATTATCATCTTTGACCAAAATAATCACCCTTCCTTTTCATCAAGCATAAGAGCAGTTAGAGGTAAGAAAATAAAGAAGAATTTAGATATTTATCTGTCTACTAGTATTTGTCATACACTGTAAATAATTTTAAAGTATAATATAATTAAAAAATATAATTCAAAAGCATATTGTATTCATCTATTACCCTTGTAAAAAATAAAGTAAAAAATTGTATTCATTCAATTCCTTATATTGAATAACCACTGTTCTGTATCTCTTCCTTATTCAGAAATCATTTAAGCATCCAAAGATTATTAACTATTTGTCTAAGGTCTTTAAGTTAGTTAAGAATTAGGAAATTTAAATTTTAGTTAAAACATTAAATTCTTATGATTTGTCCCAAGTAAGAATGTCATAAAATTAAACTTTTAAAAAGGCATTCATTGTTATCACTTATTTTAGTTAAATGCAATTTTATATGTATATTTTAAAACTTCAAACAAGTAATGGAGTAGTGGAATATTGTTTAAATTGTAAACCCCCCCAAAAAATATTTGTAAAACCCATGCAGGAAATTCAGTTTAATCAAATGAAATTTAACCCCTGCCTTGTTCATCAAAATATTATGCTGACATTAAATTTATTAAATTATTAATTTATTAAATTAATTTTTGGAGACTCTGAATCATGCCAAAAATGGTATCTTCTTTTAACTTGAAAACAATGCCCTTTCTTTTTTCTTACAACAGTAATAATAAAAGCTATTACGTAAATCCACAAAATGAAATACATCTTAATAACTCTGTCTTCCTTTATTTCAGACATTTGCCTGTTTATCTGGACTGTACATTCCTAGAATGCGCACATAAAAAGTGAAGGACTCTTTTGAGCAGGTAATCATTCATTTTCCAAGAGAGGGAAAAAGAAAGAGGGATTGAGAGAAGAAAAAAAAGAAGGAGGAAACTGCTTTAGATGAATATAACTTCAACACTAAGAAAGGACAATTATATTCCCTCCGAAAAGAAAAGGAAGAAAAATATTTATATCTAGAAAAACATTTTGAACATGTACCTGAAAAACATTTATATCTAGAAAAACAGATTTTGAATATATACCTGAAAAGGATTGACCTTAAAATTGGTTTAAGGCCTTGTCAATTTTGTCAATACCTGATAAAAGAGCTAGCACTTTTTAATCCCCAAAGAATGGAAGGAAAGGAGGGGGTATCACCAACATTCAACAAAAAGAATATTTTAGACAATGTCCTCTTGACGGTTTCCTCACTGTTTCTCCTAGAGCGCCTCTCAAGCAAACAACCTTGTTCATGTCACAAGTTCCCCAAAGTGGCCACTGCAATTCCACATGGTCCCTGGTGAAATTGTGCCAGTGGCATAGGCGCTCTACAGTGAGGAAAGCTGAAAGACACCTCGTGGCCCTGGGAGAGGTACAGTTCGAAGCTGGATGGACCCCACGAGTGCTGGGGTGCTGTAAGGACGGAGCTTATTTGCTCTTCCATCTGTGAAATTTGGGCAAAGGTCACCTGCCTCAAATTAGGTTTGAAAAAACTAAACAAAGCAGACCTCGGAATCACAAAAATATGACAGAGGAAGTCATTCCAATATTTGAAATGATGACTTTACACAAAGTTTATCCAGAGTTTGTCTAAAGAATGCCAGTCCTTCTGAACACTCAGTCCCTGGGGCGGTTGGAGGACAGACTTACCGGCCTCCCCTTGTCTTTTCCTTACGGACTTTTCCTCCTAAAGAAAAACAACACTCAAGACAATAGGTGATAGAATGGGTGTTAGAAAGTTAGGAAGCAATGGTTACTATTTACCAGATTTACAAGTCTGACCGGTAACTAGAATGTCTTGATGTTGTCATTATTTTTTATTTTAGCCATTCTAGTAGGCGTGTAAATATATCCCACTGTAGTTATAGTTTGCATTTCCTTGGTGGCTGGTGCTATTGAACAATTTTGTATGTGCTTGTATTTTACCCACACGCCTGAAATATCTCTTCGTGTCTTTTGCCTATTTCCTAATTGGATTGTTTGGTTTTGTTTGGTTGGGTTTTATTTATTTATTTTTACTGCTGAGTTTCGAGAGTTCTTTATGTATTCTAGACACTAGTCTTTTGTCAAATCTGTGGTTTGCAAATATTTTCTCCCAGCCCATATTTTGTCTTTTCATCCTCTCAACAGAACCTCTTGCAGAGGAAAAGTTGTTTTACCTTGATGAAGTCCAATTTATCAATTTTTCATTTCATGGATCATGTTTTTGATGTCAAGTCCAAGAACTCTCTGCCTAGTCTTAAATCCCAGAGACTTTCTCCTGGGTTTTTATTTTCCTAAAAACGTTATAGTTTTACATTTAGTCTATGATCCATTTTAGTTAATTTTTGTGAAAGGTAAGTCAGTTGGTCCCATTGGTTGATGTTGTACTTGAGTTTATCCAATTCTTGCGGAGTTTTTGTCTATTTGTTCTATCAGTTATTGAGACAGGATTTTGAAATTACTGACTGTAACCATGGACTTGTATATTTCTCCTCTTGATTCTATCAGTTTTTCCTTCATATAGTTTGCAACTCGGTTGTTTGGGGCATACGCATTTAGAACTGGTGTGTCTTTTTGATAGATAGACTCTTTTATCATTATATAATGTCCCTCTCTCATATTGTTTTTTGTTCTGAAGTTTACTTTATCTGATATTGAGAGCTACTCCTGATTTTCTTTGATTTACATTTCCATGACATAAATATTTTTCATCCTCTTGCTTTCAACCTGCCAGTACTGTTATTTGAAGTGAATTTCTTATATACAGCATATTATATATATATATGTATATATATATATATATATATATATATATATATATATATATATATAATTCCAGTCTGCCAATCTGTATTTTAATTGGTATATTTAGACTATTTATATTTAATGTAATTATTGGTTTGTTAGGGATAAGCCTGCTATTTGATTGTATTTTTCTGCTTGTATTGTCTATTTTCTTTCTCTTATCTTTCTGTTGGTTATTCAACCACTTTTCAGAATTCCATTTTGATTTGGCTCTAGTGTTTTTGAGCATATCTCTTTGTATAGCTTTTTAATGGCTGCTCTAGGTGTTACATTACACATACATCATTTACCACAGTCTATTGGCATCATCATTTTACCAACTCAAGTGAAGTTGTGGAAACCTTACCTCCTTTGTGTCCCTTTACCCTCCCCCATTTACAATAAAATTATCTTTAAAAATTCCCCTGCATCATATTGAATCACATCAGACAAGGTTAGAGTTTTTGTTTCAATAATCAGATGTAACTTAGACTCAAAAAGAGAAGACAATCCTATTGTACTTAACCCATATTTTTGCTTTTCATTTTCTGCCTCTTTTCTAATGTTCCTAGGGTCCTTCTTTTATTGATTCCTTTCTGTTTAGAGGCCTTCTTTTAGCCATTCATTTAGGGTAGGTCTGCAGACAATAAATTCTCTTAGTTCTCCATCATCTGAGAACGTCTTGACTTCTCCTTCATATTTGAAAAGTATTTTTGCTGGATATAGAAATTTGGGTTGGTAGACTTTTGTTTTAGCACTTAAAAATGTTGTGCTTTTGTCTTCTTCCAAATATTCTGATGAGACATCTGTTGTCTGGTAGGTGTAGACTGTAGTATTAACACAAGCACTGGACCAAATGTCTCCCAAGTTTGAGGCTTCGGTTTCAATGAAATAAATCAATGTTTATTTTGCATTCTAGAAATTTATCATGAAATATAATGGAGGATATAGTAAAAACTTTGCTAATATTTTTGGACTCAAGTTGCAAAGATAAGCCAGTATTTCTCCCTGTTTCATTAAAACCTGGAAAGATGTAAGTAGTGAGTGAGGAGTAACTTTTTGTGTCTGTTTCTTTTTAATCCAGCATAGAGAAGAAACTTCTGTCCTTGCCTCGGTTCACCTCCATGCCAGAAATGGAACCCAATGGCACCTTTGATAGTAGCAACAGCAATGGGAGCTGCACAATTGAAAACTTCAAAAAGGATTTTTACCCCATTGTGTACCTGGTAATATTTGTCTGGGGAATCTTGGGAAATGGCTTTTCCATATATGTTTTCCTGCAATCTTATAAGAAGTCCACTTCTGTGAATGTTTTCATGCTAAACCTGGCCATTTCAGATTTCTTGTTCACAAGTACACTACCCTTCAGAGCTGACTATTACATCAGAAGCTCCAATTGGATATTTGGGGACTTGGCCTGCAGGATTATGTCTTATTCTATGTATGTCAACATGTACAGCAGCATTTATTTCCTGACTGTGCTGAGCATTGTGCGTTTCCTGGCAACTGTTCACCCCTTCCGGCTTCTCCATGTCACCAGCATCAAGAGTGCCTGGATTCTGTGTGGGATCATATGGATCCTTATCATGGCTTCCTCAGTAATGCTTCTGAAAAATGGCTCTGAGCAGAAGGGCAGTGCCGTATTATGCTTAGAGCTGAATATCAATAAAATTGTTAAACTGAAGACCATGAACTACATTGCCTTGGTGATGGGCTTCCTGCTGCCATTCTGCATGCTCAGCATTTGTTACCTGCTGATCATTCGAGCCCTGTTAAAAGTAGAGGTCCCAGAATCAGGGCTGCGTGTTTCTCACAAGAAGGCACTTATCACCGTCATCATTGCCTTGATCATCTTCCTCTTGTGTTTCCTGCCCTATCACATACTGAGAACTCTCCACTTGATGGAGTGGAAAGTGAATACATGCAAAGAGGACCTGCATAAAGCTGTAGTCGTCACACTGGCCTTGGCAGCAGCCAATACCTGCCTCAATCCTTTGCTCTATTACTTTGCTGGGGAAAATTTTAAGGACAGACTGAGGTTGATACTCAGAAAAGGGAAGGCACAGAAGACAAAGTACAGCCTTCCTGTCTGCATGTGGTTGAAGAGGGAAACACAAATTTAAGGGGTTGCCAGGTAGAACCTGTTCTTGCATCCTTGTGCCCACCTTCATTCATCACATAGTCTCCAAATGACCATGGATTTAACTGTTTCCAACAAAGGTCCACTCCTAACATTTAACTGACCATGACTTTTGTTGATAAGTCCTACTTCAAACATTGCATTAGATGTGTTTTCAGTGATTGACTCAAAAAGAGAAATATAGCAGACAAAATCTCTACTAGTCTTGCAACCTCACATGTCAGACTGGGAAAAGATGCTCAGCACATTGTGTGCTCCTTTTCATCAGTTTCTGTACCAGATCTTGGTCCCATCAGGTATTCTAAAGTAACTTTAAGATAAACTCAACTTCCCCAGCTTCTCCAGCTCCTCTTCTAACTGGCTAAGCTGCATAGCCAGTTAACAAAGCTAATGGAGGTTCCAGAGCAGACCAGAAAAAAACATCCTAAGAATTCACTGAAAAGACTTTGTGAGGAAGGCTGCCCTTTGTCAAAGCAGAGTCAAGGTCCCAAACAAGAACAGTGAGAGAAAAGGGGAGAGAAGGACTGGGGCAAGACAGAGCTGGTAAAAAGTAGGGAGAAAGAGAAATTTCATGTTGCACTGGGAGAGAGGCTCTAGCACACTGCAGGCAAGAAGATTCCCTTCGCCTCTCTCTTGCTGGGGGCTAGAAGGAATAGGAAGAGTGGGAGGAAGAACCAGGGCCTTGTCTAGGGAGTGGAGGGATTACGTGTCAAGTGGTAGAAAGGAGAGGGTCAATTTTACTCTTGTGATTTGTGTTGGGACTGACTTCACTGAAGGTCTCAATCGTGCATGCTAATCTATTGGGATGGGAGCCAGAACAGAGGAGGTTGCTCTAAGTGTTTGGTTGGGCACTGAGAGAGAGGGTGGGGTAGAGGACAAGTTGCAAAGGTGGTTGTACCCCTGCAATTCTACTAATATTTTGGTGGCACGTGAATAGGGTGGCTTTCCTTTTGAGGGAGTATAGAAAAGAACTGGATAGTGGGAAGGGGTCCTTTCCATCCACTGAAGCAGAGCTAGTGAGACTACCAACTACTACCTCCCTGGCCACTGTACCACCAACAATTGCATGGCCTCTCCATGCTGGGCAGACTGTGCCAGACACTTCATATTCAGTAACTCCATTTAACCCTTACACTGAAGCCTTGTGTTTCTACTTTACCGATGAAGAAACCGAAGCTTGGAGAAATTAAGAAACTTGTTCAAGTTCACACAGGTGGTAGGAGTTTAAAAGATATCTGTGGAGAAAGGTTAGCTGGGTGCTGACTCCACTGCTCCCCCTACGAACCTTCTGGGAGATTGGCTGAAACTTTGAATAAAAGTTCCCTTTCCCCATCAGGCACCTTCCCCTCCTCATTTTCTCTCTGGAGTCATTGACCTCAGGCAGAGTGGGGTGTGGGAGGGAGGTGGTGTTCTCAAGCTAGGGAGAAAGGGAACATCCTTATAGTAAACAAGAGCCCCAGGACGCTTCCCTTACTCAGATGTCAGAATGCTGTCAGACTCATATCTTGTCAAAACAGGAGCCTGCAGGATCCTCCTGTGGGGAAACAACCCAATCCAAGGGAAAGACTAACAGATACAGACTGTTGAGGATTTCCCAACACAAAAGCTGGCACCTGCCCTATTATCTACCTGGCAGAGAAGTCCATACCGCAACCAATCCCTTCTATTCAGAGAGCATCTAGTCAGCCTGTTAGAGCCTCACTCTTAATTATGCACAATGACCACTCCACTTTGGGGGCAGTGGAGGGTGGGGTGGGGTGGACAAAGGCCACAACATACCTACAAAATACCTACAAATAAATGACAGGGTTGATAGAGACGTTTTCAGGAAGAAAGGTGTAAACGCTTTTATTACCCTTGCACTTTTTATTGGAAACCAACTGGAGGATGTGCTCCTCCAAAATAAGTGATTAAGCCAAGATAGAGAAAAACATGACATCTAGGAAACAAGGAATCCAACACAGGAGAAAAGTGAACAACATAGGATGTTGGTGGTAGCAGAAAAACAAGAAACTAATTGATTTGCCACATTAGAGGGATTTATATGTTTTTTTGAAGCACTTGGGATTAACTAGTGAAAATACATAGAAAAATAAACAAAGGAAAAGACACAGCGTTCATTGAATGCTCATAAAAAGAAACTATTGTTTAAGAACAAAAATGTAATCGTAGTACACTACATGGCTCACCTGTGAATAATGTGGAATAACGTAAAAACAAAATACTGTGATATAATTTCTATTAGGAAATGAGAGGATATGTATGTGGGGGAGGGGTGTAAGTCATCTAGGTCTCCATCTTCCATCACAGAAAATGCATAACAACTAAAGCTAGAGAATGATAAAAGCTATATCAAAATGTTGTTTAGCAACAGGAGCTACCATCCAGAAGACACGGTGAAAAGGATGGACAGGGATGGCCTCTGGAAAGTTTGGGGTGGGACAATAAGGTGGAGATTTCTCTTCTCCTTTTAAGGACTTTTCAGCCATCTAACTGGTAAATATGTATTGCTGAAATAAAAATTAAGTTTAAATTAAATTTTAAAAATGGCATCAATTCTGTGGGTTTTGTTTGTTTGTTTGTTTGTTTTAAGAAACGAGACAGAAAAGAAAGGCCACCATTAATGGGCACTGAACATTGGCAGGAGGAATGAAAGCAGGAAATGGCTAGACTTTGGGCCACTGAGGGAGGCCCACCCAGTCCTTCTGTGAGAGGGGAGGTCCTCTTGGGATGTTGGGAGTCACTTCCTGGGATCAGAGATGATTTAGTATATCAGGATATATTTTAGTCACGAGCAGCAGAAAACCCAACTCGGCTTAAACGATCATTATCTCACATAACTGTAACATCCAGAGAGAAGTAAGGCTTCAGACCCCATTCAGCTGGGGCTCCTGTGAGTCTTCTCTAGGTATTGGCTGGTCTGATGGCTGAATCCCCGCATGGGAACAAGCCGATTGCAAGCAGCCTGAGGCTACATGCTTCCTTCCTTACACCCAGGAGAAGAAACAGGGTATCTCCTCAAAGCATTTAACGAAGATCATTGGGCTGCCTTTTGGCTAGACCTACTCAGATTACACACACCGGCTCCTAAACTAGACCAAGTAAGGGATTACTTCGATGGAGCAAGGATGGTCAGAGTCTACACCTGCAGTAGGGTTAAACCTACTGTCATCTCAGCTGCGAGAAGGGTGAAATGGGACTTGCAGAGGCCCCATATCTTGCACTCAAGTGAGATGGAGAAGAACTGCCAGCCAGCCAGGCATCCAAACCGATCATGGCTGGTATCTATGCAGCAGCCTTAGCGGCTCAGGAGTGTGAGAGAATGATGTGTTAGAAGGAGGGTGAAAGCTAAAGTATGAGTTTGTATTGTAAAGTCATAGGGATTTTCCAAGGGTGATTAGAAATCTCAACAACTCTCCAAGGGCAAGATAGCCCAGATAAAGGTGCGAGCAACCAAGATCCACGGGCTGAACAGTAATGCAGCGATTGTGGGTTATGGTGTCTTTAAACCTATGGTGCGTGTGTGTGTGTGAGTGAGAGAGACAGCATGCTTAATGACTTACTTTTTCTTTTTCCAAGACTTTCCCTTTCTCTAGTCAGAGTGAAACATCTCATCTGGTAAAGAATGTTGTCCTTGAGGAAGAAAACAAAATGGAGCCCCCTATTTACCGAAGTGAAAGCCAAGAGTGTCCCGAAGTTTTAGTTACAGTTCTTTTTGTTTGAGAGACTAGTAGCCCCTCGAACACGTACATAAATTGTTCAACTGGGACAAAGGGTTTTTGTTGTGTCAGCTTTAGTGGAATTATGGTACGACAACCATGCCTCTTCAGTGGGGACCTAAGAAGCAATGCTGGTAAATTTTGTAACTATTTTGAAAGACCAATTCTCTGTTTTGAATTTAATTAAGATGACCCACAATTTATTCTGAGGCAAAGATGATGTCAAACAGGCCCAAAACAGGTGTAGGAGGGGAGACTGACAAGGGAGATGGCTTTCTTCCTGGAAAAGGGCTTGAAAATAGAGACCTTGTTAGGGAAGGATGGGGTTTAGGTGGGAGATATGGTGATAAGAGATCCTTCCTCTGAGACATTTTGTCCCCAAGTAGATAGAGGCAGCTACTCAAAGCTAATAAAGGCCACAAGGAGAATTTTAACAATAGAGAACTTGTTAAAAAGCTAGTGCGTATTTGAAAGCTCTAATAAGCACAGAATAGGGCACTGACATAAGAACCCACAGAAAGTTCAAAGATACACAGCTGGGAATGGAGGCTAATTTACATGGCGAGTTGGAAAGGTCTCAGAAGGGTTGTTAGCTGCATGAATATGCCCAGGAAGCTAAATTCTAAGCTCAGGGACTCCTGGCCCCTCTCCTGCTTCCTGGTCCCCAAAGATCTTTGTGTTCCAAGTGTGGTGTGGTTATCAGTAGGGTATTGGTTAAGTTTTGAGGCAGTTAAAAGAGTTAAAAATCATACACGGATTTTCAGCTGTGCAAGAGGTCAGCACCCCCAATACACTGTTCAAGGGTCAACTGAATTTAGTTTTGCATGTTTTTGCACTTTCTAGAAATGGAATAATATGGCAATCTTTTTTTCCCCCAATCAGCTTTATCTTTTTGAAATTCAATCATTATCCTGATGATTTTAAGAGCATAATATTTAGTTATCCATACTTCTGTTAACAGAGACATTAGATGATTGCCAGATTTTGATTACTAGAAACAATGCTTCTACGAATACTTGCATACACGTCTTCTATTGCACACATGTAAAAACTTGTCTGGATTATATATTTAGGAATGTGTTCATGATCAACAATTTTATGTGATGTCCAACTTTTTTTTTTTTTAAGATTTCATTTATTTATTCATGAGAGACACACAGAGAGGCAGAGACACAGGCAGAGGGAGAAGCAGGCTCCTTGCGGGGAACCTGATGTGGGACTTGATCCCAGGATCCCGGGGTCACAATCTGATCCTGGCTCAGACGCTCTATGGCTGAACCACCCAGGCATCCCGTGATATCCAACTCTTTTCCAAACTGGCATTTCCAATTTGAACCCCAGACAGCAGTGTAGGAGAACTTCCATGTATCTATCTACACATACACCGTATGTATGGTGTTCATATTTCACTGTGATTTTCATATATTATTTATACTTAGTGAGTTAACAACCAACAAGTGCTCACAGAAGGAAATTTAAAGGATTGTACTTTGGTCAAAAGGAAAATGGTAACAGATAGACAATCTGAAATACAAGAAGGAATAGTGAACAAAGATATAGATAAATATATGGGTATATCAAGAGTCTAGGTTGACGGCTAGGTTGACTGTCCTCTGCTTTTTTGTTGTTGCTAATGAGAAGTCAGCTGCCTAATTGCTTTAATAATAATAGCTACCATTATGAATGCTAGATACTCTTCTAAGAAATATGTGCACATTTTTCTGGTAGGATAAGAAGTGGAAGATGTTATTCATCATATTTTATGGATGAAAAAATTAAGTCACAGAGAGGTGAAGCAACTTGCCGAAATGTACTTGCAAAGGGCCAAACCGGTATTGAAACCCAACCAGTGCACTTCCAGGATGCACGCTCTGAGCCATTACACTTGCCACTTACACCTTGTTTTCTCACGTACCATACTCACCTGGAGTGTGATACTGCTTCGTAAGTGAGTTGACTTTCTTTCTGCTTGGTCTTGAGATCTCTCGGTCTCTGGTATTCTGAAATATTACTTTGATGCATATCATTTTTGCTGCTTCTCATCCATGGTGATGAGGTATGTTTTGTGATTTTTGACTCCGGGGCCCTGTTCTTTGGAATGTTTTGAGTGGGAACTTTTCGAGGCGTATGTGGCTTTCCTCCAGAGAGGTTTTATGCTTTTTCTGCCAGGTCTTTGGATGCTTTCCAATCCTGAGACCACATTAAGTTAAATTCACTAGTTGATTTTTGTTTTCAGACCACGTTAACTCCGAGACATAAGTCAGAAACTGATGGATGTTGTAGGCCAGGGTGAGCCACCAACAGAACACAGAGAAGAAAGAATTCTAGTTCAAATGATGGTTTTGTAGAAAATGGGCTATTTATCTTAACCCTCAAAGAAATGGCAGAGTGTTAGCAGACAGACATTGAGGAAGGAAAAGGGGAAGGACATTTCAGTTGAGGGACACAGATAAAGGCTCAACCCAATGAAATCTAGTGTTTTTTGAAATGGAAAGCACTCTGATGTGGACAGGTTCCTAGAGTGGGATTCGTGGGGCATATGGGCTGTAAACGCAAATTGGGTGGTATCTTGGATGATTGTGAACATGATTCAAGAGGCACTGGGGACTCACGGAAGACTTCGGAGGAAGACAATATAATGACTAGAGTCATCTGCGTATGAGGAACATGACTCTATAAGGAACACGTAGGCCAGATCTTCAATATAAATCTAGAACAATGCCCTACTGCCAGGCCGAATTTATTTTTGATTATCTTCAATCATGTATGATTCATTCTGTTTTCGCTGCTGGATGAGATAAGTACAGATTAATTTTGTTAGGTTTACCGGCATGGAAATGGCTTGTCTTTTTTTTTTTTTTTTAAACATTTTATTTATTTATTTGAGAGGGAGAAAGAGAGAGCCTACGTGCCAGCATGGGGGGGGGGGGGGGAGGTTGCCAGGGGAGGGAAGCAGAGGGAGAGGGAGAAGCAGACTCCTTGCTGAGCAAGGAGCCCAACATGGGGCTCAATTCCAAGACCCTGTTTTATGACCCACGTGGAAGGCAGACACTTACCAGATTAAGCCACCCAAGGGCACCCCAAAATGGCATAAGTCTTTGAGCACAGGAGCCATTCACTGCAAATCGGTGATTCTCTTCACCAGTCCTCAGATTGCCTAAGGTTGGCCACATCTGAACTTGTGCTTGTTAGTTTGGGCTGAGTTAATTCTCTAGCTTTTCAAACACACACACAGACACACACACACACACACACACACACACACACAAACAAATCCACACCTGGAGATTCTTATTGGATACTTTTATAGTTATGCTTGATTATCTGCGTTTGTTAAAAGCTTCACTAGTGCTCCTGATGGTGTAAATTTTCAGATACTCTTCAGAATGTCGCAGACCTCCAACGGCTCTCTTTGGGAAGAAGCAAATCATTATTCCGGATCAGGTTTCTATTTCAGATTTGAATATATGCCAAAATAGCTCTTGAGTATCTGAGTTCTATGTCAAAGGAAAATACAAATCTGAAAAAGAAGCATGCTTATAGAGGATAGAATGTTTTGACACTGAGTCCAATGAGCTGAGACTCAGCCTCAGGCCCGACACTTCCCAGCTATGTGACCTCGGCCAAAGCACTTAGCTATCTTTGCCTTAGTTTTCTCAACTGTAACATGCGAGTGACATACTTGCCCCATCTTGCGAAGTAGTGACAAGGACAAAATAAGATATGTAAACACACGTCAATCCTTTTGGAGTCTATAAAAACCCTACAGAAGTGCAAGCTATCATGTGCTACTAGATGTTTTGTGTCAACTGGGTTTCCATTAATTATTTACTTTGAGTTAATTATGAGTCTGTCCCTCATTTGTTCTTCACGTTGAATTGTGCTATTTTGAGCGTTCTGAAAACACATACTCATGTTCCTACGTAAGAGAATGAAGTGATTATGCTGAGCATGATGCAGCGCTGGACAGAACGGAGTCCAAAAGACGGCTTCTGCCGTTGTGAGGAGGGACAAGCAAGCATTCTGGAACGGCTCCAGGTGGCCCCCCAGAGGCTGTCAGAAAAAAGGACTTTAATTCTCTGCATAAGAAGCGAAGTCGTGGAAGCCAAATTCAATGTGACTCAAGGCGACTCTGGGTCTCCTTAACCTCTCAAATGCAGCCGTCTACAAACAGCTTCTTACATAAATATACGTTATTACTTCCAGAAATATGGGAACCAAGGCATAATCTCAAAAGATATAGGTCAGACTATCTAAGATGTGTGCTAGAAAGCAAGAATAACCCACACCTGGCTAAGCTCAGTCCTGACCACCTGTTCTGTAGGGATGGTTAAAATTCACAACCTTAGACGAGAGGCTAGGGTTAGGGGTGGTGCAAAATGTGGTAATCTCACATTTATTCAATGATTATCATTTCTTGGAACATTAGATAATCAACGGCCTCCCAAATATCCTCAGTCTACGTACATAACCAATGAGTCCAAATATATAAATTTAATAAAGTAATTCTTTCTAAACTTTTAAGCACCACAAACCTAATTCAACGCTTCTAAATGTTCAGTTACATTCACAAACGTATTAGAGTTTTGGAAATATTTTAACACCTCAAGAGACGATACTTAAGAGGTGATAATGATTAACAAAAATCAGTGCATTTACATCAGACAGGTCACAAGGTCATTAACGTCACAGGAAGAAAACCCTCCTCATTTAAAAATGCGACATTCCAGAAATGCTTTCACAACCATTTTTCTGTGCGTACGTTATTGAGAAAAATGGCCCATGAGGGATCGTCCACGCACACCCTTATATCCTTGCCCCTGCAACCCTGATGTGTAGATGATGTCAGCAACTATCTACCCAATTGTACTTTATACGTAAGTCTTCCCCCGTGGGGCTGGTGTGATCATCTCCAGTCCACAGATGACGACATAGGGCCACGGGCACTTGGATTCCACACTGAGTCTTCTGCGGGCAACACTGCCCTTGCCAGGCGTCGGGGGGAACGCTCCTCTTCCGGCATGAGGGGGAGGTAGGCCGTGGCCAGGCCTGCCGAGGGCCCGTGATGCGACAGGAAGCAGAAGTGACTCGTGGAGGAGCTCACGAGTCCGCAGACTCCCACAGAAGACACCCCGGACTGGGGAGCTCCAAACCTAGACATTTTTATTTTCTCGCACTGTTGGAGGCTAGAAGTTCGAGATCAAGACGCCATCGGGTTGGTTACTGATGAAGCCTCTCTTCCAGGCTCGTGGAGAGCTACCTTCCTGCTGTGTCCGCACACGGCCTTTGCTCTGTGTGCACGTACAGAAAGGCAGACAGACAGACAGAGACAGAGAGACAGAGACAGAACTCTCTCTGGTGCTCCTTCTTCTTCTTATGAGGATACCAGTCCTCTATCAGATTAGGGCCCTACCCTTATGACCTTAATTACCTCCCTGAAGGCCCAATCTCCAAATAGAGTCGCATTGGGGGTTAGGGCCTCAACATTAATTTTGGGGGTGACGTGGGTCAGTCCATAGAAGAATCCAGCAAGACATCTGGGGCAGCGTGCCCCTCCTGGCCCGGTGCTTCTGGGCTCTCCTCACGGCAGATTCCTCCCTCCTCATGGGCTACGTGAACTCGGTACCTGGGGGACCCTGATGGGGAGAGCAGGGAGGTGTTAGGAAGCTTTGTCCTTCGTATTCTTGATCTCGTAGGTGACCTTCCCTCCGAGCGTTGGTTGGCTTTCACTGAACTGAAGGGAAGTGCATGTCAAGACAGTCCAAACCATCGCTTTTGCTGACCTTCAAAACTGGGCCATCTTTTAGGAGAACTCTTTCAAGAAGCCGTGTGGTGCAACCTAAAGAGCACCGTGACTGGAATCGGAAGTCCTGGGTTCAGATCCCCACAGCTTATCATGGCCTAAGAGCTCCCTGGTGACGGAGGCTCCTGCTCCCCCACCCCCCACCCCATCCCCTCCTCTCTGGCTGGCTGGCTGCTTCTGCTCAACACCAACAGGCACACTTCCACCTCAGGGCCTTTGCAACAGCTGTTCCCTTTGTCTGGAAATCTCTCCCTCAGGTATTCGCTTGGACCATTCTCTTCCTTCGTTTATCATTTGACGTAAAGGCTGCCCCTCCCAGGAAGCTCTCCTCCGACTGGACTACCTAAGATGGCCCCTGCTCCTCCCTTCCATCAGGTCCCTCCCTAGATCCGGCTCCCCTCCCCCCTTTACAGTATCTTTCTATCACTGGTGTCAGCATATGTATTTATTTGTTGGTGGCTCGCCTTTCCCAAAATACTGCAAACTCCAGCAGGGCAGGTTCACTACTTTCATTCGTGGCTTGGCCCAACCCAAGAAAGGCCCCGAAACAAAGGGACCCCTGAATGCATATTGCAAATGGATGACTACGAAAGAATGAGGCACCTAACCTTAGCTTCTGCCTCCCTCGCTTGGCTCTTCCTTCCTCAGGCCCAGCCCTCGGGGCCGCTGGCCTGACCTTGGTGACTTGGGTGAGGAAGCCCGGGGCACTGAGGGTCACAGCGGGCGGGCCAGCTCCACGGTGGAGACCTGCCCCTGGCCCAGGACGTGACCCCGGGTCCTGGGTTCGAGGCCTGCATCCACTCCCTGCAGGGAGCCTGCTTCTCCCTCAGCCTGGGTCTCTGCCTCTCTCTGTGTGTGTCTCATGGATAAATAAATAAAATCTTAAAATTAATAAATAAATAAAAGATCTGAGCCTCCAAGGGCTCGGAGAAGAGGAGAAGAGGGGACTTTGTCAGGAAGCCAGGAGGCAGCCGAGGAGGAGGAGGAGGAGGAAGCCCACTGCCGAAGCGCTGGCTCTGCTGGCTGGTGCCCCCCCCACCCCTACCCCTGGCTGGGCACCTGGGGAAGCCTGGGGACCCCTGGGCAGCCGCGGGGCAATCAGAGCCCAGGGGAGTCTCACAGGTCTCTGCAGGAGGCGCAAGTTCATTAACAAGGATTCATCAGGCTCAGATGCCTGCTGGGGAGGAGATGGAAACACAGGTTCATGCGGCGCATCATCAAAAGCAGGAAGGAAACAGAAACATTTTGGAAGTCACTGGAAGACAGACTATGTAAATTTGAAATAAAGGGTTTGGTTAACTAGTTGCTCTCTGAGGAACTTCTTGATTTTGTATGTGCAAGACAGATGGGGTGGGGGGGTCGGGGGGCTGAGCGGTGGAGGTCTGCCTTTGGCCCAGGGCGTGACCCCGGGGTCCTGGAATCGAGTCTCACCTCGGGCTCCCTGCAGGAAGCCTGCTTCTCCCTCTGCCTGTGTCTCTGACTCTCTCTCTGGGTGTCTCTCATGAATAGATAAACAAAATATTTTTAAAAATCTCCAAAAGACAGACAACACCTTGGGATACACTAGGAGGCCCCTGAACTCAGGCTTGTCCTACTGTGCGAAGTCAGACTCATCTCATAATTTATTTTATTTTATTTATTTTATTTTATTTTTTTAAAGATTTTATTTATTTATTCATGATAGACAGAGAGAGAGAGAGAGAGGCAGAGACACAGGCAGAGGGAGAAGCCGGCTCCATGCGGGGAGCCTGACACAGGACTCGATCCCGGGATCCCAGGACCGCGCCCTGGGCCAAAGGCAGGCACCAAACCGCTGAGCCACCCAGGGATCCCCCTCATCTCATATTTTAATACACTTTTCATCAGGTTCTTCACATGCTGAGTAATAATCCCCATAACCCTCTTGGGAGAACTTTCTCCAAGGACCAGTTTCCCTCCTAGAGCATCCCATATGACAGGCCGGAGTTGCTACCCAGAAATTTGGGATGAACTCACTCAGGGAGGAGTGTAATCACTATCCCTTACTGAGGGTCTAGGTTGAAACTTTCTGTAGAACACTAAGACATTACCAGCATTTCTCACTCTCGTCCTTTCCCGGCTGTGCAGAAGAGTCTTCTAGATGCTACACGATATGCGACACCACAACAGTCTGAATGAGGACCTGCATGTGAATGTCACATATTAAAGAGATTTGCAAAAATGGAAAACACTGTCACTCTTCCAGGCTTTTTTTTTTAATTTTGAAAATATAGTTATTTGTCATAAAAATCTGTTTTTCACATTAGCATGCGACAGGCTTATTATTGCTATCTTTTTCTAACGAATTGACTATTTCAATGAGAAATTTCATTGAAAAGCAAATTACAGTTTTTAATGGGGTAAATACTGGTTGAGAGAATCTGCATAAAGAGAGCTTTCTGAGTCTTCAACACCTTGTAGGAGGGTCAGGGGATCGTAAGAGCAACATGATTGCAGAGCTCAAAAGAGCACGGACTTGCCTCTTCTGTACGCTGTCGTTAATCTTCAGGACAGACCCCTACGATAAGGGGTTTGATTTCCAGCAAACAGCAAACAAAAAGAGCTTCAGAAAAAAACCAAAACCCACACATCTAATCAGAGACAGATCTGGGACTGCACAGGCTCACTTTTCTGCACGGCCTCCTGACATCTGCTATAGCAAAAAAAAAAAAAAAAAAAAAGACATTTTAGGTCAGAGAAAGAAAACCACAATTCGTAGATTTGCAAGAGGCAAACTCCACTCTCCACTGCTTTCTGAAAAATATTCTCTGTGTTTCTTTGTGTCAAGGGAAGGGAACAAATTTAGCTCAGAAGGACGTTTCTCTGGCTTAGCTCGGGGCGGTTGGGGCCTGAGGGATGACCTCTGCGGGTCCCTCTCCCTGGCCGGGAGGCCTGGGCCCCGCTCCCCTCCGTGGGGAGGACCCACAGGCACTGCTGCCCTCCCACAGGGTCGGGATTCCTCCGGTGGCAGCAGACTTTTCAGTGACCACACGAGGCGGCCTTCAACGGGGAACCCTCCCTTGGGCCTCTCCTGGTTGGGGGCCCATCCTGCTGCTCCATTTCCCACCTCTGAGCCTCAAAAATCCACGAAGAACTGCCCTTCTCTGCTTTGAAGCATGGCATGCATGAGCTTCGGGCCCACAGCAACCTGGGTTTGAGAATCCGGGCTTTTCAACCTGTGGCTCAGGTCAAATGACTTGACCTTTCTGGGCCCCACCCTTCTCATTTTAAAAGTGGAAATGTTAATATTTTCCCTGGTGAGGTTATTTGGGGCCTGACGGGGGACAACCAGGAGTACCCGAAGTCCCCGACCCCGGGCCGAAGGAGCCCTGCTGCTGCCGGAGCCCCGCTGGGCTGCAGGAGGAGCTGTCACACTGTAGAAGGACTCAGCCACCCCGGGCCTGGGCTGCTGGAAATTTCCCCGGAAGCAGGGGTCAGTATGAGAGAGACCTTGGAAGCTGTGATGCTGCTGGCTTGGAAGGAGGAGGCGGGGACCATGAGCCAGAAATGTCGATGGCTTCTAGAAGCTGAAAAAGGCAAGGACATTATTCTCCCTTGGAGGCTCCAAAAGGGACACAGCCTTGCCTTGATTTTAGCCCAGTGAGACCCATTTCGGGGGCTTATGATGTATAGAAGCAAAAGAGAGCAACAGTCGGTGTGGTTAATGGGTTTGTGGTCATTTGTGACAGCAGCAATAGTGACGGCGTAGGCAGGGACATGTGTAGCTCTGGGGGTCAGAGCACCCCAACTGGCTGAACTGTGCGAACAAACCCGGCGACGAGAAGCAGGAGTCTCACCGATCCGGGCCTTCGGGGCAGCACTTTATTATCTTTAGTACCATTCACACCATAAACTCGTTTGTTTTATTTTATTTTATTTTGTTTTATTTTATTTAATTAATTAATTAATTAATTAATTAATTTGCATTTCAGCCATCCTCAAAAATAAGGCATCGGTAGCACTAAACCAATTCCTTTACGTATGTAAGGGGTTATTTACCATAACGCCCTATCTGAAATGACTCTTGGCCTTCAATAGGTTGAATTTAATTAATTTTCATACTTCCAGGGCCGGCTGGCTGCTAACCTCATCCACCGGGCCCATAGCTCCAGAAAGCAATTGCCTTTCTCCTCCCCGTTGACTTGCACCCTAAAAGGCTGCACTTGGGCCTCCTGGAGGGACACTGCTCCACAGGCCAGGCCGGCCTGGTGGGGAGAGAACCCTCTAGTAAAACACGGATCCGGAATGTGTGGCACACAGATGTACAGGAAGAGCCGCGTCTTAGCTGATGGAAGAGGGCGGAGGAGCGAAGGCTGGGGTGAGGGGGACAGGGCCCCGCCCCGGGGACTCGCAAGGAGCCCCCAGCACCTGCCAACGGCTTCAAAGGTGCCTTTGGCGCTGCGGGGTCTTTCTCTGTGGGGCACCTTGCAAATGGCCTTTCCAGACGTGTCCTCCCCGCTGTGACAGAGGAGGCTCCTGTCCGGGTGCTTCCATTCCAGGTGAGGCTGTTGGGCTGTCCTGTTTGGGGGACGAGGCCTTGGGCGCGAGCCCGACCCCAGGGCTCCCTCGGGGTCCCCGGACCTCGCTCCCCGCGTCCTGCTGTGTGATCTGCAGACACAGCAGGCTTCTCCAGACGGGCCCACGGTGGTGCTGGAAAGTGCATCCGGACAAAAGACCAGCCGCCCGCTGGCTTGCCTGGATGCAGAGCTAGAGCCATATCGTCCTGCGACCTAGTGTCACACTTGCCCAAGGACGTGTGTGTCGATTTACACGCACTGATGGGCCCACGGAGAATTGCAGGCCAGATACCCCGGCAGCTCCTGGTGGCCGGGCGGTCAGTGATGTCCCCGGTGCCCACCTGCGGCGAATGACACCCGCTGGTTGTCCCAGAAGCTCCCACACCTCGGAAGGCCGCGCCAGCCAAGGGGGGGGTCACCGCTGACTCGGGTCACGCGTCCCTGCCCCGCGGGATGCACCCCCCCGAAGCCGCGGCCCAGTGCAGTCCCTGCTCTGCCTCCAAGGCCGCGCTCCTCCTCGACGGGGGGCTTGGCTCCACGGCCGTGCAGTTCAAGTGGAAGCTGCTGCCTCTGTCTCCACATTTGCCTTTTGTGACATGTCTGGTTATGGGATGAAAGGACTTGTTCCTTATTTCAAACCAATCATCCACCCACCCAACCACCCATCCACCCATCCACCCCCCCATCCACCCACCCATCCACCCACCCATCCATCCCCCACCCATCCACCCCCCACCCATCCACCCACCCATCCATCCACCCACCCATTCACCCCCCCATCCACCCATCCATCCACCTACCTACCCACTCATCCACCCATCCATCCACCCCCCACCCATCCACCCACCCATCCACCCATCCATCCACCCACCCATTCACCCCCCCATCCACCCCCTCATCACCCATCCATCCACCTACCCACCCACTCATCCACCCATCCATCCACCCCCCACCCATCCACCCACCCATCCACCCATCCATCCATCCACCCATTCACCCCCCCATCCACCCACCCATCCACCCACCCATCCACCCATCCATCCACCCCCATTCACCCCCCATTCACCCCCCATCCAGCCATCCATCCACCCATCCACCCACCCATCCACCCATCCATCCACCCCCCCACCTATCCATCCACCCACCCATCCACCCATCCATCCACCCCCCCACCCCCACCCATCCATCCACCAACCCATCCACCCATCCAAGCATCAGGAAGCAGGTGGGCCGGTGGCCCGAGGTCCCACAGCTGGGGGACGGGGAGCGGGCTCTTCTGGCAGGTGTTGCATCTTCATCTCCATAGCAGGGCAACCCTGAGTCCCTGAGGCAGCCTCCTGTGTGGAGTGGGCCTGCCCTTGAGCGGCCCTGCGGCCTTGACACGGGGACTCTGCCTCCCTCCTCGGAAAATGGGGGTCAAACAACTGGATCTTGTCGGCCAGGTGGCTGTTGCAATGGGCCAAAGGGGCAACTACTCTTCTGACTCCCTTCGGGTGAGGCCAGGCTCCCCTTGCCGTCTCTGAGCGAGCCCTGGGGTGACACAGTGACGACCCCCAGCTTTGTGGCGCTGCCTTCCGGAGGGCTGCGTGGCCTGAGGCCTGTCGCCCCCTGCGTGGGTTTACAGACCTCGTCACCCTCCGTGAGGTAGCTCTGGGCTCTCTTCTGGGGTACAGCCCCGTTGGCCTCAGGGCCCTTATTTCCATGGTGAAGTGAGTCAGCGAACGGCCCACAGAAAGTCCTGCATATCCAGACAGAGGTGCCCGGGGGCGCCCGGGGGCTCAGCTGGGTGAGCGTCGATTCTTGATCGGACTCAGGCCATAAGGATCGTGAGATGGAGGCCTCACATGGGGCTCCCCATCCAACAGGGGGTCGGCTTGGGATTCTCCTTCCCCGGGACCCCCCCCCCCCACTACCTCATACCCACATTTAGGGCCATAGTGCAACAGACACAGAAAGGCTGTGTGAGAGGCTCCTCACTGGGTGCTGGCCATTCTAGAAGAGTCGCCTGGGTCCACCCTATCCACATATTTCACCCTGACTGGACAACCAATGACGATGACAAAGGGACCTGCCAGGGATGACCAGAACCACCTGCATGGATGGGAGCAACATTCAGACACTGTGGTGTGGTGACCCCTCCTGGATTCTGACACCAAAGTGCTGTTTACCCTCAGGACTGGGGGACGGGACCAGATAGAGGCCCCCCTAGGGTGGGCCTTTGCCACCTCCTAGGGCCCCTCTCGTGTCTGGGGTTGGGTCTTCCCTCCTCGCCTCTGCTGAAATGTCAACGGCCTGCTTCACAGCTGGTAAGCTGACTCCTTAGCCTTTGTCTTACTCGGTTGCCCAAAGTGCCGCCCTTAGTCATACATCTTCGTTAAGCAGATTTCTGTAACAGGCCGGGTGAACGCTGGGGCGCCACGTCTCAGGCTGGGCAGATGGGGCTCCCCATCCGGCCGCGCCACGTGCTTCTGGAGAACAGGTGTAAGTAACTTCTGGGAAGCAGCCTCATCAGCACGAGTGTTAATCCCTTTAAGTCCAATGTTCCGTGGTTCCATTAAAGTCCATGTGACTTTGGCCTCACGTGTAAGGAGACCTGAACCAGGACGAAGCAGTCAGCCCTGAGGTGGTGGCCACCGTCCAGGCACGTAAGTGAGCAAGAGCTAGGCCCTGAGCGCTGGTTGTGGGTGGAGGGCCGTGCTGGGCGAGCTGGTCAACCCGCAACCTGCGTGGTGCGGTTCCTGACCTCAGGAACCTGTAACGGGTGTGGACACGGGTGTGACAGGCTGAAACGGAGAAGCTAGACCTCATCAGTGTTTGCACTGTGGGAAGTGAGAGACACACCAAACAGGCATGGGGTCAGGGACGGTATCTGGCAATGAGGATAAAGTGAGGGGTATTCAAGGATCTCCCAGAATTGAAGAACCCAAGGTCAACATGGGGAAGGACTCCAGGTGGAGGACACAGGCTCAAGCGAGGGCACCAGGGTGAGAATTTGCCCCATATGTGAGGGTGTGGGGGGCATGCCGCTGTATCTGCTTCATTTCTTGTAGAAGAGTGGGGATCCAGTTTGCAAAAGCCAACTGGGGTCAGTGAAAGGGAGGTGGAGCTCCAAGCTGGGAAGTCCGGCTTATTCCTTTAGGGGGTGAAGTGGCTGCAAGTTTTCAAGCAGACTAAGGGTTTGCTGAAAGCTGTGTTTTAGGAAAATGATACTGGCAGCGAGGTGTGGAGGGGCGTCATCAAGGAACAAAGGAGGAGGCAGGGGGCTGGAGAGTAATTTGAGGACTGTGGCCAGGGCTGGTATACAGTCCTAAGAACCTGAGCTAGGAGGCCCGTGGAGGGAAAGAGGAGTAAGGGACAAGTTGCATGCCAGTTGGAGGACAAAAAGTTATGGACTTAAAGAGACGACAGGAGAAGCAATGACATCACGGGGTGAAGACAGAACATTGGAGCCCGTCTGCAGGCGAAGTGTCCTCTGCTTAAACAAGTGAAATTTGAGGTCTGGGGACACAGCCAGCAAGCCAAGGTGAGAGTGGCCAGCAAGTTACTGGAGATAAGAGACAGGGATTGGGAATGAATTCTGGGCCACAAAGGCGACTTGTTTGGCATTTGCACGGAGGGGATGGGGCAGTTTTGCTGGCTTTTCTCCAGGCTGTGTGTGTGCCTGCGTGAGATTTAAGGCAGGAGAGAAGACTGAGGAGATAGAGACTAGAGCAATCGAAGGAGCAGCGAGGAAGAGCCCGCAGGAGGGGATGAAGAGAACAGAGCCAGGGTGCCAGCCTTGGAAAGGGGGGCTCCACGGCAAGGCATGCTGGGCCCGTCACACCAGGATGGGGTGCGGGTGGGCAGAGAGACAGCAGTAAGTCGGGACGAGAAAGGCAGGCTACGGAACTCTTTTGGCTGTGAGGCTGGCCTCCCAAGAAGGGCGGCCCAAGAGTCGTGGCAAGTGGAAGACTGGCTCGGGCTGACGATGATAGAGGGTTGTCCAAGCTGGTTGGGTGGAGGCAGGACCTGTGGAATCAGAAGGCTGAACCCAAAGGATCTGAGCCTCAGAGGCAAAAAAGTAGTAATAAGAAGAGAAAACAGGACCCCAGAAAGAAGTAGGGGATATAGACAGGATCAGAATTCAGGTCAGAGAAGAGCAGGTGACGGCCCAGGTATAAGACTACGGTTTTCTGTTTTCGTTTCCTAAACCCTATTGGTTCAAAGGTGCTTCAGGGGCCCCTAGCTCCCTAGCTCCCCACCCCCATTCAACCAGAGCAGGTGTCTGTGTTTAATTTATTGAGTTTTATGGTAGGATTTACCTTAAAAAGAAGGTTCCACTACCAAAACAGAGTTTGAAAATCACTGGTAGGGGATCTGGCCTACCAGAAATAAAAGCGGAGGTATCACTATTGCTACAGACAAGAATCTTGAGACAACCTAAAAATTTAACTGTTAAAAGAACAATTGAATAAACAGTGACATAGCTATTATGCCCGAAACACTGCAGCCATTAAACATAATCAGCTAGACCCGCGTGTGTACATTGACCCAACATCCCTGGTGTATTCTTTTTTTTTTTTTTTTAGATTTTATTTATTTATTTGACCCAGAGAGAGAGAGCAAAAGAGCACAAGGAGGGGGAGAGGCAGATGGAGAGAGAGAAGCAGGTTCCCCGCTGAGCAGGGATCCCTATGCGGGGCTCCATCCCAGGACCCCGGGATCATGACCTGAGCTGAAGGCAGACACTTAACCACCTGAGCCATCCAGGTGCCCCTGCCCAAGGTATATTCTTAAGGGTAGAAACAAGTTTCAGAATAATGCATGTGGTATGTATGCTCGTAAACAGACAAAAAGCGAAAACAAAACAAAACAAAACAAAAACAAGCAAAAACCACCTGCCCCCTTCATCCAAAGAAACAGAAACCCATATATTTTTGTTTGTGTTGAGAGACAAGATAAGGAAGCTTTACCCAGTAGACTCTGGCTTCTCTGCAGGCTGGAATTGAAAGGAGGTAGGAAATTATCACAGTTTTAAGGGATACTTGTATGTTGTATGAATGGTTATTCTGAGCCAGTATTTTTCCTTTCATACTTATTTGAAAATAACTACAGATTCATCAGAAGTTGCAAAAAATAATACAGAGAATCCCGTGTTCCCTTCATCTACTTTCCCCCAATTGTAATATCTGACGTAATGGTAGTATGATATCAAACCCAGGAACTGCACATTGGCACAATTCATGTATTCAGTTCTCACTAGTTTTATATGCACTTGCAAGTGCATGTGTGTGTGTGTGTGTGTATAGTTCTACGCAATTTTATCACGTGTGTCGATTTGCGTAGTCACCATCATAGTCAAGATACACCGTGGTTCCATCACCACAAAGATCCCTCAGCTACCCCTCTATAGCCACACCCATTTCCTGCCCATCCTCCCACGGCCTGACCGGGCAACCAGTAATCTCCTCTCCTGTTCTATAATCTTGTCATTTCCAGAATGTGATATGAATGGAACCATATGATATGTAACCTCTTGAGATTGGCTTTTTTTTTTTTTTCTTTTTTTGGCTTTTTGTTGTTGTTCAGCATAACTTCCTTGGGATTCAGTCAAGCTGTTGCACTAGCTAATTCCTCTTTATTGCTGGGTAGTAGTCCCTGGTGGGTATGAATAAAGCACCGTTTGTTGGGCCATTCACCCACCTGAGGATATATGGGTTGTTTCCAATGTGGGGCTATTACAAATAAAGTTTCTGCGAACACTTATGTATAAATTTTTATGTGGACATAATTTTTCATTTTTCTGGGATAAATGCCTTAGGTTTGTGTTCCTGGGTTATAAGGTAAGTATATATTTGGTTTTATAAAAAAAACCATCAAACTATTTTCCAGAGTGACTGTATCATTTGCATTCCTCCAGCAATGTTCACGTAATCCAGCTGCTAAGCCTCCTTGCCAACATTTGATATCACTATTTTTTTTCTTTTTAGCTGTTCTAATAGGTGTGTAGTGATACTTAATTTGCATTTCCCTAATGGCTAATTATAGCAAACAGATTTTCATGTTCTTATTTGCCATCTGTATATCTTCTTTGGTGAAATGTCTGTTCATGTCTTTTGCTCATTTTTCTAATGTATTTTTTGTATTCTTCAGTGTTGAGATTATTTATTCTACATGTAAATCTTTTGTCAGATACGTGGCTTGCAAATATTTCCTTCTAGACTGGATCTTCTGTTTTTATCCTTTTAATAGAGTCTTTTGCAGAGTAAAAGTTTTTCATTTTGATGAAGTTCAATTTATTGATCTTTTTTTTTTATGAATTGTGCTTTTTGATATCACGTCTAAGAACTTCATATCTAGCCCTAGGTTCTGAAGATTTTCTCCTATGTCTTCTTCTAAATGTTCTATAGTTTTATGTTTCATATATAAATCTATGATCTATTTTGAGTTAATTTTCATTTAAAGCATGATGTTTGGTTCAATCCCTCCTTCTTTCCTTCCTCTCTTCTTCTCTTTCTTTTTTTGCTTATAGATGTTTAACTGATTGCTCCAGTACCATTTGTTGAAAAGACTGTCCTTCCTCCATTGAATTGCTTTTGTATCCTTTGTAAAAAAAAAAAAAAAAAAATCAGATGAGCATATGTATAGGTCTCTTTCTTGATTCTCTATTCTATTGATCTTTCTGTCTTTTCACCAACACCACACAGTGTTGATTACTATAGTATGTGGTAAGTCTTAGACTTGAGTAGAGTGACTCCTAATTTATTCTTTTGCAAAATTGTTCTAGTCATTTTAATTCTAGTTTTTCCATATAAATTTTAGAATAAACTTGTCTATATCTACAAAAAATAATTCTTGCTCGGATTTTGATAGGAATTGTGTTCATCAATCAGTCTGGGGAGAACTGACATCTTTATTATGTTGAGTCTTCTAATCCATGAACGTGATATGCCTTTCCACTAGTTTAAATATTGTTTGATTTCATTCATTAGTATTTTTTAATTTTCAGCATTCCTATGCATATTTTATTTTATTGGAAAAAATCAATAAAGTAATTTTTAAATCATTGATGTAGATGATAAGTACTGAGATTTTAAAATGGAACTAAATGTCAAAGCAAATGTTCCATATTTATCTTTTCTCTCCAAGGCAGCAAGAAAGAAGAAAAAGAAGTAAGAGCTGCCAAGGGTGAGGCCCAAAAATAAACAGCTCTGGACAGCCCCAACTCTACAGGGACTGAGGGGAGGCCAGACTGGGACGAAGGACCCTTGAGAGGGATGTGAAGAAGAATGGCTTCTACCTACTGCATAGTGCTATCAAGGAGCACCCAGGGCCACCACCACCCCAAGCAGAGGCATAGAGGTCTGTAATATCACTAGGAGGAGACCTCTGAGACCTTTTGCCACAGAGGCCCTATATGAGATCCCTAGTTTCCCATCCAATGACAGAAAGTAGTGTCATGAATTTGAAACCACCCAATGCCTAGGAGACTCAATCCTAGAGAGCGTGTTTAGGGCAAACTATATTCAGATGTCACATCCACTGTGTTAAAGGACTCCTCTTTACAGCTCAGAGCATTTATCTTTGTTGCCAAACAGCTGTGGCAGTGAACAAAGATGCCATTACCTACTCTTATCATTTCTTACCTGCAGAATCACCAGGACATGGATTCCAGTTGAGTCTATGGTGGTCCCTTCTATAGGGCGGAGGAGCCAGCAACTGGAAAAGCCATTTTATCTCTTCCACTTTTGCAAAGATAAAAGTAAAGCTGAGCTTAAGTATTGAAAGTTTTTGCCTTAAAGTCTCATCTCCACTATAAACAGAGAGAACCAGAATATCAGAATTCAGAAAAACAAAGATGAAAATGCAAATATCCATAAAGAAAATGACAAATCAAACGATATTAAATCTGAAAGAAATAGAATCTTGTTTTTAAAGGCAAATGTGATCTTTCTCCAGCAGGATATAATTTTTTTTTTGGCTCTTTTGTCACAAATAAATCACTAAGAAACAATAGCATTTTATTATTGCACAAAGCCATTTCTGAAGAGAAGGAAATGGGTGTGCAGTGCTATGTCAGGTTTTTGTTCAGGTTTATGGACTATGTTGAAAACACCAACAGAGACTGTTGTGCCCAAGATTGCGAATCCGAGAAACCACCAAGGAGCCAACACCGATGCAAGCGCACGAGGGTTTATTAGCAAGCTCGAGCTTGGGTCCAAGTGTACCTGACACAGCGTAGCAGGGACTTGGACCCTGAAGTGGGTTACAGCTGGGTTTTTTATAGGCTGGTCTAGGGGATTTTCAGAAGGGGTGGAGGAATTTCTCAGGTTCTGTTTACATTCTGATATGGGGCTTTCAAGGGCACTGAGCTCTGTTCTCATTCTAATATGGGACTTTCTACCACGGGCGTGGGCTCTGTTGTCTTTCTGATATGGGATTACCTGCCGAGGACATTGAGGACATTCTGCAGTTTTTCCCATAAAGTTCAGCTCTTATTCACAGGGCCCTAAGATGGCTGTACTTGTGCTAATGCTAAACTTTGGGTGGGATGGCCTTGATTTTGCTCAGCCTCCACAAGACATCTATCCCAATTCCAGTCAGAAACCCACAAATGAATGCAGCAGACTGCAGAACCAAAACCTGTAAAATAGCACACTAGAATATTGGTCTCCATGAGCATAAATTACAAATTTTAATAGAAAGCTGTATAATACAGTCACATCTGCTATTCGAGATTACTTGAGAGGGTTCAGAACTAACACTAAAGATGAAATGGGCACAATAACCAGAAATGTCTTCGGTTGGGCCTTTGGAAGGTGGCCTTAGAGAAACTAGAGTGTAAATCTGGCAAGTAGGAGGAAGGAGTGGGGAGCTGGCACCCGCATGGTCTTTCCTACTGTCTCTGAGCTTTCTTGAGTCTTGGGGAAGTCACTGTGAGGGAACGCCACTTCCCAAATAAACACTGTGAACCCCTTGGCAACTCATTTTTGTAGACAAATGTTATCTGATAAGACATGGGGGAAATAAATGATGATTTGTTTGTGTTTGGAGGGACCACAGGAAGTAATCGGACAAGAGAATGGTAGCTGGCCAAAAGACAGCAAACACTCAGCAGTGCTGACTCTGGGCCAGGCGCTATCTCAGAGCAGTACAGCTGGAGCTCACTAGTTTTCAGGACAACCCCATGAACCAAGGGCCATTAAGATGCCAGTTTGCAGATGAAGAAGCCGGGGCACAAAGAGGTTAAGTCACTAAGATTATTCAATGAGTTAGACAGTTGCAGAGCTAGAGTCCATGTTGATAACCACCCCACTGTGAAAGCGGTTTAGCAGGATGCTAAATATGAGTCAGAAGGAGAAAAATGGTGCCAGGTCCTCCCACATTCCATAGCCAGATGTCTTAGCAATTCTCCCTGTTTTGGACCTGCAACATGGCCCCTGTCATGCCCCTGATGGAAGACTCCCATGCTGCTACAAAGACTTAAAAAAAAGGAATGTGATCTCTGAGAGACAATTTCTCAATGAGGAAAGAAAGGACCTGGGAAGGGAGATTGGGTTAAGAGACACAGAAAAAGGCAAAAAACAAACAAATAAAAAACAAAACAACACCAGGCTAGGATTCAGAAGACTATGAAACCATCATTTAACTTGAACCAGATTGAAGTTGGGAAGGTCTAACAAGAAAGTCCAAAGTGGGGGTGGGGATCCCTGGGTGGCTCAGCGGTTTAGCGCCTGCCTTTGGCCCAGGGTGGGATCCTGGAGTCCCGGGATCGAGTCCCACGTTGGGCTCCCGGCATGGAGCCTGCTTCTCCCTCCTCCTGTGTCTCTGCCTCTCTCTCTATCTCTCTCTGTCTATCACGAATAAATAAAAAAAATAAATATTTAAAAAAAAAGAAAAAAGAAAGTCCAAAGTGTCTCCCAGGGCCCATGTGAAGTGAGCTAATTAGGCAGGTAGCAAACAGAAGAGACCCAAATAACCAGGCAACAGCCCAGTCATTGTGTGAAGTCAAGCCCTGTTGACTAAATACACTGCATGTCTGCAAGGAACCTTCCTCCTGGCTTACTAACAATTTGGTAAAATGGCTTTGTCCAATAAGCACCCAACTAACAGAGTTGTTCTGAATACCATTAGGAGGGCAGTCCTACGGGGAAACAAAGGGAAAGGTGGCTTTCCCAAAGTCTCACCCTTTAGAGAAGAGCCCGTGCTTCGTCCACACCATCTGTGGAAGGTACTAGCAGCACACAGCAGGGAGCATTCTCTTCGGCCGTTCCATTAAGTGATTTCCTTCTTCTCTGCAGTCATGTTTAATGAGAAAACAAGATTCATCTTCCCCAATTTTGGCTTTGAGATTGCACCAAGATATATATAACATGTGGTGCTGTGATGTCTGGACCACACGATGTTGGCCAGTCCACCAGGTCCACCATGGCTGAGCCTGGAGATTTGTAACAGAGCATCATTACCAGGCTTCTCAGAGCTTTCCAGAGAGCCCGGGACAGCACTTATACATCCACTTCAGGCCACACAGTGGGGGTGGGGGTTGGAGGGTGGAGGGTGGAGAGTGGAGCTTTCTCTTACCTCCCTCAGAGCCTTTGCAAAGCAGTGTTCTTTTCTGAATGAGGTAGCTAGCACCTTGCTGGACACAGAAGACAAAAGTCAGCCTCCAAATGAGCCAACTCTTTGGTCCCTCCCTGAAACTCCCCAATCATAAGAGTGTTTTCCACTCCTCAGTGCCCACCTGGGACCTCTGGTTCCTCATCTATTGCTTACTCTGCCTGAAATGTCCTTCTCTAATCCCCAACTTCCCTACCACCTGCCTAATTCCTACCCATTTTATAGGAATTACCTTGGTCATCTCCGGAAATTCCACCCTGACTGCCCCAAGTTTATGCCATAAACCACTTATATATATGGCCCTGTCTGCCCCGTGCTCACTATAGCATTTGCCAAGCAATAGTGCAATTTCTTATTTCCTTTTCCTTTCTCTCCCAATAGATTATAAGCTCTGTGAAGGAAGGGTCCGTGTCTGTATCATGGCTCATCCAGTACTCAACAGAGTGCACATTCTTGGCCCTGACAGATATTTGCAGGATGAGCTAATGTCGGAATCCAGCAGGTGTAGAGAAGTGAAGGCATTATTCCAGAGTGGAGTGGGCAAGAATGCAGTTAATGATGCCTGACAGGCCTGGGCCAGGATACCAGTGTCTCCACTGACTAGCTAAGTGGTATTGAACTACCTGACCCTTGATTCCCTCATTCACAAAATAACAATCACAACAACGGCAGCAAATCATAAGGATGGATCTTGCTTTTATTATAGTGCCTACTTCAGGATTGAAGTAAGGATGGAGGGAGATATTCCTAGTGCTTTCAACAGAACTTGGCACATTCCACAGTCCTGACAAATCTCAGCAAACTCACCCTTGCCTCCCCTGGCTCAGGCCGGTCCTATCTCTGCCAGGGTGGGTTTTGAAAAGAAAAGCCATTCCTACGTTTAGAAAACCCTGAAATTTATATTTGAAGAAAACAGAATGGAATTGTTTTCCAAAGCCGGGCTCCAATTGGCCAGAAACTCTTAGTCTTCTTTTACAAAGACGAGTAAATCTGTATCACGCTCTCATCCAGGATGACTCACATCAGCGGAGGGTCTCCTCTCCAAGGACGCCTTTCAAGTGCTTTTCAAGAGCTGGTTTTTCACTCACAAAATTCGCCATTAGGTGGCATCTGAGCCAGGGTCCCTTAGCGAGGAGAGGCCTGACCTTTGGAGGCAGCGCCGTTTGCAGGGGCCGCCTGCTTCGGGCCAGGATCTGACTCATCCGTGGAGTGTCAGCCCGGAAAGTGACAAGGGCTCATCTGGACGGTGTGTAAAACGGAACCTCTTCGGGCCCAGAGTGGGACGACGGACACGGCCGGCCTGAACGCAATCTCCCCAGAAATGAGAAATGAAGGTGGAGGAACAATGAAGACCTGGGGGCTCATAAACTGTCTTGGACACAAGCCTCGTGTCATAAGTTCGATCCCAAGATAATCAAATAATATTGCAAACAGCCTCCCCTGATTCAAAGCCTGCGGCGACCCCCTGGGTCTCTCAACCAGTGATGGGGGGAGCGGGGGAGCTGGTGTCAGGATTTCCCAGGGTCGGGGGGCAGATGTAGTTTGAGAAAGAACATCTGACGTGTCTACTGCTTTCGTGACACAAAAATCCGGAAGGAAAGCTCGATGAAGTCTACGGGTGGGCCTGTGCAGAAGGCAGAATGGGAAAGCATTGCAAGGGCAGCAAGTTTTTGAAGACATCAGAAACGTAAAAACAATGACAAGGACCATGTATGAGGCCCTCGATGTGCAGTGTCCCCGGCGTCCACGGGTCCACGAAGGAAGCCTCCGAGTTGACACCTCCCGCCGCCCTTGGCCGCGCCGTCCTCCTGGGGCGAGGCTGGAGCTCCCCGCTGGCTCGCTCCCCGGCCGGCCACCTGCCCAGACGGACCCTGCGTCCCCCGCGCCCGCTGCCCCGACTGAATGGCTCTCAAGTACCCCATTTGCTCCCGGTTAGAGACTGGCACACCTGAAGCTGTAAAACTGGATCATGTGTTCGAAAGCACGAACGGGCCCCGAGCAATCCCCGGCCCTGGCTCCAGCATCCGTTCCCAGGTAGGGTGCGCTGGATGTGGCCGAGGCTCTTACTTTATTATTATTTTTCAAAATTTTAACTTAAATTCTAGTTAGTTAACATGCAGTGCAATACTGGTCTCAGGAGTAGAATTCAGGGCTGGGCCCAAGTGCCTCCTTAACACCCATCCCTCCTCCGCCCACCCCCTCCATCAACCTCAGTTTGTTCTCTGCCCTTAAGAGTCCCTTATAGTTTGTTTCCCTCTCTCTTTTCCCCCATCTCCATGTGTTCATCTGTTTTGTTTCTTAAATTCCACCTATGAGTGAGATCATACGGTATGTGTCTCTCTCTGATTTATTTCACTCAGCATGATACACTCTAGGTCCTTCCATGTTGTTGCAAATGGTAAGACTTCATCCTTTTTGATGGCTGAGGAATATCCCATTGTATGTAGATACCACTCTTCTCTACCATTCATCTGTCCAGGGACATGTGGGCTCTCTCCATGGTTTGGCCCTTGTTGATAATGGTGCAGTAAACATCGGGGTGTATGTTCCCCTTTGAATCTGTATTTTTGTATCCTTTGGCCAACTACCCAGTAGCACGATTGCTGGGTCTATTTTTAACTTCTTGAGGAACCTCCACACTGTTCTCCAGAGGGGCTGCACCTGTTTGCGCTCCCACCAGCAGTGTAAGAGGGTCGGTTCCCCTTTCTCTGCGTCCTCGCCAACCCCTGTTGTTTCTCCTATCGGTAATTATAGCCATTCTGCCAGGTGTGAGGCCGTGTCTCATCATGGCTTTGATTTGCATGTCCCCGATGATGAGTGATGTTGAACATCTCGTGTCTGTGGGCCATCTGGATGTCTTCTTAGGAAAAGTGTCAATCCACATGTCTCCTGCCCATTTCTTAACTGGATTATTCCGGGGATGTTGAGTTTGATAAGTTCTTTACAGGTTTTGGATACTAAGCCTTTATCAGGTATGTCATTCGCAAATATCTTCTCCCATTCCATAGGTTGCCTTTTTGTTTTGTTGACTATTTCCTTCACTGTGCAGGAGCTTTTTATCTTGATGATGTCCCAATAGTTCATGTTTGTTTTTGTTTCCCTTGCCTCCGGCAACATGTCTAGTAGGAAGTTGCTACAGCTGAGGTCAAAGAGGTTGCTGCCTGTGTTCTCCTCTAGGATTTTGATGGTTTCCTGTCTCACATTTAGGTCTTGCTGAGGTTTTTAAAGGGAAATCGGGTACGTCACCCACGGGGCTTCCTCAAGAGCCTGTGGGTGCTTGATCTGGAGCTCCCTCTGTGTAGCAAGGTGTTGGGGGTAGTCCCTCCGGCCCCCATCTTCACGCCCCCTCTGATTCTTGGTAATAGTGAGAGGTACTTCCTGAGGGGAACTCAGCTCGAAGTAGGTCTGTTTTATTCACAATTAACTTTCAGTCATTTGTCTTTCTTTTTTATTTATTTATTTATTTATTTATTTATTTATTTATTTATTTATTTATGATAGTCATACAGAGAGAGAGAGAGAGAGAGAGGCAGAGACACAGGCAGAGGGAGAAGCAGGCTCCATGCACCAGGAGCCCGATGTGGGATTCGATCCCGGGTCTCCAGGATCGCGCCCTGGGCCAAAGGCAGGCGCTAAACCGCTGCGCCACCCAGGGATCCCGTCATTTGTCTTTCTTTAACCCTGTGGTTCTGCAGGGCTGTAGCTGGCACCCACTGTCCTAGTTTCTTGCAGATACACACGCGCACATTCTTAAACTATAGAGACGTAGCATTTTAGTTTCAACTCATTGCTCACAGTATCAATTTAGTGCCCTCCACGGCACAAAAGCACCCCAGCAATCTTGTTGCCTTGAAAGAAATATTTCCGAAATCAGCCACTCCTGAGAGCTCCATCTCTTGAGTTTTGAGCAAGTTTCTAGCATGCCTGCTATAGAAGCAAAATAAAACACATTATTTTCCAGTCCTGCCTTGCCAAAGATTTCAAAAATACATTGTGAATGTTTTGTGCTTACAGTAAAGAAGAAAGAGTAATACAACAAACGTCTGTTCTCTACCACCCAGATTTGTGACGTGTTAACATTTTGCTGTATTATCCCCAAATTATTTTTTTAAGACGTAAATCACAGATGTAGTGGAAGATTCCCATTTGGGAGAGAGGGCATCCACAATCACATTTCCTCTCTCTCTCTCTCTCTCTCCTATCTTGCATTTTGATGTTTATCATCCATCCCTAATATTTTTAATCATTGACTACATATGTATGGATCCATAAATAAGATTTAGTATTGTCTTGAACTATTTCAACAGTATGGAAATGATACACTACCACACTTCCTTCTGTAAACTGCTTTATTCACTCAATATTATTTTTGAGATTTTTAAAAAATACAGATACACATGGACAAGTTCATTCACTCTACTGAATCATAGGAATAGATGCTTTCTTTAACTATTCTGTGGTTGGTGAGCATTTATTATTGTCCATTTTTCTTCTATAAAAACAATACCCCAGTGAACTGTCTTACACACCTCTATTTGTGCAATTTGAGAAAATATCTCCAGAGTAGAACTGATGGGTCATAGGATGAGATATCTTTAACTTTACTAGACTTTAAAAGTGGTTGTATCAATTTATACAGCCAATAACAATGACAAAGTTTCCTTTTTTTTTTTTAATGTCCTTGCCTCCTCTTTATGGGAAAAATTTCAAATTTACAGAAAAGTTGCCAAGATGATACAATGAACACATGTATCTACTTCATCTTGATTCAACATTTTGCTAACATTTTGCTAAATTTGCTTTCCCTTTCTCTCACTTCAAAATTTCTTGGCCTTTTGCTTTCCATGTTTCTATATATATATATATATATATATATATATATATATATATATATATTTATATCTTAGAATGAGGACATTCCTCTACATAACATAGTGTAATTATTACAATGAAGAAATCAAATATGGATATAATTCTGTGATATTGTCCAGATTCAAATTTCCCATTGACATAATAATGCTCTTTAAAAATTTTCCCCCAGTCCAAACTCTAATCAGAGATTGAATATTGCATTAAATTGTCATGTATCTTGAGTCTTCTTTAATCCTCTTTAATTAGAAAAACTCTCCAGGCTTTTTTTTTTTTTATCTCATGACATTGACATTTTTTATCCTTGCCAACTCTTCGTAATATCAGACTTCTTATTCTTTACCAAATTGGTGGGAGTGAAACAACATCTCATTGTGATTTTAGTTTGCTTTTTCTTAATTCCTAGTGAAATTGAGGAATTTTTCATAAGCATAATGGAAATTTAGACATCTTTTTAAAATTTGTTTCTTAATATTCTTTACCCATTTCGGTATTGAATTGTTTACCATTTTTAAAGATATTTTATAAAAGTTCTAGATATATTCTGGATACTCAATGACTGTCACTTAAAGTTAATGTTAGCTACGAGGCTGGCCTATGTTGTCAGAGGGTTTTGGTTTGTTTTCTTTTTTAAAGATTTTATTTATTTATTCATGAGAGACACAGAGAGAGGCAGAGACACAGGCAGAGGGAAAAGCAGGCTCCCTGTGGGGAGCCCAATGCGGGACTCAATCCCAGGACCCCGGGATTACACCCTGAGCCGAAGGCAGGTGGTCAACCACTGAGCCACCCAGGCATCGCTGTCAGAGGTTTTTAATATTTAAATGTATCTATCTTTCCTTTAATGAATTGTGACTTAATAAATCATTTTCCATCCCAATGTCATAAGACATTCTCATAAAGATAAAGATAATTTTAGATTTTTTATCCACTTGAAATCTATTTTTGTTTTAGTGTATGATGCAAATCTAACTTCAACTTTCTATGTGTAATGTATTAGTGCCATTTATTGAAGAGTCCATCCTCTCCCCAGTGATCCATAATGCCACCTCGTGTATCAGGTTTGCATCATACACTAAAACAAAAATAGATTTCCACTCAAGAGTGGACTCAGTGGGTCATAGGTTACAGACACCTTTAACCATAATAGATATTGCCAAATTGCTCTTTACGATGGTCGTATTGGTTTATGTGACCAATAACAATGAGATAGTTTCCATTTCTTCATCCCTTCACCAACTCTTTTTTGGAAAAGATTCCATTGGTTTGTTTTTCGATCCACACTAATCAATATCACACTATCTTAGACTAAGTACATCTTGGCAGTAAGTGTTGTTATCTGGTTAGGAGGTTCTCTATCACCAGCTGGCTGCAAGATGAGGAGGAGAGACACCTGCGACAGAGTCAGATTTCCTTAGTTTTGCCTTAGCTCACCTCCATCCCCACTCACAGTCTCACACTGGCTCAATAAAGGCTTATTGGCGAGTGCTACTGAGATTTTGTGGTCATGGAGCATTATTAGGACATTGTGAAGATTAAATGAGCAAGTCCCTGGAAGCGCTTGGTACAAACTAAGCACTTCTATAAATGTAAGCTATTATTACAATTTCAGTTAATGGCAGCGAATCAGTTGAGTCATTCAAATTGGAGACCCGAGGCTCATCATTGATTCCTGTATGGTCCCTCCACCCACAATTACCAAGGCCACGGATTCTACTTCCTTGATATTTCTCAATGCCAGTTACTACTCCCCTTCCCTGCTGCCCATGCCCTGGTTTAGGTCCTCATTGCTGCTTATCTTGATTCCGACCTCCCTGCAGCCCTACTCGTGTTCTCCTAATCCTTTCTCCATGCCTCTGCCAGAATGATATTTCTAAAATAAATTTGATCATGGCGGTCCTCACTGCTTTCAGAAAAAAATATACTTAATTACTACCTGTGTGACCGTGAGTAAGCAACTTAACATCTCATGCCTCTGTTTCCCAATCTGTAAGATGGGGATAATTATAATACCTCTTATAGCTGTTGTGAATATAAAATATAATTTACATGTAGTGCATGGTGCATGATGAATACTCAGGAAATGTTACGGCTAGTTTTGAGTTTCTCATTTTCATTAGTGGATGATGCCTGTGGTGGTTCTGTGTTGCTGACCCTGTCTCCATCATCCTCATCATTTTCTTTCTTTTTATAAGTATGTTAAGTCTCAGCCATGTGGTTTGGGTTGGGTTGACTCTATTTCAACCCTCAGGTCAGTTTCTACTGACTCAAACCAATCAGGGTATCCCATTGCCTTAAGCCAAGTCAGGCCAATGAGAGCCCAAAAAAAGGTTAGTTTGCATCATTGAAAGATGGATTCTCCTTCCCTGAAGATCCTGAGCAAGAATATTTACACCCCCAGGAGCTACATGCTGCCCTTGTAGGACCACAAGTGAAGGCAGCTTTATGAGGAAACAACTCTATGAAGGGCAAAGTGGAGGCTTGAAACAAAATATGCTGGATTACTGGTTCAAGCCTCATGTGAAGGTAGCCCTGTATCTTGACTTTCATGAACCCATTAATTTGCTTTACTCTTTAGGCCAGTTTTAGATGGGTTTTCCACTACTTGCAACATAGAGTCTAACATATAGTACCTCAAATGGATTCTCAAACACCTCCTCTTCTTCCATCCATGCTGTTCTAAGTGAAGCTGACTCTAAGTTCCTTACCTACTATAGTGCGTTGAATGATGGCTCCCCAAAAGGTATATCGACCTGGAACCTGTGAATGTCACCTTGTTTGGAAAAAAAGGTCTTTGCAGATGTAATTAAGTTAAGGAGATACACTTAAAATGAGATATACTGACTTAATGAGATATTCAGTTATCTCGAAATGAGATATATTGAATTATCTGGGTGGGCCCTAAATCCTGGGACAACTGTCCTTATAAGAAGCAGAAGAGGATAAGACATGGTCATAAAAAAAGGCCATGTGAAGGCAGAGACAAACGTTGGAGCATCCATAGCCAGGGAATGCCTGGAGTCATTGGAGGCTGCAAGAGGCAAGGAAGGACTCTCCCTTACAGTCTTCAACACTAGAGCCTAGGGACACTGTACTTTTGGATTTCTAGCTTCCAGGCTATCACAGAATTCACTTCTATTGTTTTAAGCCATCAAGTTTGTGGTGATTTATTATGATAGCCCCCAGGAAATTTGTACACCTGTCTTAGGCAGGCCACCTGTGTACCTAGGACTGCCAGACTGAGGGATCCACATCTCCAAGAGTTGCTGCCCTATACGAGAGAAGTTGCCGGAGTGTATTCTTCACAGCCCCTTCTTCACTCTGGTGCTCCCCTATGTATTTGTAAGACATGATTATTTTCCAGATCCATATCCTGAGATTTCATCTAGGTCCTTTTACTCACCTCTTATATCACAACTTCTGCTAAATGAGGATGGCCATATGTGTAAACCATCTTAGTTTACACCTTCTGTCCCAGTGTTATTATTAATAGCATCCTTTCACTTTCAGAAATGTCTCATTTGGTCAGTTAATTCTATGGCCATCCAAGGTTCAAGCCTTGTTAATGAAACCTATCAGCTTCTGCCAAACTCTTTGTGTTTAAGATACCAATTATTTAAAAAGAGAGAGAGAGAGAGAGAGCAGTAATTACCTTCCTACTCACACTTCCCGAGGAAAGGTGCCTGTGCCCAGAGCTCTAGCCTTTTAATGGCTAGCACCACCTGTTTCCACACCCATGATGGACTGAGGTGGCCACCTGGCTCAAGTGGACCTTAACCATGGACTGGTCAGAAGCAGGTGATCTTGTCATCTGCCTCAAAAAGATGAGCCTGATATGCTAAATTTCAGGAATTTGAACTTGGGAAATCGAGAGACTTGGGAGATTAGGAACGCAGCTGTAATGAAAGGACATGAGGCAGCGTTCAGGACTTGAGTGATAATAATCTGTGAGTCCTGCGGTGAAAGGGATGGGAAGCATCAACTGTCCATCCTGCCACAGGACTGCATGTCTGGAGTTGTGCTCGAGGGGGCGCCAGTCACACAGGACGCCTAACCATCTGCCCTTCCTGCAGTCATGCAGGGAGGTAGCCCTGATTGCTCCGCTCCCTGCACCGCTCTGTTCCCCTTCCAGTTGTTACAGACCCTATTAGTGGTTCTCCTACTCTGCTGGACATTAGAATTCCCTGGGGAGTTGACAAAAAAAAATCCTGATTTCGCGAGTCGCACCCTAGATTGAGTCAATGAGAATCTCTGGAGACTCTCCATAGTCTTCAAACCTCATCAGGTAAGGTGGGTGTGTGGTCAACTTTGAAAATCACGGATACCTCCCTGGGTCCCCTTTTCTGAAGGCATTTGAATGGATCCCTGTTGCAGCCTGAGGACCCATATATATCACTTCTCCATCTCTCGGGGGCCCTCTGACACTTCGCTGATGTTCTAGAGGGAAGGGCAGGGTCTATGACAGTTTTCTTACTGACCAGCTGTCATAATCCTTATCTGGAAAAATCCTGTGCACTTTGCCTGACACTCTAAATAGCAAGGTAGTTAAATTGCCGGCTAATTTCATGAGCTGTTTGAATAGCTCTTTGCATGAAAATGAGAATTATGTAAAACAGAATCTCGGTTTTTGTTCATTGCTCTTGATGCTTCTGTAGACGGGATGAATCATCTCTCAGCTACAACTGGACTGGAATCTCTCTTAAAATACACAGCAGAAGTTGATTGTGCATTTTTTTTTCTTCCGGTATTTCTTCTTACTGGTTTCAGCCTGTTCATTTTCTACCATGTTTCTGTCCGTCTGCCTGGATACAAACATTCTTCTCTTAGCAGCAGCAGCAGCAGCTGGCAGATGCCTGTGGTTTATAAAAGAGTATGGAGACATAAGAACTATATCTGGGAACAGCCGCCCTTAATAACACACTGATTCGTGCTCTAGAATTTTCTTCATTAAATGGACATGAAGGAACAGACTTTTCTGCTCACTAGGTGACTTACTCCTGTATTTGCTCTTAAATCATTGGTCGTCTGTTGTTACTAGCAGCACCCAGGCACCCAGCACCTGAGCATGGTTGTTAGAAATGAGGTTAAATGATCTGATTCCAGAAAGAAAAATCTCTTATGATCAACAGTGATAGGCAGGACCTATTTAGAGCCAGATACCACCCACTGCGATGTGCTTAGTTGTCCCCACGAAAAGGTAACAGAGAAAGGTAGCAGCCAAGCATTTTCCAGGTAGACTTGTAGGCCTAGGCTCGTTTATGCAACGGTCATTAATAGTTCTTGGTTTCTTTGTTGATGGGAAGGCCCAGAGATTTGACATGTCTGTCAGCCAAAGTAGAGACTGTGAGACTCCTGGGTGGGGCATTCTAGAGAATAAAGAGAGACGCTCCCCAGTTTTAGAGACTCCATGCTCATTGTCTTTGCTTTTTAACCTGTTTTTCTTGGCTGCCTAGTGAGCTCCTTCTCATCCTTGAAGACCCAACTCAAGTGACAACTCTGTGAAGGTCTCTCTCTTGTTTCCTATGCTAAGGTAAGGGGACCCTGGACATAATGTTATCATTGTACTTCTTCTCTTGAGTCCACTTAGCCATGGCCTGCTTTTCTCACCAGTTAAAAAACCCTCTGAAGGTAGGACTGTCTCTCTGATGCATCCCTTCACCCTACAGCCTGCAAAAGTGTCTGCTGACACATAACTGGTACTCAGTACACAGGTGGTGAGTTCAGAACTCTACAGAAATGACACTAGAAGGGTAGACGGGACTAACGTTATTTAAGGATGTCCTATGTACCCAGCACTTACATTATCTCATCAAATCATCTTAACAAGTAAATATTTGTTACTTCCTTACTAAGTAAATACAAATATAAGAATATTGGGGTTCAGAAATATTAAGAATCTTTCACTGCTGATAAGGGGCAGGGATGGAAGTGGACTCTGGGGCTCTCTGACTCTGTCACATTCTCTCTCCACTCTCTGCCCGTGAGAGCCTGAGTTACCCTCAAAGCCCCCTTTTAAAATTGAACCATATATTCCTTTTCCTTAAATAGAACATGCTAATGAGCACAATTCACCTCATTTGAAAGATCATTCCAAAGATATCAGTGTTAGCCTCGTGTATGCAAAACCTTCAAAAAAGTGTAGGTATCCTCAAGCGCACAAGGAAGTAGTTCTTTCAGGAAAAATGGGAGTGTGACTCATACACATATTTGGTATATTAAATTCACAGTATTAAGTAGTTTCATGAGATAGGGGTTCACAACGTGGTGGGTTTCTTTCAAAAACAAGTTCAGAAAACACAGCAGGGTGTGTTAGCGCCTCTCAAAAGCAAACACATTCTGCAATAACAAGTGACCTCAGTCCCACAAGGACTGTAATAGAATAACACCACTTATAGATGAGCTTAGAGAGGCAGGATAGTAGGAAGAGCTTCCCGTCATCATCACGAATGTGTCAGCGACGGTGCTAAGTACTACAGGCTCACAGACACTCTACAAGGAGGATCTTGAAGAGATATTTGCACAACCACGTTCAGAGCAGCATTATTCACAGTTGTTAGAAAGTGGAAGCAACCTGAGTGTCCATTGGTGGATGAGGGGCTAAGCAAAATGTGGTCTACGCAAATGATGGAATATTATTCAGCCTTGAAAGGAAGGAAGTTCTGACACATGCTACCACAGAGATGAACCTTGAGGACATTGTGCCAAACAAAAGAAGCCAGTCACAAAAAGACAAACACTATATGACTCTACTAAGGTACTAAGTAGAGTACGCGAGGTACTAAGAGCAGTCGAATTCACGGAGGGAGGAAGTAGAACAGCGGTGGCCACGGGGCTGTGGGGAGTGGGGAAGGCGAGTTAACGTTTAATAGGTGTGGGGTTTCAGTTGGGGAAGATGAAAAGAGTTGTATGTGTGGCTGGTGGTGTCGGCTGTCCCACATCATGAAGGTACCTAAGTCGTACGCTTAAAATGGCCACAGTGGTAAGTTTTATGGTATACGTATTTTGCTACCATAATAAAGCTGGAGAAACAAAGCAAAAGTAGAATATATGGTTATAGGTATATTCAGAAAACAGATGGAAAGGGGGATGGAAGCAAACACGCCAAGGGGACAACAGTACTTCCCTCCGAGGCCGGGTGGGGAAGCACCGGGACGGGGCAGGTGGACGCGGAACCGGGGCCTCACCGGTAATGCCAACTAGACACCCGCTTCCTCCTGTCCTCCCCTTCTCCCTCCTGGCTCAGTGCTGAAGCCCCGTCCACACGAGCACAGCTGGTTGGCAGTCTCTGAGCCCATCCTGAGGCCCGACAGCTAGGACGGAGGGCAGATGTCGATTTTAGCTTCCGGCCTCCCCACGCTGATAGGAAAGGGCCGGGCTGCAGGCCGGGCTCTCGGGACCCACGGTGGTGCTTGGGGCGGTGGGCTCTGCGCTGCGGCCACATGGCCAAAGGTGTGAAGCAGAGATGGGGGTGTGAAGCCCGTGGATTTTTAGACGATTTCTGACTCCACGAGGTCAACTCTATATAGTCGGAAACCACCACGGTACAGTGAGCACACAAGGGAAAGAAGCTGGGCCAAGCAAGGATCGTGACCTCTGTGAACCCCATTTCCAGCAGCCCCCCAGGGTGCCCTCTCCACCCACCTGCTGAAAGCCAGCAGCTCTTGCCTCCTCCTGCGGGGCTTTTGTTCCCTGTCAAGAAGCAAAGCACCAGTAAGAAATAATGTACGGAGCTGTGCGAGGCCAAAGATGTTCATCACCAGGTTATTTATGACGGTAAATTTTAAAATACTTGAAATATTCAACAACAGGAGGGGAATTCACGTATTTATGGACTGAGAAGAAAGTCAAGAGTGACATTTCAAGTTACCTACCATGTAACTTGAATTACCATGGGTATTTTCTTTGTAGCTTCTTTCTACATTTTCCAAATTCTCCACGGTGAGTTCGCATCCCTTTTGCAATCAGAAACGCAATATTTTGGATTTTTAAAGAAAAGAAACACAGCCAACCTCCCTTTCTCATCATCTCCGTCTTCCACCACCCTGGCTGCCTGTCGCGGGCAGTTTCATCTCTTCACTACGCTCGTTTTCCAGACAAAAACTCACACTCTGCCTTCTCTGTTTCCACTGAGCGCTCTAGGTCCATATGGAATCATTGTTTCCACTGGGAGCGGATTTAGGGACGTAGAATTTTCAGGTGCTCAAGGCCATGGGTGGGTGGAGGGAGGGAACACCGGGGGCAAAACTAGACAGAGGCACAACCGGAGCCCCGCAGATACCGGTGTCACCGTCCCTGCCGGCAGCTGTCCAGCTGAGTTCCCAGTTCCCAGCTTGAGGCCGCCCGAAAGTCAGTAAACAGATGGAATGGAAAGTGAGAGGATGCGAGTGGGGAGGACACCGAGAACCCCCAGCCCACCCCACTCCCAACTGAGGACACCTACAAGTCCCTTCTTTTGTTATTTAAGGTGACTAGGCCGGATGCACCGCATTCTGCTAATTCAGGCCTGGTTGGCCAGCGTTGACTCAACCTTTCTGATCCAAGGTCCAGTCGGTGGTGAGAAACTGTATTCCTGTTTGGGGTTTAGATAGTATCCTGGTAGCAGGGGAGTAAGGCTCCTGCAGGCTGCCATCACCTGCACACATCCCCAAGGGGATCAGGGTAAATCAGGGATACAGACCGTTATTTGGCACCTATTGGATGGCGTGCCATCTGGGCAGCCCAGCCCTGGATAAAAGGGCAGGAGGACGGGCATGGGAAGGGGCGAGACAGCCCGGGGGACGCTGGGGGTGAGCTCAGTGAGCCAGGCTTGCAGACATTTGTGAGGACGAAAGCCTGGAGGATGCCTTCAGGTGGGGCTTCCAGGCCCTGACTGAGCTCCACCCTTGGCTGGCTGCTTCCCGGCCCTGGGGGTCGCCTGGCCGCAGAGGGAAGGGATGTGAGCGTGAGCGAAGCAACGAGGGACGCAGACTCCGAGGAGCCTCTGCCTGTTGCCTGGAATACTTAGGGTACCTGAGGGCCAGGCAGTTCGATGTCCCTGTCATGTCAGCAAGAGAGGGCTACCGTCTAGTAGCTAGTCGGGCAGGACAAGGACAGGGACAGCGGAAACCAACACGCTTGTGCTCAACCAGGAGCAGACAGCACACCCGCGAGAGAGGGGGCTGCTTTGGGGGTGGAGGGACCATGCGAGGCGCCCACTCTGGCCGTGGGTTCACTGAGGAAGGCCTCCCTCCCTCGCCGGCCCATCAGCAGTGGTGGTGCCGGGGAGGGGGAGGCCCGGGCCCTCCCGGCGTGGTGTACCCTGCACTGTAAGGGTACACACTGCACTCTACGAAGTTCCAAGCAAGCAGACACTGGGCGTTTCCTTCACTGCTGTGTCTGAAGCCCCCAGTCAGTGTCGGAAACATCCCAGATGCCCGGAAAATATTTGCTGTCCAGAGAGAGAAACAAACGAAGTGGGAAACTACAAATTAGAAAATCTGCAAGAGAATCTGCAATCCTACCTCGCCCGATGCAGTGTGACCTGCATTCCAGGGCCTTTCCAAGTGACTTTGGGCAAATGACTCAGAACCCGGTGTTTTGTTGGGTTTTGCTTTTTCATCTATAAGGTAGGGGCAATAATACATTACAGGGCTCCTGAAGGGATCGAAGGAGATCAAGTATACCAGAGTGATTTGTAAATTGTAAAGTGTGGAGATGTTCGCTCTTTTGTGATGATGATACGATGAGGACAATACCAGTGACGGTGACAATGACAGTTTCCCTTAGAAGAATGTGGGGGGAAATGGTGAAGGAACTTTAGAGGATCTAAGGTTGATAGGTGGGACAGGAGTGAATATGTTGATGGAAAGAAAAGTCCTAGAAACCAGAGACCCCGGTGCCGGATTTGCTCCAGTGGCTTGTGTAACTAGTCATCCTTCATGAACACCACACGAGGGAAGCTCATTTTAAGGCAAGGAGTATCTTTGCTTCTGCTTTTCTGTTTTTTCTTTTTTTCCAATGCATCTTACATGGTACATTGCTCATTCCAAGTAGAAAACATTTGTTGGGGGAAGAAATGGATGAATGTGGCGAAGAAGAAATGAGAATGTTGGTTAAGCAGAGATTGCTCCCTGAAAGTAATTTGTTCAAGCACAATCAAAACTGATCTTGTTGGGATCCCTGAGTGGCGCAGCGGTTTGGTGCCTGCCTTTGGCCCAGGACGCGATCCTGGAGACACGGAATCGAATCCCACGTCGGGCTCCCGGTGCATGGAGCCTGCTTCTCCCTCTGCCTGTGTCTCTGCCTCTCTCTCTCTCACTGTGTGCCTATCATAAATAAATAAAACAATTTTAAAAAAAACTGATCTTTTTGCTCCCTGATTTAAATATTATCTTGGCTCTTTCTTGCTCAAAAAAATAAAGTCCAAGCATATTAGTATTACCAGGGCATAAAAGGTCCTTCATAAATGGGATCCAACCTATCTCTTCAGTCTCACCCTCCATCACTCCATCTCCCCAGCACTAAGTCCTTGCACAGCTGCCTTTACTTGTCCTACATTCTAATGATGGTAAACTTCTTGGAGCCCCCTGGACAGGCTGGGTCTTTTCACGGGCCATTTCCTCCCTTTGGCACACTCCTGTGCATTTTATTGAGATAGACACTCAATGCTCTGTTCTATAAAGTCCTCCCTGATATTCCCAGCACTTGTTCATTCACAGAACAAGTGTTTCCTTAGAACCCGGATGCAGCCACGAGCACATCAGAGCAGGTCTCTGTCTTCATGGAGTATTCAATCAAATTGGGTAGGAGAGAATCATAGACGAAAGGAAGAGGTTGATGTATGCTATGTTAGGAGGTGGTAAAAGTAAGGGGGGTGGGGACCTGGGGATCAGGTGGTGGGGCACGTGCCATTTTATTTAGGATGATGTATCAGTCAGGACAGGACAGGTTATATTGCAATAACAAAGATACCCCTAAAATTTGATCGATCTATACAATTTGCTTCTAGCTCATGCCACATGACCACTGAAGACCAGCTAAGGCTTAGCTTCATGTTCCTCGCTCTGAAGATAGGCCCAAGCAAGCATTTCAGATTGCATTGGTAGAGGCTGAAGAGAATGAGAAGAAACATACACTGACTGTTAAGGGTTTTACCTGAAAAAAATGACACCAGTTCTATCTTCTTATGTTTTTTGCCTAAAATGAGTCACATAGTCACACTTGACTTTAAAAGGACATGAAAGACCCATCCTACCAACTTCCTGAGAGGAGAGAGAACCAAACATATGAGAATAGCCCCAGTGATTGCTCCACTGGTCAGGGAAGGCCTCCCTGATAAAGGGATACTTTAGCAGAAACCTCAAGAAAGTAAGGAGCTACCTGGTGGATGCTGGGAGTGTGGGACATTATCTTTCTGGCTTCTCAGGCCAAGCAGCTCAGAACCATCTGTACCTCTTTCCTTTCTTCCTTTCCCAGCCCACATTAGACCCATCAGCAAGTCTTGTCAGCCTTACCTTCAAAATACCTCCAGATTTGACCACTGCTGACTGCCTCCTCCTCTGGCTCAAGCCTCAGCATCTCTCCCCTGGATTATTGCCATAGTTCTTACTACTTCTGCCTGTGGCCCCTGCACTCTGTTCTCCAAGAGCAGTTAGAGGCATCCGTCTCAAATTTAAGTCAGATCACGATATACTTCTGTCCAAAGTCGTCGTCGTCTTCTTCTTTTTTTTTTTAAGACTTATTTATTTTAGAAAAAGACAGTGTGAGTAGGAGGAGGGGCAGAGGAAAAGAACCCCAAGCAGATTCCCCACTGAGTGTGGGGCCTGACTGGGCTCAAGGTGGGGTTCGATCCCATAACCCATGAGATCATAGCTTGAGCCGAAACCAAGAGTCCCACGCTCAACCCACTTAGCCCCCTGGGGACCCCTACTCTGCCCAAAGTCTTCTATGGCTTCCTCTTTCTCAAAGTAAAAGCAGTGTGCTCACAGGGGTTTGTGCTGCCCAGAACCCACCGTGGATGCTCTCCACCCTCATCTACGGCTTGCCTACTCACTCATGCTGTGATTTATTCATCCCGTTTTGTCAATGAAGATTTATTTGAGTGCCTTCTCCATGCTAGGCACCATTCTCAGTGCTGTAAACATAAGGGTGAAAACACATGCCTGCACTGTACGGTGATTAGTCTGCTTACCTGTCTATCTCTTTGACACTTTTAGTCTGTTTTCATGTTACTAATCTACGTAGCTTTGTGCCCAACACTGTGCTTGGCAAGCCTTGGTGAATGATCAGTACTTATTTGAGTGGAGGATGGAGGAGTGGACAGACAAACAAAAGTAGATAGGTAACAGACAGACAGCCTTCAACTTTGCTGGGACTGTGGCATGCGCTAGGTGGACTATACTAGCCTCTAACAGATGAGGTCATTTGCAAGAAAATCCTGACAGTGGAGGGCCCTATCTGAATTTGATCAGCATTTTTAGGGAGACTATAAAAATGAACAGATTTCCTTGTATGAAAAAACGAGCCCCAGACCTGAAACAAGGTAGTCTTGTTAGATGAGTCAACCTTAGGAAAGAAACACAGCTCAAGTGGTAAACCACAGCCCATTTACATACCCCATGGTTTGGCCTGAACTTTGAGAAGAGGAAAAAGATGGGTTGGTGAGGTCAGAAATAAAAGTAATAATTACCCGTAATATTGGAGAAGAATATCTTAGGGCCCTTCAAGGCTCTTATTAGTAAGTTATTTTAATCTAAAGCTTGTAGTTAAAATCCTAAAATGTGAATATATAATCTTTCCATTTCTACCCATGTCAATTTTAGAGAGCTCAAAGCATTAGCGTGTACCAGAGGCAGGTTTATCTAAACAGCAGACTGAACCTTTCATGCTAAAGAGAAGCACTAATATTTAACATATATGTAGAAAAGAAATTCATCCAGAAAATACCAAAGAAAGATTCTTTTATTTATTTATTTTTTTAAGAAAGATTCTTTTAAAAAAAAAATCTTATTTATTCATTTCAGAGAGAGAGCAAGAGACACCAAAACAGATTCTTAATGGGTTCCCCTACAAAGATGAGTCCTTTCCTTTTTAGAAGGAAGAAAGTTACTCCCCTTGGATTGGAAAAAAGACAACCATGTGGTTTTGCAGCATTTAATGCAGATGAGGTTCTACGGGGCGCTCTCCTTCTGTCATCTTCTGGGAGTTTGCTCCAAGTGCTGATGGAAAGGAAGAGAGTCAGAGCAGTTAGCAGAAGTGTGGGGGGAATGACTGGCTGAGTTAGGAAGTCTTGGGTCCCCCGGGCCCGTGAACAGAGAGCCTGTGGCTAGCACATAACAGCTGTTGGCAGTTAGCCAGCGGGTCACACAAGGGAGCCTGCTCTAGATCTTCAAGAACTGTCAAGTGAGGAAATTCTGCATCTCTCTCAAAAATTGAAAGGGGGCACCCTTTATATTATGTAACGGCCCGCACGATTTGTGTTTCTCAGAACACATGGGCGTGTTTATATAATTACACGATATTCTGTATAAATATTCTGGTTGTGTTCCACAACCCAGCTGGGTGGTAAGCCCCTCAATAGAAGGGGTCATGGCAGGGTGCCTGGGTGGCTCATTCGGTTAAGTGTCCCATTCTTGATTTTGGCTCAGGTCATGATCTCAGGGTCGTGAGGTCAGTCGAGCCCCATGTCAGGCTCCACACTCAGAGTGGAGTCTGCTTGAGATTCTCTCTCCCTCTGCTCCATCCTGCTGTGCTCTCTCTCAAATAAAAAAATAACTCTTTAAAAAAAACGGGGGCTTCTGTCTAGTTTTAAAACGCATTTAATGATATTTATAAAGGGCTGAACCTTATCAGAAGTTTAATATATGCCAATTAACTGAATATGTGAATGAATGAATAGCATTGCTGTGGAGAGGAAGCAGTAAGGGTGAAAAGCTGCTTGAACACCTTGATTTGTCCTCTTTAGAGAAGGAACAATAGTTCATGTACCATAGAAGCCTATTTATTTTGGTTTTGGGGTTGCAACAACATGAAAAGCCTAGATTCTCACTTGATATGCAAAGAACAAAATAAGAAAAAAAATCTTTTGGGCTTCTAAGTATCTGAAAGAGTAACGTAAGCAGTAGGATCTGTTGGCAAACCTCAGATGACAGGGCAATGTAAATTAAATTCAGTTTAAAAGACTAAGGTGGGCCCTGGAAGAAAGTCATATGGTGGGAGTTGAAAGCAAACTTAAAAGAGATAAAACCATGGATATGCGCAACATGCAACTGAATACCTAGAAGGTGGCCCCTTTTCTGCAATGTCAGAAAAGGGTCCTTTCCATGAAAGGTTCATGAGATTTTTGTTCCTGTGGTGGTCCGCATATCGTGCTAGTACCTTCTTGGCATTCAGTTATCTGTGAAGAGATTGGAAAGTCCTCCACCCTCTGACACAGACCGCCTTGGAGCAGCTTGCCTCTGTGCTTCCCCGTCCTACCTTCTGGAAAGAGTGAAACCCACCACATTACACACAGGCTCAGCGTGTGCAACGATCTCAGGCTGCTGCTGGTGAACACTACATTCACACGTCTGTGAATCTTAGGAAAGGGAATCATGAAGTTATAGGAGAATGAGAGGTAAAGACACCAGACCCCACAGCAAGACAACTTAGGATCTCAAAAAAAAAAAAAAAAAAAAAAAAAAAGAAAGAAAGAAAGAAAAAGAAAGAAAAATCCCAAACATACAAATAAAACAAAACAAGCAGAAAGCACAAGCCTCCTAGAAATGAATTACACTCCCTTGGGTCTCTCTCAGGATCTCTGTGGGTTTTGTCAATGGGTGTGGATGGCACGACCTGCTACAAGGGTGTCCCTCTATCTCCGTGGCTCCTCTGGATTAGGTACCTGGGGCAGAGCACTCTCTTCAGTAGGCTAGTCTAGGAGTCTAAAGACCTGGGTTTTGATTCTTACTAGCTGGTTGAATATATTTTCTCTTAACTTTAGGGTTGTTTTTTTTTTTTTTTTTTTTTTTTTTTTAAATCTCTAGCTGGTTAAATGTTTCCCTTAACATTATTTTTTTTTAACCCCTAAACTAAAGATAAAAATGCATGCCTGCCCTCTTGAGGGGGAATAAATTAAGAAATGCATGTGAACATACTATAGAGATGTGAGCTCTAGGAGGTGGAGAGCTGCAGACTTTCTGAGTTGAGGGGAGGAAAGAGAGAGAGGGATCAGAGGGGATGCATGGTAACCGCTAAGACAGAACGTCATGGTTGGCTCTTACAAAGTTACTGGATCCTTTCAATGTGTCTGGAGGAGACAAGGCTCAGAGAGATGGACTCGTGCCTACCAAACCTACAAGAGACCAATGTTTAAATAGGAACGTCAATTATTAAATATACAACGGGGGATGTTCCTTTATAGTAACAGGAATGCTTCTATCCACTACCTAAGGAATCATCTTTCTTTACTATGGTGACTGGAAGGATGTCTTAGTGAGAGCATTGCTTAGGAGTCTCAGGTGCAGTAGAAAATGATTATGGTGGATTTCAGTAGAAAAGGGATTTATAAAATTACATGGGATAACATTAGGAATCCTGAATGGCCATAGAATCAAGTGTGGGTACAGCACCAAGTGCCAGGCCCTGAGTCATGCCTCAGAACTGGAAGGGTGAAGGCACTCTGCTTCAGCCACTGGATATTAGGGCCTGTAGTTTGCACAGATAAGCATGAAGGAGTCTGAGATACCGTTAGTAGGAATAACAAATGCCCACCACAATCCATCACTTTGTCCCACACGAACAGTCTTCTTCACCCTGAATGCTCTTGCCTACCAAATGAAGCCATCCCCTCTACAGCTGTATTATTTCTCACCCCCTTCCTCAAAAAGGTAACAACAAAACCAAATCTCACCAGGTTCCGCACTCTGCTCATGCCCTGGATATCCGAAGGAGGACTTTCCTCTTTTTATTTGTTTTATTCCTCTTTCATTTCTAGAAAAGAAATAACTGTATTGATACTCTGTATAATCTGTATATCCTATAGGTTTGACTGTAAAGGAAGCTACTGCCAACTCATTCTGTACAAAATAACGGGGGGAGGAGAAAGAAAAGAGGAGAAATGGTTAAAATAAGAACATGATACTGGATGGAAGACAGGAGAACCCCAAAGAGCTGGACAGTTTCCTGCTGTCCCACCACTGGTCTCCGACAGGGTCTACTAGCAAGCCCAGAGACATCATTCAAAGGTGAATAGCTCCTTTACATGCTCTAAAACCTTAGGGATCACCTCCTAGATAACCCCTTTGGGACTTTCTAGAGTCTTTATTTGGCACCAGTCTGTCACGAGTGCTTTGCGTATTGTTGCTCTATCACTACAGCTTTGACCAGCTGGAGACAATGATCTTCCAGGTTCCACACAAAGCTGCTTGTCTTTCAGCTGTGAGATGATGAGATAATCAACCCCTAACACAGAGAATGCCTGAAGTAGCTTGCTTTCACCTCGTAGGGAGAGCAGTACACCTTCAGTATATCCTGCCTCAGGTGTACACCTGTCCTTGTGCCACAAGACAGTACGCAGGGACCTTGATTATCTCATCATCTCACAGAAGAGCGTGCTCATGAGACAAACACCTGGGAGCAAAAAGTTGCTGGAACGTGGTATGCATTGCTAGGCCCTGAGTACGCCAGATATCAGAAGATAACCACCACGGAAATATGAGGCGTCATATCTCAGGAAGTGTTTTAGGGGTCCAGTAGCCTGAGGCACATTGGGATAACCGTAAAACCAAAAGCTTGTTGTGGTGTCTTGCAAGCCCCACCACCACCACCACTAAGGAAGAAGAAAATGCTCAGGGGAAGTGTTTTAATTTTATAGAAAACAGATACCACTTTGGGGGACTCTGCTTCTACTCAGTTGAAAGACAAGTAACCTTGTGTGGAACCCAGAAGGGACGGCCTTTGCTCATAACTCTTAGAGTTGGGGAGGGGAGGGTTGTGAATTAAGTAGTATCTTTATGGTCTGCTTTTCTATATTGGTTCTCAGGACTCAAGATCAATTAGATCAATGGTTCTCAAAGTGTCCCTGGATCAGCAGCATCAATATAACCTGGGAAGTTATTAGTTAGAAATGCAAATTGTTGGATTCCATCAACACCTACCAAATCAGAGACTGGGGGTGGGCCCAGCCACTTCTCTGTGGTTTAATAAGCCTTCCAGGTGATTTCGGTACACACACACACACACACACACACACACAACAGTGAAGTGGTCACATATAAAGACTGTTGCTAGTTATTTATCCTGATTTAGGATAAAACACTGGTTTTGAAGCCTGTCGTGATAGCCGTACTTACTTGGCCTTTGTTGGCTAAGCAGCGTTGGTTGGTCCCCGCCACTCCAGTGTCCCGGCATCCCCACAGAAGAGAGGGATTTCATTTCAATGGCCCTATTTCTCCTTAGACTTCGTGGCCTGCAATTTATAGTCCCTGCAGCACTTTTCAAATGTGCTGACATTCTCCTCACCAGTCAATACATTTCTCAAAGCCTCGGTGAGTATTTTCTGGGACTTCTTGGGGCGAATATATCGAGGGTGTTCGTGAGCCGGTCACGCGCTGCAAATCTCCTCCGACATGTTTATTTCACAAGCTTTTGGCTGCCTTACTCTATGTTTTATTGGAGACTTTCTGGCTTCTCCACTTCAATAAGTGAAGACCAGCACTAAGGTGATGTCTGGCCAACAAACGAAACAAACCTTGAAGAGCGCTCCCAGCTGCCTAAACTACGAGGCTGAATCCAGAGTCTCTGTTAAGTGATGCACGGGGATCAACTGAGCCCAGTCCAAAGTCACCCCTTGGCCTGGAACCCTCACCATCCATTTCCATAAATATTCTCAGTATTTTCTGATTATAAACCGGCAAGATTTCACAACTATTTAGTGATGAGGGTCTTCCTCCTGGGTTGACTTTGTAATGAAATCCCTGGTGCAGGCCAGATCTTGCCCAAGTCCTGGCAGCAGCAGCAGTGTTGTTGCGTTCTCGAGGCACCAGGTAGCCTGGAGGCCGGGCTGCCTCGCTCGGGCCCACGGGCTGTGCAGGGCACATTCCAGCTGTGCAGGGCAGTGGCTTCGTCTAATGGAAAGAGCGCGGGATGTGGAGGGGTACACACTGAGGTTTGCAACTTGGGCGGACCTAGACACCTTGGCTCTTGCCTCGGTTTCCCCATCTGCACAACGGGGGTCCCATCTACCTCTTGTAAATTCGTGGGAGACCTCAAATAAGAGAAAGCATGTGCGAGTACATTCTAAAATTGGGGACACTGTAGAAATAGTCTCGTTACCATTATTTTCATCATAGCCGTCTATCAGCACAGCTCCTGTGTCCACCAGAAGGCCTGCACATATTCTTAACCCTCTCCTGTCTATACTGATGCCACCTCCATGCTGCTGGACCTCACCAGCCTGTGGGCCCACAGGGAAGCACGTTAACATTGACTATGGAACCGCGGGCCCTCCTCTCCCCCGCCCCCTCCAAAACACGCTCTTCTCACCTCTTTGAGATTCCTCATGGGTATCTTCCTCACATCCAGCCTGATGCTCAAGAACAAATACCTCCCTGCTCTTCCACCCCAGCCTGCTCGGCAGAGTCTACTGCCCACGGTGGGGCCCCTTTGCCCAGTCACAGCTGCAGGGCCCTCAGAAACAATAGAACGCAGCACCCAGTGGTTCCCACGGCCACCCGTCCCCTCAGACACTGTCCCACTGGCACGGGCTGCATTGAGCTTGAAGATCACAGTTTCAAGGCATTGGTGCCCCTCTTCCCTACTCTGTTGTGCTTTGTCACCTGGCCTCTGAAGGAGAAGTGCTTGGGCCCTAAGTCTCATGGAATTCCTTTGTCTAAGTCTCCGGTTTCTGCCTGCAGACCCCCTTTCATAGGGTCCCATGGTCTGGGCTGAGAACTGGACCCCGACTCTTCTCTTGTGGTCTCTTCTCTCCATCTGTCTCCCACATCCCTGCCCATCTCCTGGCCCCTCCTTTCTTCTTTCAATAAAAAGGAGGTCTCCATCCCTATCACATTACAGCTGGCTGAGGGTCTAGGGGGAGGCACTCTGTATTCCCAGGTCCACCTTCCACATAAGTATAGCCAAGATCCCCCTGCTACCTTTGATTTAGTACAGTTATAGGTAAAGGATTTGCAGAGATTTTAAATTTTGGAACCATCATAGCCAACAGTGACTTTGAGGATGGGAGGGTGAGTGTTTCAATATATCTTGTTACAGTGGTTTGTCATCATGACTCACACTTAGAAAGCCTCCATTTAGCACTGCATCAGCATAATATTTTAATCCAGCAAGCAAGTGGACTTTAGTCATTGTCCCAGTGCTACGTAAATAGTTCTCTCTAGCTCAGAGATCAGCTTTTCCTGCTGTCATCAATCTTGGAAGTTCATCTCAAGGATGACACATGTCCCTCCCCCAATGCACACATTCCTTGCCCCATCACTCCCCTCCAGAAAGTTCTGTTTAGGAGCACAGCTCTGGAGTCTCACATCCAGCTTGATGCAAGGACATGTCTCCTAATTATCCCTGAGAATGAGTCCCAAGCCAGGCCTGAGTCCCCTGAACAACATCTTAACCCACTTCTCCACCGTGAGCTTGTGCTTCCTTTTGGGGACCTAGTGGTTCCTTGAAGGACACTCAGTCACACTTCTGTTAATGACAGACATATTCTAACAATGTACTTTGTGATTGGGAACTTTATTACCAGGCTCAGAAATACAGCTAGATACATACAGATGCACCCTTGAAATCAGTGAGGGTCCCAATAACCTCCTAATAGTCAAATTCGGTGGATGGTTTTAATCAGCTTACTTAATCTCTCTTCTACCTCTGACAGGACCGAACCGGAGAAACAGGAGACAATAGTGCAAATGCACAAACTGGGTTGAAATCCTTACTCTTCCCTCGCTAGTTATGGGACTCCAGGCAGGCCACTAGACTTCTCAGAGGCCCATTTTCATTTATCTGTAAAATAAGTAAGGTGATACAAGAGGAATTTCTTAGGGAGAGTCTAATGGATGTAAAATTATCAGAATACAGATCTTTGATAACTGGTAGTTATTGCTCCTATGGACCAATTTTCATTCTCATATTCTTTCCTTGAATATGACTCTACACCACAGTTCTCCACTCACTCAACAATGTTTGTTAAATGTCTGATAAGTGCCAGGCATTTTACTAGGCACTGGGGTTACAATAATGAATAACACCCAGTTCTTATAGTAGAGAAGCTCACACTCTAACAGGAGAGAGACATATAAACTACGACTCAGTAACTATAACTGCCTTCCGAGAGGTCCACACACAATGGCCTGGATACAGTGGTCTGGTATGCAGACAGGAGTCCAGGAAGGCTTTAGGTTTGAGCTGCCTTGGAGGATGGGTCTAAATTTATCAGGCAAACAAAGAAGGGAAGTGTGTCCTGATCAGAAGGAACCGTGTGGATACCACCAGTGAAAATCACCTGGTTAGTAGTAAAATCAAAAGCCTCAAGCAGAAAGAAAAAAAAAAAAAGCACTGCACAATGCCATTTATTTTAGTTGCAGACCAAACATAATGTCATTTTTGCCCACGGACTTTTGGATATGGAAACAGTCTCACACACGTTCAAAGTTATCTGTGAACATCACTAAGAATACGGATACATTCTCAAAATGGCTAACAGTGTTATCTTGGGTCTAGGAGGTACAAGGTATGAAAAACACTCTAAAACTCTAGAATCACAATCCACAGGAGCAAAATGTTCACATTAGAAGAGGCATTAAAATTCAGACCGACAGGAAAAGCGGGTCCAAATGTCCATCTCAAATTCATGCACATTCATTAAGTAGGATGGTCAGAAAGAATCACTGTAGGCTTAAATACAGTTTTTCTCTCTTTCTCTCCTCCTTCCCCTTCTCACCTTCTAGAGGGTATAACCGAATTTGCTCAAGTTGAATTCATGTACGATAAGACTTCACCCACTTTAAAACCCTTATATCAGAATTTGCTAATAATTTGCAAAATCTGCCTTTTATAGCTTGGAACAATAACAGTGGAGTCCTATAATCCATGTTTTTATTATAAAAACGATAGAGAATTCATGAAAGTGTTGTTCAAGAGCCTTTTAAAATAAGTGACTGAGTTTGATTGGCAAAGAGGTGTTTACATGGCACCCTTGTCTGTGGCTGATGGCTTTGAAGTTGATCCCCTTTTGAAAAGCAACCTGGCAACTTATCAAGAGTCAGATAGATAATGATGATGGTAATGAGTGTATTTACTGACTGTATTAATGTGTATTAATCACTGTGTAAGTAATTTGCATGTGTTAATATACCCCATCCCCCTCAGTAATAATACTATTATTACCCCTATTTGACAGATAGGGAAACTGGAACACAGAGAGTTTAAGAAACTTGTCCAAGGTCACACAGCTGGCATATGGCAAAACAGGGATCCAAACGAAAGCCCTCTGACTCATTCTCCAGGCACTGCTCTGAACCACTCACCATACTGTTTTTTTGTATGAAATGCTAATATCTCTTAACCCAGTTATTAAATTACCGGGAATCAATCCAGAGCAAAAAACCCTAATCGTGGACAATGTTATATGCAAGAAGATTTATAACATAGTATTATATGTCACTGGAACCAGCCCAAATGTCCAAACAATGTGAAACAGTTAAGTCAATGATGTATATCCGAATAGTTGACAACTTCACACCATTAAAAATGGTGGTCATGACTCCCAGGCAAAGAAGATGGATTGGACACATGCATCTACTATTACTCCTTCCCTAAATGACAGTGAAAGGATCTCTTTAAGAGGCTTAAATCCACAAGGAGTAGAGTAAAAGAAGAGGAGACACTAGCAATTTTATTTGCAAGGCTTGAAAGTAGTAAATTATTCAGTAGTAAGTGACTTAGCACATCTGAGAAGGTTGGTTTCGAAACAGGCAGTGGAGGAAAGATATGAATCAATTTAATTGATATCACTGGATTCTTTAAAGGCTCAGAAATTGGTGGCATCAATTTAAAAGCAGAGTGAAGGAAGGGGGTGCTAGAATAAGACAGAGCGGCTACATGTCTAAGAAGCAATTATCTCCTCTCCTGTTCTGCACAACCAGGACACCGTCTCTCCTCCAACTTCAGCCAAAGGCAGGTTTGCTCTTGGAGGTTGTGACACAAGCTCTCTGGACCAGATTGTCAAAAGGCCTGTGAACCACCGTGTTCTTTCAGCAGTGCTTGACCCAACTCAACTCACCACTCTCTTGAAACATCACTTTAGTTGACTTCCAGATAATTCTCTCCGTTGATTCTCCATCTTCCTCACTGGCCTCCCCTTCTCATCTCCTTGGCCTCTGCATGTGAAGTGCTGCAGTGTCCTTGATTCACTTCTTAGTTTACATACTCCCTAGGCAAGCTTATCCAACCTCATGACCTTGGGACACCTGGTTGAGCTCTGTCTTCAGCCCAGGGCATGATCCCAGGATCCAGGATCGAGTCCCACATCGGGCTCCCTGCAGGGAGCCTGCTTCTCCCTCTGCCTGTGTCTCTGCCTCCTTCTCTCTCTCTCTCTCTCTCTCTCTCTCTCTCTCTGTCCCTCATGAATAAATAAATAAAATCTTTTTAAAAATCTCATTACCTTCAGAACAACTCCTGGACTCAGATTTCCAGTGCTGGTGATAGAACCAACCAAAGTCTACCAGCCTTCGTATGTCTCTATAAATAATGAGGCTGAGGAGAAGACAGTTTCTCTGTGGCATGTCTCACCCACAGAAATGCTCATGCATGATCTTGGGATCCTGGGATCAGGCTCTGCACTCAGCAGGAAGTCTTCTTGAGATCGTCTGGTCCCTCCATCTCTGATCCTGCCCCCATTGACTCTCTAAGATCTTTAAAAAAGAAAAAGAAAGGGACGCCGGGGTGGCTTAGCCATTGAGTGTCTGCCTTTGGCTCAGGGCGTGATCCCGGAGACCTGGAATTGAGTCCCACATTGGGCTCCCTGCATGGAGCCTGCTTCTCCCTCTGCCTGAGTCTCTGCCTCTGTGTGTGTGTGTGTCTCTCATGAATATCTCCAACCTCTTTCCTGAATCTAGACTCACATATCCACCTACTGTGCAATACGTTCCGTAGGTGTCTCAAGCTTAACATGTACAAAATCAAACTCATCATGTTTCTCCAACCTGCTTCCCCACAATCTCCCCTATCTCAGCAAATGGCAATTCCATTCCTCCAGGTGTTCAGGCCAAGAGCCTTGGAATCACCTCACTTCTCTTTCTTTGTCACCCATAACCAACCAATTAGTAAATCCAAAAACCATATCTGTAATCTAGCCACCACCCTGGTCCCAGACACTGCCATGACTTGACTGGGTTGGTACAACAGACTCCTAACTGGACTTCCCGCTTCTGCCCATAACTCCCTGCAGTGTAGTTTCCATACAGCGTTAGCACGGCTACTCTTCCCTCTGCTCACTAGCTCACTGTGCTACAGCCATACCCTTTGCTCTCCTTCCGAGTTATCAGGCACATTCCTGCCTTAGGAACTATGCCTGTTCCCTTTGCTTGAAATACTCTTCCTGACTAGCTACCCTATATTCTTCAGGTCTCTGCTCACTGGCTCTTTTTAATAAGGTTTTCTCTGGACCACTCTACTTAAAATTGTCTTCAAATAGACTGTTTACCCTAGCTTTGTCTTTCTTTTTCTCCCATTTTGTTTTTATTTATAGTATTTATCACTTTCTTGACAAATTGTATTTTTTTAATTAATCAATTGATTGTCGGCTTTCCTACATGCATGCATCACTGAGGAAGAAATGTTTATGTTTTATTCACTGCTGCTCACCCAGTGCTTCACAGTGCCTGACACATGACGGGAACTCAGTAAATAGGGAGTGGGAAAAACCAGATGCAGCTCAAGTGAGAGTTGGAGGATGCTTTCATACGGGAAGCTGAGAATCCCTGCTGCGTTCCCCTAACCCGAGCCCAAGAATGTTCACAAGCAAGGCTTTAACCTCCATGCAGGAAATGGGAATTGCATTCACTGGGGTATCTGCCAGCGTGAGGAAAAGGAACTAATGACATCGGACTCCCAGTGAACACTTCCAGACAGTTCACCCCATCGAGATGGTTTCAACAAGAGTGACCTCAGCTAGAACTGAGCAGTTTCCTGGCACATGGGACTCTCAGTGCTAACACTGGGGCAGTCCCCAGCAAGCCAATGTCATTGGTTGTGTTACTGTAATCAGTGAGTCTCACCCACATGTTCAGACTTGCCAATCCCCCAGCTATGATCAAACTTTCTAAAATATTATCTAGATCGCCAGACATCTGAGCAGTCATTAGCTTAGAAGACTGGGACAAAAATAAATACCTGGTAAAAAAAAATAAGTTGGAGAAAACAAAGACTGTGCATGGAGAGGGAAAAAAAATTGATATCCTTATAGAAATAAGACAATATTCCAAGCATGAAAAGGAAGAGTAAATTGGAAATTAAGCATAAGAAAATTAGGGAATTAATCCAGCAGATCTAATAGTAGGATTCTAGAAAGAGAACAAAGAAGAGAAGAATCATTAACAACATAATTCAAGAACATTTCCCACAACAAAAAGATATGAATTTTCAGATGAAAAAGGGTCCACTCTGGGGGGCGCCTGGGTGGCTCAGTTGATTAAGCATCTGATTCTTGATTTTGACTCCGGTCATGATCTCAGGGTTGTGAGATCGAACCTTTCTTCAGGTTCCACGCATGGAGCCTGCTTACAATTCTCTCTCTCTCTGCCTCTTAAAAAAAAAAAAAAAAAAAAGGAGTCCACTCTGTGACCAGAATATGAGATGAAATTACATCCACATACAGCAAGAGGAAATTTCAGATCGTTAAGTACAAAGAGAAGCTCCTACAAAAGAGGAAAAACAGGAGACCTACACACACACAAAAAAGAAGAATGACCATAGACTTCTGAACATTAGCACAGAAAGTTATATCCGTGGAGCAATGTCTTCAAAATTCTGGGAGAAAATAATTTTAAACATAGAATTCTGTACAAAGCCAAATCATCAATCAAGTATAAGAGTAGAAGAAAATCATTTTCATAGGTGTAAGGCCTTAATATTTTTATATCCCACATATGCTTTCCTCAAGAAGCAACTGAAGGATACTCTCAATTGAAATCAAAGATATAAACCAAGAAAAGGAAGACAACATGGGATACAAGAAACAGAAGATCAACACAGAAGAGGGTTAAGTAAATTCCCAGAATGATTTTGAAGGCATATTTCAAGATAAGGGCTGTAAACCAGGTGTAGAGGGCAACTAGCCCAAGGTGGAGCCAATCTTCAGAATCTGGGAGAGATTTCTTCAAAATGAAATTGATATTTTAACAAGTAAGTCTGATTGTCTTAGAGGAAAATTTCAGCAATCGGTAGAGGATTAGGGATTGAAATTCTCTGAAAACTAACAAGTGAACAAAGTGAAGATAACAGGGAAAACAAGAAATGCAGCAAAAGACAAGTGATTGTAACTTTTTACATGGCTCAGCTGTGATAGAACGTACACAGAAAATATTATATTAACCGAATATTAATTTAAAAAATTATAAACCACCCACATTGGAAGGACGTGGATGTGGGGAGGACGTACCTATGCACGAGAAAGGATAAAAAAAAAGAACTCTACCCTCATCTTCCATGTTGGGGAATCAATAGATGATGCTTAAAACTGAAACAATCAGGCTTGTTATTTAGATCCGGGGAGGTCAAAAGCAGAAGAATCAATTAGAAAAAGTTGAAAGGGGTTATCTGTGGGGAAAAGGGCATCGCAGGGTGAGGGAGTGGAAAGCAAAAAAAAAATGCTATTTTTAAACCTTGTAGAACTATTTGACTCTTTAAAAGATTTGCATGTAAAATGTATTAATTTTTATTTTTAAATAAACATTTTGTTCAAATATTACGTAAGTAAAGTATACAAATCGTTAAGTGCAGTGCACTTTTTAACTGGAAGAAAATACATGAAAGTAATCATTATCCTACAAGGATAACCAGTATGGTTACTCAGGACATCATAAACTGGTATTTCCTGCTTTTGAAATGTGTATAAACGGAATTATATGTGTGTGCCCTTTTGTTTCTAGCTTCATTCTCTAATCGGTAGGATTCACCTATGTTGTTATATGTAGCAAGACGTACAATATTGCTGTGTAATATTCCATTTAATGAAAACACCATAATTTATTTATCTATTCTCCTATTGATGGACCTTTGGGTTATTTCCAGTTTGAGCATTCTTACACACGTGTGCATGTACAAGTGTGATGAAAGTAAAAATTATAACACAACAACCTGGAGATATGGATTTGGCTTGAAAAAGCAGGGTATAAAATTGCATGTATATCACAACTGCAACTATTTCTAAGTCCGTTCAACCACAACAAAAACTCTTAGCATCTACTATGTGTCAGGCAATGAGTACTGAGGTTTTGTTGGCAAAGAGAACTATGGCTTCTGCCTTCCAGGGATTTAGAGGGAGAGAGAGGATGGGGGAACCTATAATTACATGTCTGATGACTGTTTTTTTTTTTTTAATTTTATTATTTGACAGAGAGAGAGAGCACAAGTAGGCAGAGTGACAGGCAGTGGAGTGGGAGAAGCTGGCTCCCCGCTGAGCAGGAAGCCCAATGGGTTCCATCCCAGGATCTTGGGATCATGACCCGAGCCAAAGGCAGATGTTTAACTGAGCCACCCAGGTGCCCAAAAAATAACTTTTTAAAAGCAAAAAATAGAAGTGGGATAGAAGTGTTATAAATATGGAGATTTTCCTTTATCTGCAGCATGATACAATCTGTGGTAGAAAATGTGAGGCAGGTCCTATATGGTTCCTGATGACTGTTTTGAAGTGGCAATTGAGCGATTTAATTTAACTTTGTGACATTCACGTTGAGATCTGAAAGAAGAGAAGAGGTTAACTGGATGAAGGAGAAACTGGGAGGAAGAGCCTTCCAAGGAGGAAGTACAGAACATACTAGAGGCCCAAGGAGGGAAAGAACAGCGTGTACAATAAACGAGTCAAGTCCAGAGTGTCTGGAACAAGAAGAATCAGGAGGCCTCAGCTGTGCTGAGTGTCACTAATGGGCCAGGCAGGCTAAGGACTGAAAGGAATCCACTGGGTGCCTTGGTGACTTTAACAAGAACAATTTCAGTGGCGTGATGGGGACAGAACCCAGACTAGCGTGGGTTTGGAATGAGTAGAAGCTAAGAGCATGAATACAAAAATAATTGGAAGGAAATATATGAGAAGAAAACATTGTGTATTGAGTTAGGATGACATTATGTATGTCTTTTTTCTTTGAACTTTCTTTTAGATCTATCATCTATCTTTTTTTAGGAAAATTGAATGAACATATTCAAACTTTAATATTTATTTATTTATTTATTCATGAGAGACACACACACACAGAGGCAGAGAAGCAAAAATAAATAAATAAATAAATAAATAAATAAATAAATAAATAAATAAATAGGAAAAAAAGGAAAAAAAAAAAAAAGAGGCAGAGAAGCAGGCCCCATGCAGGGAGCCCAACGTGGGACTCGTTCCCGGGTCTCCAGGATCAGGCCCTGGGCTGAAGGCAGCGCTAACCGCTGAGCCACCTGGGCTGCCCTAAAGATTTATTTTTATTTATTTTGAAGTATTTTATTTGGCTGCAGTTGAAACACAATTATACACCTGTACGTTCAAGTGTACAACGTAGTGCTTCAACGTCTCCCCACACTACGCTGTGCTCCCCAGTGCAGCTACCGTGTGTCACTCTGCGACCTACAGAGACACCAGCTATCTTCCCTATGCTGTGCCTTTTATTCCTGTGATTTATTCACTCCATGACTAGAAGCCTCTAACTCCCACTTCCCTTCACCCATTTTGTTTTCCCACCTTTCTCTCTGGCAATCTTCAGTTTGTTCTCTGTATTTATAAGTTCAGATTTGAAGATTTATATGAAGGTCAAAAGTCACTATTGTTTTCAGGTGGGTATACACACCAACCGTGTACTTAGTTTTCTGGATTATGTTCTTATTCTAGTGTAAAATGAGATACTTTAAATATATTAGAAATACATCGTTTTCAAGGTATTGTGAAAACATTGGTAAAAGTAGGAATAATAAAGAATATAGGGCCTGGGGAGTCCTCACTTTCATTTGCTACACACATACACACACACACACACACACACACACAATTTTAATACAGAACGCATGGTGTGGTGAGGTCTGCATCTAATGATTCAACTTTGGCCAAGAGTCAGAGACAGCTCTGCAACGTCAAGTGCCTTCACGCCACAGGATAGAAACAAAATGCAGCTGATGGCCCACAATCTAGGATAGGTTTATGTTTATGGAAACGGTTTCCTTCTTTAGGGAATGCACACCTTTGCCAGAAGCGCTCATCATATTTATTTATGATAAAGGCTCTAGATTTGTTTTTTTTTGTTTTTTTTTTTAAATTTTTTTATTTATTTATGATAGTCACACACACAGAGAGAGAGAGAGGCAGAGACACAGGCAGCGGGAGAAGCAGGCTCCATGCACCGGGAGCCCGACGTGGGATTCGATCCCAGGTCTCCAGGATCACGCCCTGGGCCAAAGGCAGGCGCCAAACCGCTGCGCCACCCAGGGATCCCGATAAAGGCTCTATTGAGAAGATGATAAGTTTTACTTCATTTGAAAGCCAAGGCAAAAGGAACCCAAGCAATCAGCAATATTTAGGGGAAGGCTATTCTCCTCCTCATGAATCCCGATACTACTTGACACTATTTCTCTGGTGGCCCTTGATGCTTTCTTGTTACATGGATATGGCCCCTGTCTCCCCTGTTCAGTAACCCATCTCTAATTGCCTTTAGTTCCAGAGCTTGCACACAAAAGCAACTTAGTAAGTTCTGCTGAATTTTTTCATACCTACATTCATCCTGCAGGGCAGAGGATGAGGGGTTAGAAACCTCTATCTTTTACAGTGGCATTTGCTTTTCCTCTTCAAATTTGCCTTGATTTTCAATGTCTCCTTTGGCTAGTAGGTCATTGCTGTGACTAAATCTGCAGAAATCCAACACGCCCTATATTGCATCAAACTTTGGTCTCAAGTCCTCTAAGTAATGAGTAATAGTTTTGTCCACCAGAATATTGGCCCAAGAGTTGAACCAACTGCTCATATTTCATTCCTTTTCTGGTCTAGGTTCATCAACAGCAGCAATGTCTTATAATTAACATTATAATTATAATAACATAAGCCTTTGTAATTAATTTGCTCATGCACCCTCTAGTCCCAAGAAACAGTGGTGACTCATTATCCTTAATTTGCAAAACACACTCTATTTTTTAATTTTATATTTAACATAATGAGATACAAAATTAATTTATTCAGGGTCTTACAAAAACAGAATTGCTGAGACAGGATTAGAACACAATTACCAAGTCTCAGGTCTTAGTGTTACGTCAATCATTCTTCTAATAGTCAAATCCATCCATCCATCCGTTCACCCATTTATTCATTTGGCATGACTCTATCAAGCTAGGCATTGTGCTAAACTCAATAGAGACAGAAATAATTGTTACTGCTCTTAAAAAGTTCACAACGTAGATGACAAATGCACATAAGAAAATAGGCAGTTGAATTAAAAGAGGAATAACTACAATGATTAGAAATGTGCTGTGTGTTTTGCAAACAGATCTGCAGCCTTCTGATGTTTGAGCTGATAAAGGTTTCATGCTTTCCCAAAGGCAGCTTGCGTGCCACCACAGGCTCTCGGGTAGGAATTTTGCGTGTAGGAATATCATAGTTATTTGAGAACAGTATTCGGATTGTTATGTGACACTAATTTCTGAAGTTCTTTTCTTTTTTCTTTTAAGCCATGGAGCTTGTCCTTCAAAGGAAATTTTACAGACTTGTAAACAAATCAAATACAAACAAGGGTCCCTGGATGAAGGCAAGGGTGACAGCTTGGAGACCCATCCAGTTGGCTTGCTGGAGATTTCCATGAAATCCCCAAGGTTCCTTGGAACCCCGTTGAAAACTAATGAAGAAAAGTCACGATCCTTTCAAGTTTGAGTATCAATGTGTCAGGTTAGTCCAATTTTGGTCCAGTGTGAAAACTAACGTAGGGTCGAAGACTCGGAACCAAACTTGGCTGAACTAAGAGTGATCAGCCCATGGGTAAGAATGTTCTATTTTATTAACATGCCTCAGCAATACTTTCCGAAGCTCTTCGGGCTTATTGGTGGCAAAATTTCCCCCTTACTAATGTAACACGCTGAGTGCTTTCCGAAATCTTGAATAACATTGCTCTCCTTTTCATAAAAACTGAATGGTTATTTTTGAAATGTAACCACGTGTCAGGATTGAAGATATTAAAAAAAAAAAAAAAAAGGATTGGAGATATTGTGGTTGGCAAGACAGACTCAACCCCTTCCCTGAAAGGAGCTGTCCACAGAAATAAATACTGCCGGAGAAGACCTCGTGAAGTCTAGGCAAGAATATGACAGCGCAAGTTCACTGTAGCCCAATTATATCACTTTCTTATAATCCAATCCCACAAATAATTACTGTTGCCTACTAAATGTCATGCACTACGTTAGACTGAGGGAGACAAAAGACGAGTGCTGCGACCCCCCACCCCTATCCGTACCCCCACAGGAAGCTCACAGTACAACGTAGAACAAGGAAAAGACAAGCATGCAAATGGAAGGCCCTGAAATGCTGAAGTGGTTCACCATCCTGCTGCCTAAAGACGGTGACATTAGATTATTCCTTACAACCATGTGTGGAAAAGCCCGCACAACACTTTTTCTGGCCCTGTCTGCATGACTCATAAAATGATAACTTTCTTTGAGGGAACTTTCTGCAAGACTTTCAGAAAATCTCTTTTCTTTGGGAGATGGGGAAGGAGACACAGCAGGGAGACGGAGGAGAAAGAGATGGGGAAGGAGAGAGAGATCCACTTATGACATCTTCACTCGGATGCTTCCCTTGGATTTCTCTCGCTAATCTGTTCCTTCACCATCTTCCTGCCCTGACAGGTTACCAGCCAGCCAGCTAATTATCAGGTCATGTCCTTGACTCCTTGCTCACCCTCACTACTGCTCACACCCACCTCCAAAAAATCCCAGGCCTATTGATTCAGCTTATTAAATATATCTTACATAGATCCATTTCTCTCTGTCTTCCATACTCAATCACCCGATACTTCTGTACAGCACTTATAAACATTAGGGTTAATCACCTGCATAATGAATGGTTTGCTATTTCAAATCATGTCATCAACCACACTCTACCCATCTCAACTATAAACATCCTGAAGCCAAGAACAGCCCCTGCAATAGTCACTATTATATTCCCAATATCTAGAGCAGGCTCACGCAGCTCGAGGAGGGGAGGAAGGGAGGAAATAAGTCCATCAAAACTCAGTAATTATCAGCTCCTCCATTAAACTCCCTCATAAGTATGATAAAGTGTAGACAGAAATGTAGGTATATCTTTCTAATTCACTCTAAGGCAGTATCATTATTTCACAGAAATAGTCAATTCCTGACAATGTCAAGTATTCAAGCTTACTCTATTTTATAATAGGTAACGATTAAGAAACAATACAACGTACATGTATACCAAATCACCACTACGTACACTTTAATTATCCTACAATTTGATTTGTCATTTATACTTCAATAAAACTGAATTTGTTTTAAAAAAGAAAAGAAACAGGGATGCCTGGTGGCACAGTGGTTGAGCATCTGCCTTCTGCTCAGGCCATGGTCCCGGGGTCCTGGGATCAGTCCTGCATCGGGCTCCCCACAGGGAGCCTGCTTCCCCCTTGTATATGTCTCTGCCTCTGTGTGTGTGTGTCTCATAAACAAATAAATTTTAAAGATCTTAAAAAAAAAAAAAGAAAGAAACAGAACATATCTGTTCTATCACATATCCCCTTAGGAGTTGATATAGGGCAGCACTATAACCCAGTTGTTGACAATATGAGTCTTTTAATTAACCTGCGGGTCTGTAAATATTGTGTGACTTCTGCAGTTGAATTTGCTATGCTCATAGGGCAGCCCTGCCAAATACTCAGCCCTCAACCAAGAGTACATCCTAGACACGTGTCTGAGCAAATCTAAACTTAACATCTGGGATATGCATTCCGTACTCGGTTTATTCTTATGTTTACTTCATTTACCAGGAAACACAATAAGCTCTTGTGTCCACTGTTGATTTGGGAACACGTTCCTCTGCTTGTCAAGGTTGTCTCATATCATAGTCACAAGGTCTATGTGACCAGAGCCAACATTTCCCAGATCAACACACTTTGAAGTGCAACTCATTTTCAACAATCTTTTTCAAAGAGGGAGGAGTCTCCATCTCACCTTTCAAAGAGTAGAGTATTTGCTTTGATTTGGTAAACAGTAATGTTTCATCCCTTGCCTGTCTGCTGCAGAGGCTGCATATCACAAAACCCAAAATGCCCCTGGAGGATTCAGCCTCCAGGCTGGATGCTCTTTATCCAGTCCAACCCAGCAATTCCCACTCAGCAAAGTCAACCTCATTATGGCCTGTTCCATCTGCCTCTAGTCTTGGAAAAGGTTAAAACTTCGCAGAGGCTTAATGAACCATATCCTGCCCTGAGAAACACAGATTTTTATTGCTTTGCACAGAAATGAAACAAATGGAATAAAAACAGGAGTGGATCCTCTGAGTCACAGGATGTGGGTAAAGAGCTCTTACAAAACTGAGAACTTAAATACTAATTCACTGAAGTGACAGCAAGGACATTTGAAGTCAAAGTCCTGCTCTGCACCAATGAACTATGTGACCTTGAATAAACTATCGACCCCTCTGGGCCTCTGTTTCCATACCTCTCAAAAGGAAATAATAATTTTTTTTCTCACTTCCTTTCAAGAATGATAAAAGGCTGAGAAGACAGGTTGGGAAGCACTTTATGTCTAAAGAAAACCAAAAGATACTCCAAAATAGAGGCAACCCACCCGCCGCCCTGCCCCGCCCTCGCCGTCATTACTATTGAGAATGTGAAACAAGTAGATAGGTTCCTTTGCAACTATCTGTCCTTCTAGATGAATATTTAATTTGACATTTCCTATGTTTGTGTTTCAAGAGCAAATTTCTAGAGCTGGAAAAAAACAGAGGAGGAAAGATAGCTCATGATTCAAATTTTCCAACAAACACTCCAAAAAAGTAGATAATCGGGTTTGTTCATTCATACACTCATGCATTCCTTCTAGAAGCAGCTTACCAAACACCTGTTACACTCGGAAGTTCTGTGCTACCAGTGTGGACTCAATAAGGATAAGGGTCATCTGATCCCTGTCCCTGTGGACCTTACCTCGAGGCATTTTTTTGAAATGCAAGAATGAATCCGACATGATTTCTGCCCTGAAGCAGTTATAAGCTAGTAGGAGAGGATGTGGCCTTCCATTTTGTAAAACAAAATGGAATCATTCTCAGAGGACTCTGCTTTTAGGAACAAGAGGAGATGAATGGGTTATGTCAATTCTCTCTTTTTTCTGGATCAGCAAACGCCATTACTACCAGCTTGTAAATATACTTTCGGGGTGGCTTCTGTCTGAAACCCTCCCTTGACCTCACTCCCTTTCACAGCAAAACATCTTACAAGACTTGTGCGGTCAGAGTCCCCCCTTTTTTTTTGTTACTTGCTCTCCTTGAACCAGTTCCCTGGGGATTCTCCTCCCACCACCCCACTGAGACTACTCCCAGCAAGACCACCAGTGGCCTCCGGCTTGGCAAGGTAAGGGGTCACCGAGTCCAGTGGTCAATACAGTGAGTTGAGATTTTGCCAAGCTCATTTCAAGATTCTGAAGTCTATAAGTGCATCTTGAAAACATCTCTTTTCTCATGGAGAGTCTATCTTACTTTATTGGGCATTATCTAAACACAGTCTAGAGAGTGTCAGTGGTAAGAGAAGGGCAAGAGCATTATCTGCAAGTGGGGGTGGGAGTGGGGGTGGCGAGTGGGGTGGAGAAGAATCCGGAGATGACACAAGTCGGTGAAATGCTGCCTTCGGTCCCCGTGAGTGATGTGCACACGCTGTTCTCAGGCCACTCTCGTAAAATGGTTCTATGAATCATGCACGGGATGAGGGCAGGTGGGTGGTAATTTCAGATTCTGCTTTGTTCATTTGATTAAAAGCCATGGGGAATGGGGAACCCCTGGAACCTCTCCTCCCAGTTGGAGGGTGTGGAGGCGGCACAGATTGCTGTCCCCCCACCCCATCTACACCCCCTAGGCCCCCCTCTGGACAACCTGGGTGCCGTTAAAAGATAGACCTCGCTTCCCAGGGAGCCAGTGGGAGAGCGCTCTAAGGACAAAATAGCGGGGTTACCTGCCGGGAGATGCTGTCCCGGCGGGAGGGGAGAGCTCAGGGTGATGATGACACAGTCAGCTTGCGTCATTTAGAGCCACAGGCCCTGTCAGTCTGATATGACTATTCCGCAAAAATGCCTCTGGCCCTGCCCAGAAGGCCCAGTCCCATCCTGGGCTTCCTCCACCTATAGGGCCCAGAGCTATCTTGCACCCTCAGCAGCAACAGTTTATACCAGAAATCTTAACTAAGTTGAGATGCTCAGTGGCTTCTAGTCACTCCTCCGTGGGTACCCTGGGGAAAAAGCCATGAGAGCAATGCTTGCTTGTGTGTGACAAACACCAACAGATCTAGAAGGCTGTGATTTAGAAATGACGTCCTTCCCCACGGAAAGGAAGCTCAGGAGACTCAGTGGATGACCCAGGTTGCAAATGGACACTTCTCTGCCCCTCTAAAAGCCGGCTCTTGCTCTGACAGGCCGCACACAGCCCAGGGTGCCTCTTCCCAAGAACACATTCAGGGCCCCGGGGGGCTCAGCGGTGAGTGTGACCCCGGGGTATGACCCCGGGGTCCTGGGATCGAGTCCCACGTCCAGCTCCCCACAGGGAGCCTGCTTCTCCCTCTGCCTGTGGCTCTGCCTCTCTCCGTGTCTCTCATGAATAAGTAAATAAAACCTTTATTTAAAAAAAAAAAAAAAGAATACATTCAGAATCAGGATCACTGGGCTTGGATTGTGTCAACAGACGGCAAAGCCTTAGCAGGTGAGCGGGAGTACGTAGGCCAGGCCCGAGCCCCACGCGGAACGGGCACCGTATTTCTCCCGGAATTTCTCACGGCTCGGAGCAGGGAGGCCTATCATTTTTCCGAGTGTTACATTCACCAGCTTGACCTAAGAATGTAAAAATGAGGAGCTAAGTGGGAAAGCCCTGTACGGTCATTGATTTTTCACAAGCAGCCACAGCCCGGGGCTTCAAAAGCATTTTTCAAACCACAGAGCCATGGATCTGGCTTCAGGAAGCTGGAGTGAGGGTGATCCCACAGGGGGTGGCCGCTGGCAGCCCCGGGCCTGGCCTGGCCTGGCCTTCCTTCACCCCGAGGGGGTCCCCGTGGGCCCTCGGAGGGAGGTGGGTCCACGCAGGGCCTCGGAGGTGGTCCACGGGGCGTCCAAGCGGGTCCTCTCGGGCCTTCGGAGGAGTCCACGCAGGCTCTCGGAGGGGGTCCACACGGGCCCTTGGAGGGGGTCCACTAGGGCTGTTGCAGGGGGTCCACGTGGGCCCTCAGAGGGGTCCACGCGGGTGCTCGGAGGAGTCCACGCGGGCCCTTGGAGGGGGTCCACTAGGGCTGTTGCAGGGGGTCCACGCGGGCGCTCGGAGGGGTCCACTAGGGCTGTTGCAGGGGGTCCACGCGGGAGCCCTGAGGGGTTCACGTGGACTCTCAGAGGAGTCCACGCAGGCTCTCGGAGGGGGTCCACGCGGGCCCTCTGAAGGTGTCCACTAGGGCTGTTGCAGGGGGTTCACGCGGGCCCTCCGAGGGGGTCCACGCGGGCGCTCGGGGCCGTTGCCGCCCCGGCTCCTCCATCCCGAGGCCCACCCTGAGCCGGTCTCCGCAGAGGAGCGCTGGCCCCAGCGCGTGGGCCCGTCTTGTCATCCACGCGGGCACCTCCCGCCTGCAGATGCGGAGCCGGCGGCCGCGGGGAGCGACCAACCGCAGCTCCGTCCTCCGGCCGATGAAGGGCGTTGCCTTTTCCACCGAGCCCGGGGGTGCCCCACCCGGGAGCCCCACCGGTGTGGGCTCAGCCGCCTTGACCCCGCGCGGGGAGGTCGCCGGCTGCAGCCCGTGGGCTCACTGTGGGCTCCCCGCCTGCAGGCACCCAGCTCCCCACCAGCGCTGCGGCCCTTTGCACCTGCTCCCTTCCTAGTCCCTGCTGCCTGGCCTCCCGGGCACCCCCTGTGCACCCCGCGACTCCCTGGCCACGGGTGACTCTGCCCCCCATCCGCGCCCCGCGTTTTAGATAAACTTTCTGCTTTAGAACCATTTCGGGTTTGCAGGGAAGTCGCAGAAGTAGCCCTGAAAGTCCCGCGGGGACCCCCTCACCCAGGCGCCCTCTCTCTGCTTCTTTAGTACCTTCTAGTCTTCCGCTGACAGTGTCTGTGTGTCTTTAGTTTGTCATCACCTTGACCTTGACGGTGTCCAGAGATGCTGGTCAGGTATTTCGGAGCATTTCCCGCCGGCCAGTGGGTCTGTTGCTTCTCTGATGATGAACTGTGGCTGTAGACCTGTGGAAAGAGGGCCACGGAGGCGAAGCACCTTTCCCAGTGTACCATAATCGGGGCGGGGACAGCCACAGGACAGGCCAGGAATCGTTAGCCCGACCACCTGGTGACGGTAACGCTGGCCAGTTTTCTCCTCCGTAAAGTTTCTGTCTCTCCCTTTGCACGCCCCGCCCTGCGCAAACACGGGTAGCTCATGCTCAAAGTGCCCTCACACTCCCTTTGAGCCACCTAATTATTTTGGCCACGATTTGAGGAGACCTTTCTAAATTCCCCGTATCTCTTCCCAGACTTCCCTCTTAAGAGGATTTTAATAGGGACGCCTGGGTGGCACAGCAGTTGAGAGCCTGCCTTTGGCTCAGGCCTTGATCCCAGGTTTGGGATCAAGTCCCACATCGGGCTCCCTGAGGGGAACCTGCCTTCCCCTCTGCCTGTGTCTCTGCCTCTCTCTGTGTCTGTCATGAATAAATAAATAAAATCTTAAAAAAAAGAGGAATTTAATATTTTAATATGGACTCCATCAACAGGATAAACATTTTTATAACTTGTGCACGTTACACACTGGTGGGTGGTTTTTATCCTCCTTACCCTAGTCCCCCCCCCCCCATTCCTCTGCAGCTATTAGAAACGCACATAGCAACCATGTCTTCAACCTCTTTCAAAGTGTACTTAAAAATAGAAAGGAAATGATCTTAGATCCTTTAAGAAACAGTTTCAGAAAAAACATAAAAATAGGCACCCGGGTGGCTCAGCAGTTGAGCGTCTGCCTTTGGCTCAGGGTGTGACCCCGGGGTCCCTGGATCGAGTCCCGCATCAGGCTCCTTGCACGGAGCCTGCTTCTCCCTCTGCCTGGGTCTCTGCCTCTCTCTGTGTCTCTCATGAATAAATAAATAAATAAAAATCTTTAAAAACAAAAACAAAAACACAACAGCCAGGCTGTGAAATACAAAGATTATCAATGAAGTATTTTCAGCAACATTGCTGCCCATGGAAAAATAAAAGTGGAATTTAGAGTTTCAAGAGCGTGGGCTGGGGCAGGAGCATGGATACAGTGCAGCGTCGGGGGGGGGGGGGGGCGGCAGGGAGGGACAAATGCAATCCTGGGCCGCTTCTGGAGCGTTTCCCCTCCGTAGGAGCGCAAATGAAAAAAGTCAGATATCTTTCTTGATTGGATCAACATTGGGTAGAAGGTTGGGACTGAATGACCAATAAAATCAATCAGATCTTTTATAATTTTATGGCTCCACAACATTACATTACTTGGGACGTTGCCAGAGCTTTTGCTTGTGTCGGTACCGTGTTGATCGGCCCAGCCCAGGGCCTCCCAGTACCGGTTGGGAGAATCCTGAGGCCCGGATGCCGGCCTCTACCAGAGGGTGCAGGGATCATGTATTTTGGGTACTTTGCACACTGTGCATTAGGGATTGGCAAACTCTTTCTGTAGAGGGCCAAATGGGAAATATTTTAGGCTTGGTGGGCCACCTGGGGTCCCTGTCACTCCTTCTCCACAATTTCCTCCTCCTCCTCTTCCCTTTCCCCTTCTCCTCTCCTTCTGCTTCTTCTCCTTCTTCTTCACCACCCTTAAAAAATGTAAGGAATATCCTTAGCTTGCAGGCTGTACCAAAACGGACTTTGGGCCTCATTTGGTCCATGGGCTCCTATGGACCCTTCCTGAGGATTCAAAATGTATCTTAGCACGTTAAAGACTCTGAAAAGATCTGTAGGGTGGAAATATGTTTAATCAGATTAATCCCAAATTTCTTTAACCATAGAACTCTTTTTTTTTTCCTATTACCCACTTAATGTCTCACGTAATTAGTCTTGTATGGAAAATGCTATGGGAAATTCTGGCCTTTTTCACATATGGAGAAAAATAGAGTTGATCTTTGCCTCTCCCCTACACAAAGAAACGCTCCAGATGGCTTAAAAACATAAATAGAAAAAGTGTCAGAGGCTGCACATCTGTGACCTTGGAGTATGAATAGATTCCCATGTAAGACTTTAAAAGTATTAAGCATAAGGTAAAAATTATGCATTGGACTACATCAAAATTAAGGATTTCTGCTCAAGAAATAGCACAATAGAAAACCTTAACAATTGAGTAAAACATTGGGTGAAAATATTTGCAATGTCAGAGGCCAGAAGACTAGTATTCCAAGAAATTTTTGCCAATTAATAAGAAAAAAGAAAAAAGATTAAGATCCTAACAGAAAAAAAAGTGTACATAATATGAATGAGCAATGTGTAACAGGGAAAATCAGAATATGGATAAGATGTTCAACCTCACTAGTAATCAGAGGAATGCAAATTGAAATAAAATACTCCTTTATCCTATGCATAGGTTGGCAGGCAAAAAGTTAAGAATTGGATAATAGTCAGTGTTGGTAAGAAGGTGGGGAAATGGATTTTTTCAGGCACCGCTAGTGGAGGCCTCAGACCATTGCAACCATTGTGGAGAAAAATTGGGCAGAACCTAATGAATTCAGAATGTGCACACTCACTCCTGCGTATAAAACCAGAGAGAAGTATCCACAGATCCTAGGGTCACAGAAACAAAGCAGCTCATCACAGCATTTTATTGCCGGAGGGAGGTGGGAGGCAAAGTAGCTGCCCGTTCCTAGGGGAATAAACAAATAGGATATGATTGAAGCTCATTTTGGAAAACTGTACAGGAGTCAGAACCAATACACCGGAGGTACACAAAAGAACACGGATAGGGCTTTTAAAAAATAATGTTGAGTAAAAAATAAGTTAAACAGAACAAGAGTTAGAGCATAAAGCCAATTGTATAAACTGAAAGCACACATACATATTAAATACATGATACATATTTGTGCTTATAGATACACACAGTACATATGTATATATTTCAAAGATGCTTATTAAAGTACATATGCCAAACACAGAGGTGGGGCGTCAAGGCCAAAGGGGATAAAGGATAAGAAGATAAAACCAGAGAGAACTTTGAACAGATAAATGATGTCATTGTATCAAAACCAGAAACGTGCAATCAAGCCAACTCTTGGCAACTAATATGAAACTAAAAGTCTTAGTAATATAAATGTAAATGCCTCCTACTATTCTGTTTTCCCCCATGATTCATCCTCTATCAAAGAGAAAAATTAAATTGATCTTAGGTTCTTTCGCCCCCCACTGATCCATTGATTGATATTCAGTAGAAAACAACTTGGTTTGAGCGTATTAGGAAGATACATTTTTTTTTACATGGCAAAATGTACCATTTTAATCATTTTTAAGTACACATTTCAGGGGCATTAATGTACTTAAGTACATTCACATTACTGTGCAGCCATCACCACCATCCATAACTCTTCTTATCTTCACAACCTGTAACTCCGTACTCATCAATCAGTTACCCCTCCCATTCTTTCGCCCCCCCAACCCAGCAGCGACCATTCTATTTTCTTCTGTCTCTATGAATTTCCCTATCCTAGTTATCTCATATGAGCAGAATCATACAATATTTGTCCTTTTGTGACTGGCTTATTTCACTTAGAATAATGACTTCAAGATTCACCCATTTGTAGCATGTGCCAGAATGTCCTTCCTTCTAATCTTCCACCGTATGCATATTCCACATTTTGTTTGTCCATTCATCCACGGAGCGACAGTTGGATCATTTCCACTTTTTGGCTATTGTGAAAAATGCTGTTATGAACGTCGGTGCACGACTATCAGTTTGAATCTCTGCTTTCAATTCTTTTGAGTATATACCCAGAAATGGAATTGATGGATCATATGGTATTTCTATATTTAATTTTTTGAGGAGCCTCTCTACGGCTACCAACAGTGGCCGCAGCATTTTACATTCCTACCAACACTGCACAAGGGTTCCAATATCACCACATCCTCATCAACATTTATTTTCTGTTTTATTTTGGTTTTTATCACTGGGATGCCTAGAGTTGGCAGCCAGTTGATCAGCATTCAAAAATCATTTTTTTGAGCAGGTGTTCATGCCTATCCAATGTCTTAAAGGGTAGGTTCACTGCAGTAATGACCCCAAAATCTTGGTGGCTTTAATGCAATAGACGTCTTCATTGTTCACATGACACCCAGCGAATGTCAGCAGCAAGTGCTGCTCCACACAGTCACTCAGGCACCCAGGCTCCTCCAAGCTAGTGTTTCTGCATCTCGGGAGAGCTCCGGAGTCTACACTGGATCCTCTATGATCACCCTGCTGTTGAAGAAAAGAGAGTGTATAGCAAAGACACCCCAAATCTTCTTTTTTTTTTTAAGTCAACTCTCCCTCCAACATGGAGCTCAAACTCACAACCCTGAAATCAAGAGTCCCGTGCTCTACCAAAAAGACACCCAACTCTTAACCGCCTATCTGGGGGTGACACGCATTATTGCCCCTCAATTGCCACTAGTCATGTGACCCCACTTAGATACAAAGGGACTAGGAAATGTAGCCAAGGAAGAAGAGAACGTGAATTTTATTGAAAAGTTACCCAGTCTTTGCCACATCTAATAATCTGAGGTTGAGGAAAATCTTAGGTTTGAGAAGAATATTTTAAAATACAGATTCCCTTCATTGTCTGCAAATTATTCTTAAGACTGCAAATTATTTACTGGTTGTAATGCTTACATTTCATATAGGAAGTACACGGCTTTCCCAAAGAAGACATCCTCCTAGGTACTTGGCATGATCATTTTGTTAGTTTGGCTCTTGAACTATGCAAGTCCCATAGGTAAACAAAAACTCTCTTTTTGAAAAAGCAGTTCATTCGGGGATGTACTAGAACATACGTGAGGGTATCTCAAGTGCATCGAAATGATGCGGATTAATTTCCCCAGCTGGAGAAGTAGGATGAAGCAAATGCATTTAAGACCTAATCATTCTTTCCCCAGTTGCATATTTTGTATCAATTTCGAGTGAGGTGGCCAGCTACAACGTGCCTATCACGGGACTCTAAAGTCAGAGGAGGTTCTCTCCTGCAAAATAATCAAGGCGGGAGAAGGTAAGACAAATGCACGTATGAGGAACTAAGCAAAATGAGCTGAATTAGAGCTTTTCAGCACACGCTCTGAAAAACATAAACACAGAGCGACTGCAGACAGGCAATAAATTGTCCTGAGTCCCACAGCGAAGTGATGAGACAGGTGACCTGGAAAATGGGGTTGGCGGGACTGTCTGGGGTTGATGGGTTCGCTGCCCGAATGCTCAGGTAATAGGATGCCTTTCAGCTCCCTTCTGCTATTTTAGTCCAGATTTGTGTTTCCCTGCTGCCTCAAAAATTAGAAGAGAGTCTGTCCCTGAAGCCCGCTCCCCTGGCACCCCCCTACATGCGGATGCAATCCTCGAGAGCTCTGCAGCACAATCTGCAGTTCGCGTCCCCCTCGTGTCATCAGCGCACAACCTCAGAAAGTACTTCCCAAGAGACGGATCCGAAAACAAAGCAAAACGTCAGGACCCGGACAGGAGGCTGGGGACAAAAAGGCCTGACTGTTTAACAAGCGCAAGGAAGCAAGGCTACGAGACTCAAGAAATAGATGTGAAAGTGAGTCCATGTCTACACCGGGGTCTTCATGGGAAAACCGAAACAAGCAACCATTCCTAAACCACAGAGAGGGGAGGAGGCATGATGAGGTCGGTCCAAGGGGAAGTGATGATGTTGGGGGGGCGGGGATCTGCATGAAGTTTGGAAGCTGCCAGAAAACCAGTGAAGCAAATCGTTTGGGGAGGCAGCTCCAGGACAACTTGCTGGGGCGGTGACCACGCTAAGGATGAAGGACGGGCTTAGGAGTACAAGAGAGATGATTGCAGCGTGTCAAAAATCTCCCACACGAAAAGTCATGCTTTGGGCAGCCTTCTCCAAACCTCCACCCGTGTAATCCTACTAAATTGCTTCCTGCCAGGGGCAGCTCCAGCCTAATCCAGCCTGGAGCTTCCACACGTATAGGTTTGTGAGCTGTCAATGTCAGTATTCTGCCATCTGGTAGGGCCAGACCGGGGGTGGGGGGGTGGGGGGGTGGGGGGGTGGAGAAAATACTATTTATTATAGGTATCGAGTTTAAAATTAAACTAGTTGATTACATAACAAGTTTGAGATACTGTTTGCGTTAAGGCTTGAGGTTTCACTTAAAAATCGTACCAGAAAAAAAAAAGAAAAAATCGTACCAGGCTGTTAGGTCTGAGACATCTTATGAAATAAAAACAAGGAGGCCTTTGGCGGCTCTCTGATGTGCTCCTATTGAACCCGCTATGGGTCTGTAACACTGAATCCCATTTACAAACTTAAGCCGATCCTTCTAACATTTAAACTTCATTAATAAAAATAGTGCATTCAAGGTCTTTTTAAGGCCTCCACACGCCTGAGTGGGCAGTCTCACAACCAGAAGAAGTAAGACTTCCTTCAAGCACTTAGGTACTTGGGAAAATCTCATAAATCAAAATTCTCAGTTCTTGTAAATAGTATAAAACCGTTTACAGGCTAAGCCTTTTTTCCTATGCTTTTCTTTCTTTCTTTCTTTTTTTTTTTTTTTGCTTCAATGACAAGCCTGAAATCAATTGCACATCTCAGAGTGAACGCATGAGACTGATCTGTCAGCGTCTCTAACCTACTAAATTCTCTAAGACATGACACACATTTTTGCTATCAAGTGCTCACGAAATGTGTGTCTCCTTAACACACACGCATTAGCCCTACGCGTTTGTCATACTTCATCATCTCCATCTTCGATTCTTCTTACTTAGGAGTTTCCTATCTGAGGCGAGTCGAGGTTATTGCCTTGACAGTGACCACAATAGGATCATTATCTCAGGCAGCCTGAGATTGCTTATTGATCAGAGATCTGAGGCCAGCATGCAGGCCTGGGCGATGAGTAAATCCGAAGGGATTCTCTCTGAGTCACTGAAGGACAGACCGGGCCTTCTGGAGATAATCTCTATGACAATAAAGAATCCCGAATCCCGTACCCTTCAGATAGGGTGAGTTGCTCCTGGTTTAAGGTTGTGCTTTATGTAATTCTTTCATCCTGGGATCTCAAGCTTTCAACGCTTTATCCGGGCTAAGCTATTTATTTTGTACCTCACTGAATTTTAGATTCTTTTATTATCCTTCATGTCTGCAGACCACCATGCTTCCTGGATTTTCAGTAAAATCCAGCTGGATTTTGCATTCCTCTCACGCCTTGTCCATGCTGTGTCTTGACAACTCCCAGCTCTTCTAGAGACAAGAGGGAACGCAGAAAAGGGTGTGGGCTCGTATGTGGATTTTGTCACCAATGCTGGACAGGTTGACTCAGTTTACAGGCATCAGGGGGAATGTTTCTACCTCCCCCTGAGAGTCCCATTCCAGTTTCCTTCTGTTCCGTGATACCAATTCCGCAGCAGCGCAGCACACACGCAATGTGCAACATGTCCGATTTTACTAGGAGAAAATCGGATTTGGGGACACAAGCTGTAAATGACCTGCCCACTCCCAGCCCCATGCAACACCTTGCAGCCTGACTCAGCTCTGAGCATTCACCACGCCGTAGGCTGAACGGTGGCCCCTGAAGATGTCCATGTCCTGGTCCCTGGGACTTGTGAATATGTTGCCTTATATGGAAAGACAGACTGGCCAGATATGATGACATCAAGGGTCTTGACATGGAGACATTATCCTAGATTCTCCAGATGGGCCCAAGGTAAGTACAAGGAGTCCCTCTAACAAGGAGGCAGAGGTGAAGAGTCAGAAGAGAAATGATGATGGAAGCAAGAGTCTGGAGTGCTTTGAGGATGGGGCCACAAGCCAATGAATGCAGGCGGCCTCTACAAGCTGAAAAGGGCCAGGAAATGGGTTCTCCCTCAAAGCCTCCAAAGCAAGCCAGCCTTCATGGCATCCTGCCTTTAGCCCAGTGAAGCTGATTGTAGACCTCCGACCCCCAGAACTGGAAGAGAATAGATTTGTGCTGTTTTCAGCCAATACACATGTGATCATTTGTTACAGCAACAAATTAGGTGCCTGATAGGACAGATCTGGTCCAGATAGCTGTGGGTACGGTCATGCCATCTGATTCCCCCTCAGATCTTGCCCTTGACCATCATACTGTCTTTCCCGGCTCTGTTGCCTCATGTGGGCTCAGTGGAGTCACTGCCCATTTGCTCTTATATGTATTCCTCCTGCCTTTTCCAGACTCCCATCACCCAGTCCCCAGTGAGGTCCAGCCTGTGGGCGGAGTAGGAGCCTGGAGGGCAGGAGGGATGGAGAAGCCAGTGTATGTCTTAGCCTCTCTGTGCCACGGATTCTGTACCTCTAGGAGTCACTGGGTCTCCTCTGCAATTCCTACTCCCGCCGGTCCTACCCTCTGCGGGCCAGAAACCCCCTCCCCAAGTACCACCTCCTCCTTTCGTCCCTCCAGCCAGGGGTGAGGTAGTGCTTTCTGTGTTGGCCTGTCTCCGTGGTGCCTCGACTCCCCTTGCTCGCTTTTTTCTTCTCAACACCATGTGTCTGATCTTTCATATTAAAATTCCACTATGAGAAACCTGAAGTCATTTCTGAATTGCTGCCATGGTGGTACTGCTTTCCTCCATGTCCTTCATCACTGCAGTAGGGGGAGGGAATGATTCTGATTCTCGAGTCTACCTCAGAACCTGGAAAGTCCCACATCTCTCATTTCTCTCAGCCTCCTGGAATCCTGCCCCCAGAAACATCCTCTGACTCTGGCCCAGGATTTCCCAAGCCCTGCCTTTTCCCGAGGCTGTGCCCTTGAGTACTTTCTCATTTCACACCACATTAATTTACCTTTTGTGTAGTGGTCACCAGCTCTGGCTCCCTTAAGCCAAAGGCATTTATTTGTTGGGAGGACATGAGGGCTCAGAGGATCCACAGGAGGCTGGAGGCATGAAACCATTAAAACCCACAGGAACCAAGGGAACCCAGAAGATGGGATACAGTAAGAACCACAGCCGCACTACTGGTCAACCAACAATAATGGCCCAGTGCTCCAGTTCTTTAAGCTCTTGCCAGTATTCCAGCTCCTGACGCAGTGAGTCCGATTGGTTAAGCCCCAATCATGTGCCACCCCGCAGGGGCAAGGATGGATTCCTTTCAGTTTCCTTAGAGAAAAGCACACGCTCCCTGTGCCATCAGGACGACACACGTCGGGGAAGGACAAGTTCCTCCTATGAAACCGGAATGCTACAAAAGGGCTCGATGGTGGATGGCCAAAAGCAACAACGGACCATTTTCTACCTGTTATTGTGTGTTTCAGAATCTACAACGGATCCTTTTGATATTAAAATTCTCACAACCCCACATTTCTATGGTATCTCACAAACCCCCCACTCTCCTTGGCCTACCTTTTAATCCACATCTTTTGAAAGGGCATTAATCTTAGGCTGAATCATTGATGACTTGGGTTTTTTTTTTTAATGTTTTTAAGCAGGTTCCATGCCCCCCACGAGGGTTTGAATGGATGACAGATTTGAGTTTGGTTTTTCTTTTCCCACTATTTTTAAAATTAATTTCACAATCGGCAAAACATTTAATGAATGGGAAGTGTAAAGACCCATCCTATTACCATCCCCTGTAGAGCAAGTCCAAGTGAGACATTGCTTGTCCAGGCACTGAATAGGCTCCCCAGTTTAGTACATTGGGTTTCCCATGGACATCTGGGATAAATAACAGTGTTTTTTTCTTCTTAACCTTCTGGTTTAGCAGTCGGCAAAACAACAGTGTGTTCTCCACAAAAATGTTCTTAAGATGCATGACATTTCTCCAGTGAGACGCACATACCATACAACAACCGTCAGATACTTATAAAGCGAGTTCTTATTCACTATGGCTCCAGCGACCATCAGGAAAGGCCCCTGGCTCTTCTGTCCCGGCCAAACCTCCTTCCCAGGAGCCCTCCTCGAGGTCCATCCGCACCATGCCTGCTGTGCCAGCCGAGATCCCATTGTTGCACATGGCACCCATCAGTGATTCGGTGTTTGGACCAAAGTTAACATTCGGTAAACAAGCCTGCTGCCTAATTCCCCTTGAATCACTTTTCCTGTTGCACAACCATTCAGTAAATGAAACGCAGTCCACACAGATGAGTGGTGAAATCAGGGGCATCTGTCTAGAGCAGCATCAGCCTGCAGAATAGGAGGGGGACCCTTGCTTCGTTTGCCTTATGCTACAGGCCTGCAGAGGCTGGCCCTCCCCGGGGCTCCTCTCCCCTCCTCCCGGAGACAGACACTTACCCCCGCCCCGCTCCCGCTGGCTGCCTGCGATCTATTACGTGATGCTGACTCGGAACTACCTGTGCTGAGTCACCAGGTCAGACTGCGCTTGTCTAGAACAGAGAAAGCCTTAAAAATGTAAAAGTCACCGAAGGAAGAGGAAGCGGTTGATAACTTTCCTTCCAGAATTCTGAGCTACATCACTTACTTGTCTTCTGTGTTATTTTCGGAGGTGATTTCATCCCTTTGGTGTTGGTCTCTGGTTACTTATCTTCAACATGTTTCATAAAGAAGATGAATAAGATCAGCCCCTCTCTGCTGTGCCTTAGTGTTCTTCCTTGAGATCACAACACAGCATTCACATACCTAATACCACGGGACCATTAAAATATATAAAAACAGACAACCGTACTCTCCGCCTCACACAAGTTCGACAAGTACTTGTTGACAAACTGCCGAAGCCCATCCAGAAAGAGAAGAAATGTCAGTTGCATGAAGATTCCTCTTTATAATCAAACATGAGAGCTTTCGTTCGTTCATTCATTACATTTACCAGGTCCCTACTACAACCGAGCACCAGGCGAGGTACAGGGGGAGCAGTCGTAAGCAAAGCCAGACATCGCCCCGGCTCTCGTGGACCACAGATAGTAATCAAAGAGTTGCACAGATAATCCAAACTACAATGATGGCCAGGGTCGGGAAGAAATGCAAAATGCTGTATGGACGGGAATGATCCACTAGACGGGTCAGGAAGGTCTTCTCTGAAGAAACAGTGCTTGAGCTGAGGTCTGAAAGATGAGTGGAAGGGACTAAGCTGGGAAGAGCATCCCAGGCTAAGGGAACGGCTTTGAGGCAGGAGGGAGTATTGGGGGCAAATCCAAAGAACCAGACAGAGCGGGACAGGAGCCACACTAAGGAGTCTGTCTTCTTATAAGAACTATGGGAAGTCGCTGTTAAGGTAAACCCTGGAACCAGAAGAGCAACCCCAGACTTGAGGACGGGGAAAATGAAACCTGTGGGCGCCAATCAGTGCTGCTCACAAGCTTTTTGAAGCATCAAAATGAGTATAAGAACAGCATGGACAGGGACACCTGGGTGGCTCAGCAGTGGAGTGTCTGTCTTCGGCTCAAGGTGTGACCCCGGGGTTCTGGGATCGAGTCCCACATCAGGCTCCCCACAGGGAGCCTGCTTCTCCCTCTGCCTGTGTCTCTGCCTCTCTCTCTGTGTCTCTCATGAATAAATAAATAAAATATTTTTTAAAAAAGGGAAAAAAACCCAGCATGGACAAAAGCTACCTCCCAGGTCATCATGGGTCTCAAGGTGTCAATTGTGGCCGGCAGCTTGTGAGAGTGGCCAGTCCTTTAAATGTGAAAGGCCTGAAGCATGGGGTTTCCAGTAGTTATTTGCCCACCCATGGTAAGGCAATGATTCTTCGCACTCAGCCACCCTCATCTCACAGGCCTAAAATCCCAGTTTGGAGTGATGCAATTCTTGCTGGACTGTGTTTAAGAATTTTCTGTGTCTTTTTTTTTTTTTTTTTTTCAGAACCTGGGAAATTTCTGTTTATGTCTGTTTAGGGGCTTTCCAGTGGCAAAGGCCTGGTTCTTGTTGACCACAGGGTTTCGAAAGAGGATTAGTAATATGGAGATTTTTGTTCTGAAATTTCATTCAGGGTGTGGAACAGTCACAGGGGGCCCTCAGTCGGGGACAGTGGAGGAGGTGGGAGGTGATGGAGGCTTGGGCCAGCCTGGAGATAAGGGGAGATAAAGTGAACAGGGTCACAGGATACTTAGGAGATAAATGTCAACAAGGCCCAGTAGTTGATGCAGGGATGAGATTCTAGGTTTATGAGTCACACAACTAGCTGGGCTCCCAAACTCATTAAAAACTCATAATAGGAGGACTTTGTGTTTCTGGTTCTGCATGTAAGAGCTTGGGAGTCATCCCTCAGTGCTAACAACAAGTACTAAGCTGAACAGACGGAGAAATCAGCAGCTCTCCTTGGATCCCTAGAGAAAGGGGAAGACATGGGGCAAACTGCGACCCTTAAGATCGAAGAAACAGAAAACAGAATACAGATTCATGAGCAGGGTAGGATGCCAGGGTAGGAAAAGCTGGACCCCCATCAGTGACAATTCTGAGAGTTAAAAATGCCAGGGGGGCCCAGTCCTGAGCAATCTCCTCCCTACATCAATCACCACGGGCCTGCAAAGAGTGTGAGATTTACCACCAAGAGCTCAACCAGGTTCCCAAGTGTTAGAGGGAGAGAAAAAAAAAATCCCTTCGTATTTTGGGCAGCAGGAGGGGAGAAGGAACCATTTTGAATGACGGCTCCTCTTGAGTAGGCCTGCCTTCCTGGGGAACCGGTTACCTGGAGCCCCTGCCCTGCTGGGGTCTATTAGCAGAGCCCAAGTGACTGGAGGAAAGCAAACAACTGACTCCAGGTCACTCTGGCCATCCTGTCCCACGTAAGAAGGGAGGAAAAAAAAAAGAAAGAAAGAAAGAAAAGAAACCCTGAGAAATGCTGGGAAAGCTCATGGTCCAGAGGCATAGGCTCACGGAGGGACTGAGACCTAACCACAGGCTCTAGAATGCTTGCCCTGGCCCGGGCCTCGCGACCACCTTCCTAAAGACCTATTTACAGCAGTTTCTTCTACTCTGTCCATCGTGTTTTCATAAACCTGTCATTCTTACCTTTCCAGGAATATCTAGAAATAGTTTTGATGTTGCTAAAATATGTTGCTTGAAGATGCTAATGATTTTTCCCCCTAGGGATCTAAAGGTAATCTACCAGGAGAAAAGGGATGGAACTCACTGCTGCAAATACCAACTTATGCAGTATGTGAGCGGCACAATAAACCTGAATTTAGGAGAGCTTTGCAAAGACAGGCACAGCCCAGAAGAGCTATGGACATTTGGTACCTTGATGTTCGTGCAAAGAACCAAAAAGGAACGCTAGAGAGAGAGAGAACTACCGTCACGGAAAGGGGGCGCGCCTCCGACGGGCTTCTCAGGGGACTGGCCGTGGCTGGAGAAGTCATCCGTGAGCTGCAAAAGCCCCTGCGAGTGCCTCGGCCTGAGACAGGGAAGGCGAAAAGGGGACCAGATTGAATATGTACATCATCAGGAAGGAAGACTTTGCAAAAGGACACGTTCTGCTCCCTGTTTGCGGGGCCCGTGGTGGTCCTGCCCCGTGAGAAAGCATGTGGGGACCGGGTGGGGACCGGATGGGGACCGTGTGGCGAAGCAGGCTGGCAGAGAAGCTGGGCCCATGAGCAAGGACACGGCTCCGACGGAAGGCACAGGGAGATGCTATTTTCCATCCGATGCTAGTAAGGCTGCAGAACAACGTGCATCCGGAAGCTCGGCAGGTCAACACGGGAGAGGTGCTAAGATGGAAAGAACTTTCCAGTGTTCACCCTTGGTCAATTAAGAAGTTCCTTCTCGGAGGCCAAGCAAGGCCAAGAAGCTAGGAGAGGTTGTAGCAGGAAAGCAGGCGTTGGAGGCAAGGCCCTGTGGGACCCCGGCCCTCCTCCGGGCACGGCTGACTCCGTCCTGGCTCCGCAGGAACTTGCCAGGTCCCTCCAGCACCCCCGGCGGTCATGCCCAACTTTGGTGATGCAGAATCCACTGCAAACGGGATTCAAGACACAGGCCACGGTGTCGTGGGTGGCCCGGCAAGCTTTTGATCTCCTTCCCGAGGCCGCCGGCCGAGGTCCACGGGGCACTGGACCCCTGGGCACAGCCAGCTGGAACTTTCCTAATAAGCCCGGAGTCCACGAGGTGATGCTGGAGCCAAGGGGAGCAGAAGCCAGGAAGGCCGCGGACGCACAGAGCCCAGGACGGGCCGCTGAGCAGGTCCCGGTCCAAGGCCCAGGCGTTCGTCAGCCCTGCCCCTGCCTCTGGCAGTAGAAACATCCAGAAAAGCAAGAGCTGGTGCCAGCTCTGATCCTGCAGAGCTGGTGCCAGCTCTGATCCTGCAGGTGTCCCCAGCCCCCTCACTCCCGCGAAAACCAATCAGCGTCCAACTATTCGTATCCAGTCCGTGTGTTCTGATCCTGAACAGTGACCAGGAGCGACAACCGGGCTTTTCGTTCCAGAATGACGTTGCCCCATTCAGCCTTCATCCGTCCGGCACGTCTGCATATCCCCTTACAGGTGACGGATAATCAAAACGGTGACACATCTGTTTGCGTGTTCCTGTGTGCAGGTGGCTGTCCACACCTGAGAGGGAACAGGGGAACTCATGCTCTGAGAAGCCAAACGGCGGGGCCCCTTTTCCGTTTAGAGACCAGCGCTACGAGCCTGTGGGTGGACAGGGTTTGACACCTGGCGTGGTGGTGCTAGGTCTCGCACTCCAGCAACGCCTGGCCGGAGGGCAGCTGCAGGTGTGTCCTGCACTCGGGGCAGCCAACCATGCCCTCAGGAAAAAAAAAAAATATATATATATATATATATGGTGTTTATATTTACATAAATATGAATATTTATATCATGTTATTATATAATGTATATGTATTAATTTATGTAAATATATATGATGGTTTTTTTCCCTAATGCCAGTATCAAAATAAGAAATTGTATCACATTAAAGCTATAGCTGGGGTGGTGCTCAAAAATACAGATCAGTGGACGTTGACAGATGGAAGCAAGAGGATGGATGACAAACCAGGAGGCGCAAGGACCCTGGCCACCTGGAATGATAGATTATATCCACCAAGCTGATGGTGAGTAAGGACACGTATCAAGAATCTCCCCTGTACCCAGAAACGGAGTCTGCAGGAACGGGTTGGAGGCCAGGTGGGTCGGCAGCAACACAGGGGGAAAGTTTTAGGGTCTTAGCTTATTGTAATCGATATGATGTGACCACATGAGAATTAATGAGTGTCAGGCTCCGTTTACAACCTACAGTGACATCTGATACAAGAGGGGCAAGCGTCCTGCGCTAGTGAAACCACGACACAACCTGAGCCCTGGACCCGTTTCTCAGGAAGCACCTGTGTTGGGACACCTGGGAGGCTCAGCGGTTGAGCACCTGCCCCTGGCTCAGAGCGTGATCCTGGGATCCTGGGATCTAGTGCCGCATCGGGCTCCCTGCCTGGAGCCTGCTGCTCCCTCTGCCTACGTCTCTGCCTTTCTCTCTGTGTCTTTCAGGAATAAACAAATAAAATGTTAAAAAAAAAAAGAGCACGTGTATTGGTTCATGTAAGCCCAGCCTTGTGATGCAATGAGTGTGGCTTAAAAACCACAAAGCAGCTTGCTTCTCCCCCACGTCACAGTCCCAGCTGGATTGTTCCACGTGGTCGTACACAGAACCAGGGGCCCTCATCTTCCATCAGGGCGTCATCATCTCCCACAGGGTGGAAAGGGTCACCACTCTGACCAGGTTGCAGTTGGGGGGACAGACAAGGGGCACGCGAGAGACACGTCCACTGTCCTCAGGTGTGGGCCAAGCACGGGCCACCCATTCCTGTCACTTCGGCTCTCAGCCGGCCTGTCCCCACCCAACCGCATGAAAGGCTGGGAGAGGCCACCCACCAGACACCCCGTTCGCTCAACTGCCACTTGGTAGTGGCCAAGGACACCCGGAATGGGCTTGGGGCGGCGGCTCATGGTCTCTGCGATGAACCCCTAGAGGAACAGCCATCGGGACGGTGAAGGAAAGTGGCGTACGGTGTTCGGAACCCAACACATCACAAGGAAACGAGTGCTGGGTTTCCTGTGGGCACGATTAGCCTGGTTCATCTGTGGGGCTCAAGGGGCTCAAACTAAGAAACATCAGTAAAGGACTTACTGAAATATTTATCAGAAGATAAGAGGAGTCCCTCCTAGAGGTGGAAATTCCCTGTCACTGGAGGTGTTCAAGCACAAGCTGGAAGAAGACCTTTGCACTCCTTTTAGAGGGGCTGGGATTTCTTCGCACACCCCGAGTTCCTTTCCGGTCCTGCTTCTCCCTAAACTTGTGTTTATAGGGTATAGGATAAGGGAACAGAAAATCCCAACGTCTCTTAAGTGCTTGCTACATGTGTGTCCCCACCACAACCTTGGGAGGGAGGCATTGTTCGCGGATTATTGATGTTTGCAAAGGTGAAGGGCCCAGAGCGATTGGGTGGTGTTGGTGGGGTTGCAATCAACACCCATGCGATGGGCCACCCCCTGCTGTTTCCATTATGCTGCTGCCTCCCCAGTGCAGGTCAAAGCTCAGTTGCCTTCCTCTCGTCTCCTCCTTATCTCATCAAGGTTCACTGCCTGGGTGGGACTCGCTGTTTTCTATAGGGTTTAGCACACGACAGTATCACTTGAACATCCGGCCCCTTTTCCAGCCCTTACTGGGCCAAACGATTGATGTGTCACCCACGCTTTTCCTCAGCCCACAGGCAGCCGGCTCTTCATTCAGAAGCTCGGGCCTCTCTCCTCTCTTCCCCACGAGGACTGACTGCAGGGGTTCCCCTGCAACCCCACACCCAGCTGCAGGCAGTCACTTTCTGCTCCCACCCGCCGTATCGTGGGAAAAGGGAGGTTTAACCTGAAGTTAATTCTTCAGCCCTTGTGCATTGAAATGGATGTCAAAAGTGAATTAATCACCACCGAGGCTTCCACCCTAGAAAATTTACCCAGATTCCCTCCAAAGAGAGGATGACTCACGCGAGCACCTGTTTTGTTTCCTTAGTAACTGGTCTTAGATTTCCCCCTTGCATTTGCTTGCAGGCCAGCGGGCAGATGGGAGGGAGCAAGGAGGCTCAGGGCACAGGCTGTGTCACCTGTGATACTGCGTGCGGACTTCGCGGCTCTGTAATCCCCCCAGCATGGATTCAACCTCACACTCGGGGTGGATGTAAGTCTGGAAAATTACTGATGCCCACAAGGAAGGTTTGGTGACACACGGTGAAATAGGCACCGGCACGATCTCTGTATGGGGAAGGGGACTCACCTCTGCATCAGAGATGTACTTTCCTTGCCTGTCACCTTTGCTGTAATTACAGTTAGGTGCACAACCCCATCAAGAAAGAGGTGGGAGGGGTGGGGTGGGGGTGGGCGGGAGAAGTTCAATCAAACCACTTTTTTTTTTGGCTTAACCACAAGAAATAATATCTCAGAACTGGTTTTATGTAGATTTAGATGGTTTTGTCTCTCTCTTTCACAAAGCCCTCTCTTGCTGGCACTGTGGGAAAATAAAAAGAATATTTGGATCAAGAGCTGGACACCCGTATCCCAAGGTGCTCTCAGCCCCTAATGAGCTGATCCCTGTTAGCACATCGCTTGGCTTCTCTGGATTTCCTCTTTGGAAACTGAGAGACTCAGTTATTATCCCTTCCTAATTCTAAAATTTGGACTCCATCTCCTGGGATCTGATTGAGCCTTGAAATTAAAACTAGAGTTTCAAATAAAATAAAATAAAATAAAACTAGAGTTTCAAAAAAAAAAAACAAACTAGAGTTTCACACCTAGATTTTGGGGACCAAGATTGTCCAAAGATTACCTATTCTATCCCTTTATTTTACATATTTTGTCCAAAAAGTTTAAGTTATTTTGTCCAAGATCACATAAAATTCAAATTTTTTTCATAGTTGACTTTTTAGTTTCTATGTTTATCATAATTTAACATGCTTATTGGTACAGTCAAGTGGTTCCACAAGACTTGTCATAAAAATAGTCATCCTGGGATGCCTGGGTGGCTCAGCGGTGGAGCGTCTGCCTTCGGCTCAGGACGTGACCCTGGGGTCCTGAGATCGAGTCCCATATTGGGCTCCCCCCTAGGAGCCTACTTCTCCCTCTGCCTGTGTCTCTGCCTCTCTCTCTGTGTCTCTCATGAATAAATAAATAAAATCTTATAAAAAATAGTCATCCTAACACCCTTTTTTCCCAACTCCCCAAAGGCAGCTACTTTAAAAATGTTTTTAACTAATGCTTTGGTTATTTACTTCAATATCTCTAAATATTATATGTTGCAGCTTTAGGTATTGCTTCGATCACAAGATATAAATTTCTCATCCGTCTCTTTTCCCTGTGTAGTTACACCATAATTTTGTTCAGATCAGTGATCAGTATTAATTTGATGACATAAACATTATTCTCAGTTGAGCTATGATGCATGTTATAATTACCTTTCCTTTCTGTTTTCTTTTCCCTGAATTTTATAATGATCATGTTTTAATTTTGCTTAATTCTCTGCGAGTAATCGCAAATTCAACCCAAACTCCCTCATAGTTACATCGAGCTTATATTTTAAAACTCACTTAGATATTGTACAAACTTCAAGTTCTTGAAGACATATGTCCCTGAACTTTCTGATCTACTTCAGTCTGGACCGGTCGCTCTCCAGGCCTCCTACACAGCACTCTCTACTTGTGCTCTCCATTGGCCATCTTGCCACAAACACCCTTCACCTCCCTCTTGTGTGAGATCTTCAGTTTTCTGGATTCTATGTCTTTCTCTTTCAGGGTTTACTTTCTGGTTTTAGCAGAGCATTTGCTCTAGTAAATACCCAAGGAAAGGTACATGGGAAGTAAATTTTTTGAGACCTTGCCTGTCTAAAATATTTTTATTGTCCTCTTAAGGGTGATTGATAGCTTTTCTGGGTATAGAACCCTAGATAGAAAATTATTTCTTTCTACAGCATGTTGAAGGCATTTGTGCATGTTAATATGATCCAGTGCTGCTGTTGAGATGGGTAGGGCTCTGTATCTGTGAAAGAATGCTCTCTGACTTTCATGCAGAGGTTATAGGATTGCTGAGAAGGCCCTAGGCTTCTTTGCATTTGTCACACTGACTCATCTCCATCTTTTTCTGTACCTGCCACTGGCTAGTTGCTTGCTTTAGGACTTGGTCCATAAATCCCTTTTTTTTTCTTCAATTTCATTTACAGTGAAAACATGGCTGACATGTGGGCTTACTACTTTCACATCAATATGAGTTTGAATGAAATAACAAGCATGCCCTGTGAAAGCATTTGCTTGACAAACAGTATCTGGATGCTCAAAAAATCTCACAGGAATTTTCTCTATACGGAAGAGAAAAATCAGATGGAAATTTCAGCTGTAATAGCAACTTTAAAAAACCTTAAGAGGTTACTATAATTAATCTTATCGCAATAAAGTTGAAAATATAAATAATTTTTAAAGAAACATAAATTATCAAAATTTATAGAAGACATATGAAGCCTGAATAAATCTGCCATTTTAAAGAAATATCATCAGTTATCCATAATTCCTCCTAACCCTTTTATTTCTGGCTTTTGTGGCTTGACATTATGTTTTTATTGAGATTTATCCATGTTGTCTGTGGCAGGAAATTGTTATTTTCATGGCTGTGTAGTATTTGTTTCATGAATATATCAAAATTTTTGGTCCATTGCGTTATTGAGAGCACCGGGGCTGTTTCCAGCTTGGGTCTACTGTAAATATCTCTGAATGAACATTTTTGTACCAATATCCAACATCTTAAAGGTTGTATGTAGGCATTTCTGTTAGATAGATAGCCAGTAGTGGGATTGCTAATTCCCGTGCTGAAGTTAAGAGTATACATATGTTTAATTTTGGTAGATGCTGCTTAAGACTTTTCTAACGGGGCATATCACATTATATTTTTACGGGAAGTGTATGTGAATCCATTGCTCTGCATCCTTATCAGTACTTGGTATTATCAGTTGTTAAAATTTTAGCCCTTTAATTAGTATATAGAGCTGTCTTTCCATGATTTTACTTTGCATTTATCTTGTAACTACTAAGGTTGAGCATGACTTCATACGTCTATTGACCATTTCTATATCCTCTTTGGTGAAATGCCTGCTCAAAATTTTTGCCCATTTTTTGGGAGGGAAGGGTGAGTAATACCTATTTCTTCTTGCCTGATTTATAGGAGTTACCATGTATACATATATATCTGATACCTGGATATATTTTCTTTATGTTTAATGTTGGTGGTATCCCATGAAAGATATCTTTGCATATTCCAATGTTACATTTCTGTGTTATCTTCCCATTTAAGTCCACAACTAACTTGAAATTGATTTTAACAAATGGCACAAAGTAGATGTCAATATATTTTTTTCTGTGTGGATATCCAGCTGACAAAGTCACTTATCAAAAAGACTATGCTTTTCCACTGCTTTGCAGGAGTAATCTTTGTCATGAATCAAATGACATCACATGTGTTGGTCTATTTCTGGATTCTATTTTTCTTCATTGATCTATTTGTCTCTCTCTGCACAGTATCACACTGTCTTAATTACCTTAGCATTATACAAGTCCTGATATCTAGCTGAGTGAGTCTCCAAGTTTGTTCTTCAAGATTGTCTTGATTCTTCTTTTTTTTTTTTCTTTTTCTTTTATTTTTAAAGATTTTATTTATTTATTCATGAGAGACACAGAGAGAGGCAGAGACACAGGCAGAGGGAGAAGCAGGCTCCATGCAGGGAGCCTGATGTGGGACTCAATCCTGGGACCTGGGATCACGCCCTGGGCGGAAGGCAGGCGCTAAACCGCTGAGCCACCCAGGGATCCCTGTCTTGATTATTCTTGGCCCATAGTTGTTCCATATAAAATTTAGAAGCAGCCTGTCAATTTATACATGTGCATGTACACAGACACAGACACACAGACACACACAAACTCTGTGGGAATTTTAATTGGAAACACATTCAATTTATGAATCAATTGGTGGGGGGTTGGCAAGTTTCCAATACTGAGTCTTCCTATCCATAAGAAAGGCATATTATTCCATTATTTTAAATTTCTTTAATTTCCCTCCATAATGTTTTGTTGTTTTCAATGTAGAGGTCTTACACATATTTTAATAGATAACTGTTTAATGCCAATGCTAATATAAATAGTATCATTATAAAATTTTATTTCTAGTTGATTGTTTCTAGTATATAAATATACAGCTGAATTTTGTGTATCGACTTTGTATCCAGAGACCCTGTTATATTCACCTTTTAATTTTAACAGTTCATAGGGTTTCCATGTACTCAATCATATGGTCTACAAATTATGATGGTTTTATGTTTTCCTTTCCAATTTTTATGACATCTCTTTGTGGGGGTGGGTTTTTTTTTTTTTTTTGCCTTATTTTATTGCCTATTTTATTGTCTGGTACCTGCAATACAATGTCTTGATACTGCTCTCAGGAGAAAAGCTTTTAATATTTCCTATTAAGTCCAATGTATGCTGTAACTTTTTTCTGAAAACATTTTTAATTTTAGATTAAAGAAGCCTCCTTCTATTTCTAGTTTTCCACAAGTTCCATAAGGTACCGAACATTATCAAATAATTATCCTGCATCTATTGAGATGATCATATAATTTTCCCCCTTCATTCTGTTAGGTAGAAAATTACATTGATTGGAGTTTCTAATGTTAAATAGCCATGCATTGCTGGAATAAACTCAATTTGGTCATAATGGCTTATTCATTTTATGTATGATACTGAATTCTGTAAATATTTCATATATAGTTTTTGCAACTATGCTAAGAAGAGTGACTAGTCTGTAATATTCCTTTCTTGTTTTATTCTTATCAGGTTATTATATCAAAGGCTATCTCTGGAATCTTGGTCCCTAAAATTTTGACTCCCTTGGTTGTTATTTGAGATCTTCAAATAGCTGCATGCTTTTTAAAAAAAAAATACTATTCAGCTTTTATAATTGTTCTCAGGGGAGGGTTCGTCTGATACAAGCCACTCATGGATAGCCACAAACAAAAGTTTTGCTTTTTACAAATTGGATAAACCAACAAAACTTCAAACAAATTTCTAACCTTTAGTTAACCTTTTGACCTGTTTCAGTTCCTGAAAAAAGTTTTTGGTTCCCCAAAGCGTAGTTTAGCCTTACAGTGTCATTTAGTGCCCTCCTCTGTTAAAACAGAGTTGTAGGAAAATAAATGGAATTTAATTATAGTCATAATATTTTGTCTTCATCAAGAAGGAAAAAAACCAATGCAGTTGGACAATGTTAACACGGCTGTGATGTTTTTCCAATATTATCATTATTGTAAGGGGCGCTCTACCACACTGAGTGATGGAAGTCAAAACTTTTGTTGGGCAAAAGAGAAGGAAGTCTTCGCAATTCATATTCTATACCAACGATTGACAAGAGAAAGACATTATCTGGGCAGCAAGATAAATAAATTATATCCTTTCTTTTAAATGGATGTTAAGTAAATTTCTTGGATCTGCCTGAGGAATATGGGACGCATCCTATAGTAATGAAATATATGGTAAGGTCTGAAATAGATGTAAACATTTAAAAAGGGGAGAGTGGAGACGTTAAGATAACTCTACCATTTGTTGAACTCCTACTATGTGCTAGAAGCTTTGCTGGCATTATCTCACTTAATCCCTGCAAACATAATGGCTGATTTTTATCTCCATCTTATCAAAAAGGAAATTGAAACTCAGAACAAATAACTTTCCAAAAATCATACAGGTAGTAAGTGGGATTCAAGTCTAGATCTGTTCAACTCCAGTCCTATATCTTTCTATTAAAATAGGCTGAGACTAAATAAGAGAGAAATCAGGTTTTCTTATCAGTAAAAACTAGTTTCTCTGTTAGTAAGCCCTGTAAATGGTACTGGGAAGGAAGAATTTAGTTACATGTTTATGGTTTGTTGGGCAAAGATTTTATTTTGGGTGTGTATTTCCTTTGTCTCTGGAGTTCTTGGTATATTCTCAAATAAAAACATTTCCTGTTTATTACAGACTGGGCTAACATCCAATAATCAAGCTATATAAACAAATTCCAACATTTTTCTATCCTATGTGGAATTGCATCCTGTGTATCTATGGTTGACTGGCTCAGTGGTCTAGGAAATGGTGCCAATTGAGTCCAGGTCATGGGTTAAATCTACATTTCCTAAATGTGTTTTATAGAACATACCAGTTCTACATGACGTTGACAGATATTATTCAGGAAAAAAAAGTGAGCATCTAGGAATTTTCACAGCCATTAATAAAGTCTGGATTAAGCCAAGTTAAACAAGTTTATTTCAGACTTTCCTAGACCTTAAAATATTAACATATATGGTATATGTAATCTTCGAGGGGAGGTATAGTATAAGTGTTTTCAAAGTTTATGTGGTTCCAGAATGCTTTATCTGAAGAATATCTTCTAGAATGGGTATTATGTAGACCATATTTTGGGGATGATGAGTTAGATGCCTTATAGGCCGATTAGTTTTGTGGTAGCATACTACATTGTTGGCCACAGGAGGGACGGTATAAAAGTGTAAACAAAGGAGCCCATGGTCTGGCCATCCTAGTGAGCGGCACAAAAGTGTTGGTACAGAGCCTGGGTGACCTTCTGAAGGGACATTGTAGAGGGGATTCCTGCATAGAAGGGAAGTTGAACAAGATGGCCTTTAACTTTTTCTACATTCTAAGGTGTTTTGTTTCCATGAAAATCACAATCTCTTTTAGAAAAACCAACAAAAAGTCACATCTGTAATTGTGTATCTTAATGAGGTAAAGTCTCAGAAGCCATGACAAAGAGATCCACAATACAATGCTTTAAATAGAGTAGAGGTTTATTTCTTTTGTACAAGTCCCAAGGTGAGGGGTGCCTGGGTGGCGCAGTCAGTTAAGTGTCCAACTCTTGGTTTCAGCTCAAGTCTGATCTCAGGGTTGTGAGATCGAACCCTGAGCCAAGCTCTGCATTTAATGTGGAGTCTGCTTGAGTTTCTCTCTCCCTCTCCCTTTGCCTCACCCCATTGTGCTCGCTCGCTCTCTCTCTTTCTCTCTCTCTCTCTCACTGAAATAAATAAATAAATCATTTTTTTAAAAAGTCCCAAGGTGAGTATTCCAAGTTGGCTTGACTCCACAAGATGCCTCGTCCCAATTTCCTTCCACCTCGTTGCTCTGCTCCCCTGAGGTATTAGCCTCTTTCACGTGGCTTCAGCTAGCTCCCTTGTCCATGTACTTTCCACTTCACAAGAAAAGAGATTCTGGTCAAGCAATTCCCTTCCAATTACTTTAGGCTGAAGTTACCTACATCAATTTGCCCACATGTCCCTGGGAACAATCTAATCACATGGCCATGCCTCACTGCAAAGTGAGACTGGAAATCCCGTCTCTAAGTGGGCAGTTAGGTGCCTAAGAAGAAGGGAAGAAGAGATTTGGGGAGGACAGCTAAGACTCTGCTATATTATAGTTGAGATAAACACTAATTGGTAATCACTGCTTAGGCATTACTGCCATTTACTAATGAACAGCCAGTTCAGACTGACCGAATCCTTCCAAGAAAAATATTGAGTTCCTGTCAATGTGATACTCAAGTACTCCAATTTATGAAGCAAGGAGTTTCTCAGAAGAGTTCTGATTATCTGTAAGGGCTGGAGCATCAGTGCAACAAGTCTGAAGGAGCTTTAAGGGTCAGTAAACAATTCATCATCAATTTCCTTGCAGGCCCATTCTTTATTGTCCTCGGTTCCTTAGCTGTTTTTTTTTAAATGGCTCAAGAAGGGAGAAAACCTGGCAAATCTCCTAGATTTTCTAGACTTTACACAGCCTCAGCAATGTGTAACACTGAGGGACAAGCCCATAGGAGAGAGTAAATAATTATAATAATAATTTTAATGATTATTATTATTATGCCCGTCAGATAGGAAACCAGTTGTATTGTAAATATTTTAAATTTTCTGTATTTATGCTGTTTTGACATTTTAAAAAGAAACAACAACATACGTTTCTGGCTGGGGAAAGACTGTCCCTCTCTGGGATAGCCAATTCATGGAGATACTAAAAAGGACCCCTGGGGCACCTGGGTGGTTCAGTCAGTTAAGCATCTGCCTTCAGCTCAGATCATGATCTCAGGATCTTGGGATCAAGACTCACATTGGGCTCCCTGCTCAGCAGAGAGTCTGCTTCTCCCTCTCACTCTACCTCTGTCACCTGGTCATGCTCCCTCGCTCTCAAATAAATACTATCTTAAAAAAAAAAAAAAAAAAAAGGACCCAACCAGACACATACCCTTGATATGCAAACTCACACATCCAGAGCCTTACTTCCTCTATCTGGCCAAATACCCCAGAGAGCAATATTCTTCTGCCTTAGTCATCCCAAGGCCAGGGGCCAAGCAACTAGGACCACCCCTACAGCCTGCAGAAACTACTCAAAGTAGCCAATCCAGACTGTTTATCCTGCCCTGCCTTGTCCTTCCTAAGGAAACCCCAAGAAAAGGTCTGGTCTAAGTCTTCCCCATTTCTGCCTTTTGCTGTCTAACCACCCTGGTGACTTTCCCATGTATGGAAATGACATGCTGCATGGCATGCTGTACCCTCGTGGACATTGTGAGTATAGTAAACTTTATTTTTTTCCTGAGCTTCTCCTCTGCTTCTTGTGGCTGCACCTGACTGACCATCTCATAAAAGGATGCAAGGCACCCAGTCAAGAGCAGGTTTTAGAGCCAACCAGAGAGCCCTGAAAATGGATCTGCTGGTCTACCTGTTTCACTCCGTCTCTCCCTCAGGGTGCAGCCACGCATGCTAGGTATTTGGGGTTCTATTTCTTTCCTTAGGGTTACTCCCAGGCAGTAGTGACAACTCCTTTTGCAAAACCAAGATCACTATCAAGTCTGCAGAGTAGGTGAATTCCATACGGAACAATTCAGAGGACAAAATGCCCAAAATTCCTTCTCTGACCACCTGGATCAGAAATTTCACCATCTCTTGGGCCGTCTGGGTGGCTCCAGTGGGTTAAGTGACAGACTCTTCTTTTCAGCTCAGGTCATGATCTCAGGGTCGTGGGATTGAGCCCCGAGGTGGGCTGTGTACTCAGCAGAGAGTCTGCGTGAGTTTCTCTCTCTCCCTCTCCTGCTGCCTACCTCCCTGCCACCAGAATAAATAAATCTTTTTTTTTTTTTTAAAGAAATTTTACCACCTCAGGTTCTCTGGTGATTTGAAAAATTCAGAGGTCTTAAAAAGATTCCTGTTAAAGTGAAAATATCTGTGGGAGAGAAAAATATCACAAGCAAGTTGTCCTCAAATCTAGGCATTTTACTTAGGTCCTGCTTTTACCCTACTATCTCAGAATCTCTAAAATAGGACCTGGGCTTTTCCATTTTGTTTTCAACTTTCCAGATTATTCTATATTCAGTTTTTGGAACCAGGAACTTATGCCATTCTCAGTTAATAAGTTAGAGATTCATCAACACCTGAGAACTGTTTTAAGGGACGAAAACTTGGGAGAGGGAAAAGGAAAGAGTAGGAATGGGAAGGCTCTGGAAATTCCACAGAAAGTCTCATGAACATGGGTGCTTCCTTCTTAATGTCTTTTTTTTAAACCTTAACTGAAAAATGGCCATTTGTCAAACAATATACTTTATTAGCTTTCTCAGTTCTGAAGTTCTCACATCTTATGGAAATGTCTTGATCCCATTCTCTAATTGCTAGGAAATATCATGTCACATTTTATTTTTATCTCTTTGTTTTCTCCTAATTCATGAGATCAATAGAGCATGGGTATTAAGGTTTGAATAATCTTCCAAATGTGGGAGGAATCCTGAAAAGGTCTTTCACTCCATTCCCGGTAGATCTACGGAACTTCTAGGAGATGTGTTGGTTTCCAGGTATAAAAACTGAAAGGGAAAGGCAATCCACAGCCTACTGCAGCATCCTTTGCCTGTATGCATCAGATCTTCAGCTCAGGGGCCTTTTCCTTCCATTGAACTTCATCTTTTCTGCTTGATATTCAAGTCTATTTTTTCTGGTTTTCTGCCTTCTGGAGAAATGGAGAACAGCTGGTTAGAGACCTCCTATTCCCTGAAGGCCAAAGAATTCCCCATTAACATTCTTTTTTTTTTTTTTTTTTCAGACTAAATAACTCTGCTCTCCATAACCTTTCTATGGGCTCATTTCCTATTCCCTTATTTTCATAGCTCTCCTTTGGATGTAGTTTCTTGTAACAAGACATGAATCAATGCCAAATATAACCAAAGAGTTCTTTCCTGTCTTTTCGAAGACAGTCTACAAGTTACATGACTGTCCTAATTTAAAAAAACAAAAACAAAAACAAAAAACAATTTTGTTGGCTATTGCTAATTGAGATTCAACTTGTGGTCCACATTTTCTTGGGTTATTGGGGAGGGCTATTTGGTAGAGATAAAATAGCTCCAGGTTAGAAATCCAGATAGTTGTGTTCTAGACCCAATTTTATCACAATTAAGCTATATATCTTCTTACTTACTTTTAAGAATGCATTTAGATTTGTTTGGTTCATCTATAAAGTAAATCAAATGGACTAGTTGACCTTTTAATTTACTCCTCCTGTGAATTCTTGTTCCTACTTTCTTTTATTTTGATTCATTTCTGTTTTTTCAATAACCAAGTTATCTGAACTCCCGCAACACTTTCTTTATACCTTTCTTATAGATGTAACATTCCTTGCCCAGAATGTAATATTTTATATCATATAAGACACGCATGCCACAGCTTTCCTACCAGCTTAAAAAAAAAAAACATTAAAAGGCAGGACCCACATAACTATGAATGGCTTTAGCACAGTGCTTTATCAATAAACAGTTGTTGAATGAGTCTATGCATAAATATTTAATGTTCTCCTGTCAAATCAAAAGTAGCAATTTTTAGAGTGGGGAAATTATGCTGCCAAATTCGTCCTATGTGCCCCGGCAGCCCTATCTCTGCCCCCACTGTGGTGAGATGTCTCCACTATCTGTACTGGCCTCTTGCAGATAGTCTATTGCACGTAGATATGTCAATGACAAGACAGATAACTGATAAACAAGGTTGTTTTCCCCAGAAGAAACTCAGAGACTTCAAAAGATTTGCAGAACAAAAAGAACAAAGACTCCAGACTACAGGCTAGAAAGAAGGAAAGACTAGAAAAGTATAGAAGAGTTTGAGTTGAAAAAGAAGTATCTGAAGTAGAAGGTGAATAGATTTCCTGAGTGGCCTCTGACCAAGAGATTAAGCTCTACCCTGAAGGCTGGAGATAGAAGTGTAATATTTGGGCTCAGGGAAACTGGTGGGAATAGTCTCAAAAACTGGACCCTTATCAGCTCTGGCCACCTGTGATTTCCTAACTTGTAAATACTTTGAACTTCTATTGACTCACCTGCTAGAGAGCCCATATTACTGCAGGCCAGAGGCCCAAAAAGCATGGAGTGTTGTCATGGTGACAGCTCACTGTGAAAAGTGACACAAAGTGGAGCTGGAGGTCAATGTGAGAGATTGGAGGGTTTCTAGGCTGAAAGCACAACAGAGAGACCCCAAGCTCTGGGGAACAGGCTAATGATGAGCTGACTGCTGGTTCTACCTCCCTGTCAGAAGGCCAGCTTCAGGCATAGCTAATCTACTATTGACCATTCTTAGGCTCTTTTCTTAGAAGGAAGCCAGCAGGCCTAAAAAAAGGTAGTTTGCAGTTTATTTTTATCTTCCTTAGGTCTTCAACTAAGTGGAATAGAATTTGATGGGGGCCAAGTCACCAGAAATCAATAGAGACACCATAGACATTTATGTTCATGCAGAGATCACTCCCTAGTACCTTCCATGACCCGGGGATTCAGGGCCAACCCAATACAATTCTGTGTATAGAATAAGGATATGTTCTGAGCACCAGAATCACACCCCACTCCCCATCCCCCTTGCTTTTCACTCAAATTGAAACAATTTGGTGCCACTCCCGGATGAGCTGGAGGCCAAGGCCTCGAGAACAGAACAAGAAGCACCCTCTTATCTAACAAGAAGATGATATTATTTCATTATTACAGCCTACAAGTGGCCTTCCAAGAAAATTGTCCTTGTGATCTGGTTACTTGCAGAAGGAATGGTCACGAAGTAACTAGTCTAAGATTAGGGCACCGTCCCTGGCAACCATCTCCTAAGTTCTTCCAGGCTTATAGCTAGGAAAGGAGTCAGTGAAGCATCTTATTCTAAGGGTGGTCTCTGAGGTTTCTCTGCCAGAGTCTGAAGCTTGGTTCTACCTCTGAGTAGTTGGATGGCATTTATGTAACAGCGCCGGGCCTCAGCTTATTCACCCATAAAATGGGGATATAATTATTATCAGTAGTTATTATTATTATTATCTCATAAGGTTGTTGTAGGATTGAATGTAAAACGCTTAGAACAGTGCTCAAAAAATATTAACTATTTATATAGGGCTGCTAATTCCTTTCTCCAACCCGGGATCGAATCCCACGTCGGGCTCCTGGTGCATGGAGCCTGCTTCTCCCTCTGCCTGTGTCTCTGCCTCTCTCTCTTTCTCTCTGTGTGACTATCATAAATAAATAAAAATTTAAAAAAATTTCCTTTCTCCAGATGATGTCATCCATTCCCAATATGTAGTTGTTAAATTTTCAAAAAATCTGAAAGGGCTAATTACTCAAAGCTAAGCATTCTGTAGGTATGGTATTATCACTATGTAGTTTTTGTTTAGAGTTTTTGGTTATTGTTTAGTGGTCCAGATGAACACTTGGGTATGTCAACTTTCCAGTGCTACTGCATTGGAATTATTGCGGCAATGCTTGATGGCATAAAACTTGGCAATCTCTGTCATCAATTATCTGTCAGTTAGTGAGTTATCCAAAAATAACTTCCTGAGGATACTCTTGGCCCTTCTCTCCCTTGGCTCAACTCAGAGGGACAGTGGGGTGGCTTCCATTTAGGCATAGTTCTTGTCTGGTTCCTAAATTTTTATAATAGTATATCAATTCTTCCCCCGGATTGACCGAGTCTTAAAACATATGGTTTTGTCTTAGACTTGTTAACACTGGAGAACTACATTCCAGATATTTGTCAGAGGATATAATTTCTAGCATACTGCTGTAGTTATAAAGATATCAAAAGCCCTGCTGAGAAAAATAATAGTCATAGCGGATTGTGTGTCTTTCTGTACTCTTAGGTCAATGGTTTCCCAGATTTTTATATTTCACAGACCACTTTTAAAAAATACGAGGATGGTGACTGACATAGGTTGCTAACTTCCTTTACCAAGCAAGGATGTAACAAAAGGATGGTCTTCTAAATTGAAGTTTCATAGTAATTTAGTGCTATGAAACCTTTACTAATCACTGCACTGTTTTTAATTTTCATCATGAACCCATGGAAATTTCATCACCGACTGCCAGACTGGTACCTGAGAACAAATGGATAATTTACAACTTATCCCTCGATGAAACCAGATCATCAGTGGCTTCACACCTGGGATGCATCATTATGGGTATCTGCAAAAGTGCCTCTACTGAATTGTGCTTTAATATGATGCCCTTGGCTAAATAAAGAGCATTATTAAAAGGGTTCCTTTGAAGCTTTTCACCTCATTTAGTTCAAAGATGTTGCAAAGACATTATTGTTTACATTATTCAATGATCTCTTTTGGAAGACCTACTGAAGAAACCTCTCTCTGGTCTCAATGACAGAAGTACTTGGACTTGTCTGAGCATTGGATTGACTTGGCTAATCTTCTATATTATTTGGCTATTTTATTCCACTTCAAACATGCCGCTAGAAGTTTTTAATTCAAATACATGGCTCACCTCTATAAGCACACAGAATTTCAAGAAATGTAATTTGCACGTTCACCTTGTTCCTGACTCTGGCTATTCTCTTACTATGAGTTTCTTTTGGCCACTTTTTTTTTTTTTTTTTTTTTTTTTTACCCCTTTGACATTGCTGTACTATATATTTGTTTGTAAGCCATCCTAAATCCTTCCAGAGCTAGAAGGGATATATTTAAGCACATAAATTAGTCAATGGAGGCCCACCTGCGACTTAGAGCTTCATGAGGATCCTTAACTGCCCAGGGGGTCCGAGAACATATCCAGAACTTGTCTGCACAGATTTCTCTGTGCTGACTGGACAGAAAATCGGCATATGTAGCCCACCGAGATGCTAACAGCTGACACTGGCCTGATTGTTGCTTTGCTCTGTATTTTAAAAGGAGCCATCAAGGACTTACCTAATGTGAGTGACATGGGAATTTCAAGTGCTGTAGAAAAGCCAGCAAGGGACCTCATAGTAGTGTTTGTCCAACTATAGAGCCCGACGTATTAGGGGGTTATAAAATCAGGGTTATGATCAACAGTTTTTTAAATAAAAAATTTTAAATTTTTACTGTACCTTCATTGTATTTATTTATTTATTTATTTTTGTAACTTCACTTTATGGAAAATAGAACCAACAGGGTGTGTGTGTGCGCGCGCGCATGCGTGCACACACCTGCACACACACACACAGAGGTGTGGGGAGAGATAGATTTATTTTAAGGAATTGTCTCACATGATTGTGGAAGCTTGGTAAGTCCAAAATTTTCAGGATGGTGGGCAGGCTGAAGATCCAGGGAAAAGTTGATACTGTGGTTTGAGTCCAAAAGCAGACCGCCAGCAGAATTTCCTTCTCCTGGTAGAAAGTCCTCCTTTATTCTGTTAAAATCTTCAGCTGATTTGATGAGGCCTACCCAAAGGGGAGGGCAGTCTGCTTTACTCAAAGTCCAGCAACTTAAATGTTAATCTCACCCAAAAATATTCTCACTGAAAACACCTAGAATAAAGTTGAACCAAACATCTGGTCACTGTGGCCCAAACAAGTGGACACATAAAATTAACCATTGCATGTACCTTAGTTCAGTTTCACAGATCTAGAAGAAAACAGTGGGTTTTGCCTAAACTACCTAAGTTATTGCAGGTGTAAAGAACAGATTCTAAATGAGCTATACTACTGGTATGCTGGAGGCACCTCCTACTGGCTCCTTTTTTTAAAAAAAATTTATTTAAATTCAATTTAATTAATATACTGTATTATTCGTTTCAGAGGTAGAATTTAGTGACTCACCAGTTGCAAATAATACCCAGGGCCCATTACATCACATGCCCTCCTTAGTGCCCATCACCCAGTTACCCTACCTCTTTACCCACCTTCCCTCCAGCAACCTTCCGTTGGTTCCCTATAGTCAAAAGCCTACTGGCTCTTGATTATTGATTATGCCCTTGTCATCTTCCCAAGTCAGAGTTTGGTGACAACATCACATTGGTCGCCTGAAGTCAACCATGGGGAATGCTAATTCTCTGTTAGTAACAGAGATACTATAATGAGGAGGGTCCTCCCACATTGCTGGCTTGCCATCATACCACTGGATATGTTAGCTTTTTAACAATGTGTTAAGAAGGCTGCAATTTGGTTTAACAGGGATGATATCAAGTCCAAATATGCAACATTTCTGATTTTAATAACAAAAATAAAGAATAGTTCTAAAATATACACAGGTCACACTTTCAAACTGACAGGACAAATGGCAACCAATATCATCAATTGATAGTAGCTCATAATACTGATTTTCCAATATCTGAATAAATTGATTCCTACGAAGTAAGCATATGTACACTCATTTTGTTTTAAAAAGAATTGTTAAATTACTATAGGAATTTAATCAGCAAGATCCCATCTGTGGGGAACTATACAGGACATGTGATCCATTTCTTAGATAAATATATTAAGAAGGAGAGAGAGAGAGAGAGAGAGAGAGAGAGATCCTAAAGATTGAAGCACAGGTTCTCAAAGACAGTACATATCAGAATTGCCTCGAAGGCACTTTGTGAAGTCCCACCCCCAGGCTTTCTGATTCAAGGAGCCTTGGCTAATGCCCGAGAAATTGCATTTTTTAGAAGATTCCAGCTGATTGTGATGCTGCTGGTCTGCGGACCATACTTTGAGAATCACTAGATTAGAGACAAGACAAATTTACAAATTGCAATATATGGACTTTATTTGAATCCTAAACCAACTGTGAAAAAAAATTAGATAATCAAAAATATTTGCCTGCTGGGGCGCTTGGGTGGCTCCGTGGTTGAGCGTCTGCCTTCAGCTCAGGTCATGACCCCAGGGTCCTAGGATCGAGTCCCACAACAGGCTCTCCGCAGGGAACCTGCTTCTCCCTCTGCCTGTGTCACTGCCTCTCTCTCTGTCTCTCACGAATAAATAAAATCTTTTAAAAAATTGACTGCTGGCTATCTGCTGATATTAGGGAATTACTGTTCTCTTTTTCTGAGGTGTGATCATTGTAGTCTGGTTGTGTTTTTATTAAAAGGTATTTACATTTCAGAGATACGTCGTAAAACATTACAAATGCAAGGGTAGGATATCTGCAATTTATTACAAAATAGTCTGTGGGGTGGTGGTGAGTAGTGATGATACTGCGGAGGAAACCAGATGGGCCAGAGTGACCATCGCTGAATATGGGGGATGGGTACGTCCACGGGACCTTATCATGGTGTTCTCCTTGCTTTTGTGTACTCTGTAACAAGTTTCAAAGAGGAAGAATTGGACTCCTATCCTTTTCAAAGTCCCTTTCACTTCTGTAAAACCAAGTCATCTTTTTCACTCATTTCTCATGACAAAAATAAAGGCACGGGTGCCATTCATTAAAAGGGCAAAGCTTTCATTAACTATTTTTTAGCCAGAAAAGACTAAATTCAGTTGAATCCCATTATAATTCAGAGTCAAGGACACAGAATGGTTACAGCACTTCCACCTGGCTGGACGCATGTGGGGGCATCATCCGCCCAGTGCAGAACTCGCCCTTTCCTTGCTCACCTCTTCTCTTGGCTTCACAGCAAACCTGTCCTACTCCATGATAACACCCAGGAGCCAAATAGAGCCAGGAGGTTGCTACTCATCAATTTTCAAAGACTAGGAGAGGGGAAGGCCCAACTTTTGATGCTTCCCTCTGCTATGACATCACAGCTGGGATCGGGTGTGTTATAATACCTACCAATTTTATTACAAATACTCAGAAGGAAATTTTTAAAAAAGGAATTGAAAGAAGTACCGAGAAGAAATTCTCTCTAAATAGACAATGGCTCTTCTTTGAATGAGTATTTCTTCTTTCCCCAGAGGTAACCTCTGATCGCTGCACTTTAGAACTGAAAGAACCCTTAGGATCTCTGTAACCTAACTTCTCCATTTAATAAATGATGACATTGATACCCAGTGAAGTCACATAAATTAGCCAGAATGAAAAAAAGTGGCTATGGGCAGATACCTACCCGCATATAAAGAGCTTTTTGGTTGAGTGAAAATACAGAAGGAAGATAGGACTCACAGAATAGCTGTGTGTCAGCAAAGCATCTGTAGCGTGAAATTTTTAAATGCAATTCTATGTACCTGTTGATTTTTGTTCTAAAATTGGAAATAGAGTTGAGGGAGTAGTCTGTCAATGGATTCAGTTAAATATATGTGAGCATTTAAGCATTTAAAGAGGGAGTGTTGCTGCTACTCTACGGTGCTGAAAAGAATGGCAGTAACGACACTTCTCAGCCAACAACTGCCCACATCTTGGAGCACTGTGCACTAGAGGCTTTAAGTGTCCCATTCCTCATGCCACACTTCGACCCCATGCCCACTCTGCAAGGTCAGTCTTGCTATTCTCTACTGTGTAGTTGTGGAAACAGAGGCTCAGAGAAATTAGTAATATGTCCAAACTCATCTCGAGGGGTGGATCTAAGCCATCCTTCCCAATCCCTGCTAGTCCCTTCCTTAAGACTTCTGTGCTTCGGAAATTTCTACAGGTTGTGTCTGCAAAGGAGCCCCAAGCTGGGGGTGGGGGTGGTGACAGAAAGTGAAGATGGAAATGCAATGCAGGCTCTGTCTGAAGGAGGCACACTTTTTAGAATCCACACAAATTGGCACTTTCGTGGGCCAATCCTTCTCCAGCTAGTTCCCATGCTTTGGGAATCCTTCTCCAAAGAGTCAGAGTTCCTGGAACTCCTCCCTTGTGTCTAACAGACCTGGAACTGCCACGGTGCATTTTGTCTGCACGAGGTGCTGCATAAATGTCATGACGAGTACGGTGGCCTGGGCTGGAGTGGGAAGGTGAATAGACTGCAGGTGGGTACCAGGTGACTTTAAGGGGCGATGGAGTGTTCTAAAATTGGATTGTGGTGATGGGTGCACAATCACACATTTAGTAAAAATAGTAACTGTTCATTTGTGGGGAGTGAACTTTATGTGTGTAAATTGTACTTCAATAATGCTGATTTTTTTTTTTTAATGTCGTGATCTGATTGGAAATTTCTTAAGCTGGAGTCACTCTAAAAAGCCACTCCATAAAGATTTTTTTAAGAAGGCTAAGAATAGGAAGCCTGGGTGGCTCAGTGGTTGAGCATCTGTCTTTGGCTCAGGTCATGACCTCAGGGTCCCAGGATCGAGTCCCACATCGGGCTCCCTGCAGGGAGCCTGCTTCTCCCTCTGCCTGTGTCTCTGCCTCTCTCCCTGGGTCTCTCATGAATAAGTAAATAAAATCTTTTTTTAAAAAAAGCCCAAGAATGAATAGTGTCTTGCTACAATTAGATCATGACATGGGATTTGGAAATTTAAAGATCAGGGTGGGCTTTGCAGGCCTGGAAGACCAGCGCTGTCCCACAGGGCCCTGACCTCAGATGGACACTGCCCTCGGGTTAATGCTGTGCGTTGCCATGCATCTCGAAACTCTCAATGATTTCATCTTTGAACTTGTGTTCTGTAAGTGGAGGGGATAATGCGGCATGTGTGTGAGCAGAGAAGGTGCATCATGCAACATGTGTCCGCAGTTCCTTGTCCCCCGCGTCCCCTCCATTGGCATATAGCACAAAGCACTGCTGGCGGCCGGTGAGTGCAAAATGCCAGAGTGAGAGTCCACTGCAAGGCCTGGCAGTCAGCAAGGCTGCGGGGGAGAAGGAGGCAGGCATGTTATCCTACAGCTGGTAGGTGGAGGGAAGGGAAACGGCAGCCCCCACGAGGCCTGTTTGAGACAGAACCTGCTTTCCAAAGCAGAAAGAAGGCAATAGCATCTAAGAAGTGGGAACAACCCAGAAACCCTGTCGAACCGTTTCTGACTTGCATTAGTTTCTTCCCTGTGCTGGCCACGCACACTGCTGCTGGAGAAGGGGAAAGACAGAGCAACCCCTGGTCCCTCTTCCTTGCAGTCCTCTCTTACCAATCAATAGACGGAAGGGAAAGAGGGTTCACAGATTGTCTGCGTATCCGCAAGTGAGATGAAAATGGTGGGATGGGTTGTGTACGGTGTTCCCACTATTCTAATGAAATACACACACCTGAGAGCCAGAACATTCTAGCAGTGCCTCAGTGATTCCACACAAGGTAAACGCTCTTACATTTGCCCTTAGAGCTGACATTGCAAAACACAAAGATGAGAGGTAAAATCCATGCCAATCATTTCACACTTTAATGCTTCTTTACTTAGAATGGCACTAAATCAAGCAGCAAACTTTAAAAAACCCCACGACAGGCTGAAGCACGGTGCAAGAGAGCAACACCTGTTATGTCCTAGCGCCTTGCAGTGCTCTTTTCTTGCACTTTGGACTAGGGGGTTCCCGTTTTCATTTGACACTGGGCCTCACAAATTCTGAAGCCAGCCAACTGAAAAATAACTGTCCGACCTCTCCATTTTACGTATGACAAAACTGAGGCCGGAAGAGGTTGTGTGATGGGCCCAAGGTCACAGTTAGAGCAGCTCCCCTCGTTCCACAGCCCAGGGCCACAACTCCCAGGCCGGCATGGTGTGCTTACTATCATTCTCGCAGCTGTCAGGAGAGGGAAAAAAAAAAGAAAAAGTTGGCTTAAAACTGGGGATTTCTATACAGTATTTCAATCCAGCAAGTTCAAAGAATGACCAAATTAGACACATTTGCTTCAAATGGATCTCAGAGGCTTTGAAGATGGCATTGTGGCATTTTGTTTAAAGCGAGTAAGCATATTTTCTGAGCCTTGAATTTCTCCCTGTCACTAAAGAGCTTAAATAGATTATAAGTACAGCATAGAGAGTCTTCATGGCAAACCATTAAGGCTAAATGTCTATTCGAAAAGCCGGCTGGTTTCCAGTTAAAAGTTCTTAAAAGAGAAAAATGCATATGCCCCATTTCAATGCGGAGGGCCTAGACCCTGCCCCCTGGAGTATTTAAAGGTGGGTGCCCATGGGGCTGCGAGGATCAGATGACCACACTGGACACAAGAGACAAAAGACTTGCTTTCCTTTGATGTGAGTCAGAGACAGAGAAGAAAATATGACCTGCCCTCTACTTTTTGAGTTCAAAAGTAGTAATTACAGGAAGCCATTGCCCAACCATCTTCAGACTAATCTTTATTTAGAATCACTAGATGTGATATGCAGAAATAAGTGAAATAAAAACCTAAGTCGGTCTAGTTTGATTTTTAAAAGAATGTCCTTGGTTCAATGTGTGCTGCTGATGAAACGTCCGTGTAGCCTTGGATGCTCTGAGTCCCATCCCAATGTGGACTGTCCATGCTTCGCACCCCAGGTTCCCTTCTCCCTCTCCCCCCCGTTCCCTCTCCGTGGCACAGACCTCATTTTCAGCTCCTACAAGGTGGCAGGGAAAGTAAACCCTAAGGGTCACAGTCCGGGATTGATCAGAAGAGGCTGTGACGATCATAATGATCAGAGCTAATATTTACTGAGCGCTTGCTATTTTGCTGGGCGCTGCAGATTATCTCGGTGAAGCTACAGGACGGCTCTATGAGGTAGGATGGTACGGTTTTAAGATGAGGAGACAAAACAGAGATAAGTCACCTGCCCTCTAGGTCACACTAAGCCTGGAATCCAAAGCCAAGTGGACAACAGTTAAGATCCTGAGATGTCTGTGCATTTATTTTCCCCTTTGCCTCCACCTCCTATCTTCTTATTCTTCTGCCCAACAGGGAGCACCCTGATGCTGAGGGGCTGTTCGTCCAGCTGGGCCGCTGTGGCTAGTGACACATGGACAACAACTTACCCAAGGCCGCCACTGGCCAGAGCAGCCTCCTCTGAGCTGACACGGACTGCCTGAATTTACTTTTGCTCTGCTGGACCTCCCTCATCAGGGCACAACCTCCACGGTCTACACGGAAGCCCTGAGCTCGCCCCAGTCATTCGGAAGGATGGTCATTTGAATGTCCGGTCATTTTGAATGACAGTGACATGATGACACTCATGTGATTACACATGGACTCTCCTATCTTCCAGGGAGGACAAGCATTTCCTTAGAAGGACATACAAGGTTATTCAACGGATAAGTAGGCTTCTCTCTGCAGCCCTTTCTGAGCTCTAACTCCCAGGAGATGGTCTGAATGAAGACTGGGGAGTTGGGTGCTTTGGAAAAGACCCATTAAACCCAATCGCACTTAATAGGCAGACACGCAGGGGGAAAGCGCCACATGGCTTGCGTACCCGGGCTCCTGAGCGGGTGCAGAACACAAGCATTAGGGAAATAAATCAAATCAATAACAGTTTGTCTCAACACAATTCAAGCCAGGGGGTAAAGATAAGAACTAGGTCTCCTTCCAAAACAATGGCCTGATGATGCCTCTCCTTCCATCTAACCACAGACTATGGTGCATTCAGCTGGTCTGCATCTCCACGTAGCCACTAACGTAAAAAACTGAGTCATTACCTCTGTGGCAGGGGAAATCCTTGGTACTGAGTCTCTAAAAATTACAACAGGGAATCAAACTTTTTGTTTCAATGAAAGGAAGAAGAAGAAGAACAACAACAACAACAACAACAACAACAACAACAACAACAACTTAGTCATCTGGTATGGCTCAGAATTCTAACATTTCCAGGCAGGTCCAATACACATTTTCATTTCGAAGACAGATTGTCAAGATTCATTAGCTTAGATTAGACTAGGATCTTGAATTTTCAAGAAATATTAAATCAAGGTTATCGTGCCATGAAAATTTGGCTGAGTATAAAAATTGGTGCTCCAGACCGACCGTGGGCGTTAGAGAGTTTCCCGCCAGAATTATCTGCATCAAGTCAGCTCCGTGAGGCCTTGTCTCAGGGGCCCACCCAAGGGCAATGGCTGCCATTTTGAATGACACGAACTTGGCCGGGGAGCCTCAAGTCAGAAAAGACTCCAGTGAACCCTCAGTCTCGCCAGTCTTCAATAACAGGATAATAGGGCTATAATTTAGTTTGAAGTGTGTGTGGGGAGAATCCACGGCGGGAATCCGAGCCTCAGAGGCTGCAGAGTCAACCCTGCTACTAATAGGAAGTCACATCAGTGGCAGCAAATCCTCTGAAGCGGCAAGTTTCTTTTAGGAGATACTGTGCTAAGATTAGAGGGGGGGTGGGGAAAGGTTTGTAAGAAAAGGAAGCAAATGTCAAACAGATAGCAGATTTATTTTCAGGATTATGTAAAGCACAGAAATGAAAGGACTTCCACTGTGCCATGTTGTCATGGTTACCTGATCTCTTATCAAAAAGAAGAATCAAGCAGAGAAGGGAAACCTAGACGAGCGGTTGCCAGAGAGGCCTGCGCTGCCACAAGCGCTTTTCACCCAATTGAGCTTGTTTATGAGGGTATAAAACAGGGGACGGCGTTCTGCTGCTCCAGATCATTCTCGAAGGATCTTATTTTGCTCTGCGGCGGAAGGTCTGCCTTGTGCTATGCTGTCAAAAGCATGAAAACGTGAGAGTTAAAACATCATTGCTCACAAGGATTTCTAGATGGACGGGGGGGGGGGGGGGGGGCGGACAAATGAATCTTTTAAGTTTCCCCCCAATGCGCCCCCTCCCCAAATCCTTTCCCACGCTGCCAAGTGACAGTCTAGATTGAGTCATTTTCTTAAAAGAGTTGCATTTTTCTCTCTCCAAAATATCTCAGGGAACTTTATCTGGAGGCCACCGGCTCAGAAAAGAAACCGGCAAATTATTTTTAGAGATTACAAAGAGAATCCCTTTGGCCTCTGCTTCATGGTTGGCCCAGAATGCTGACAGTCTAAACAGCATAGGATGCCGGGGACCCTTTACCACCAGTCGCACCCCCTCTGTCAAAGGCTACCCCTCATAAACCCTTGTCCTGGAAAAACAGAGTGCAGATTGCTTTCCAAGTCCCAGTCCGGTCCTCCACACACCTCGCAACAGCTTGCAAAGTGCCCTTACCTGCGATGACAGGTAGTTGGAATGTGCCTAAAGCCACTAGCCTGCGAGACTCTGCTGAGAAGAACAAGAAATTTGCCCGGGACCCCTTCCATCTACTTGAACAAGGCGGAGAAAGCAGGAAACGTCAGTGTTTCTCTAACAGCTCAATCTTTGAACCGCCCCCATTTGTCATTTCCCCCAGAAAAAAAGACACTAAGCCCACCTGGCTAAACCTTGCAGGCAGGCAAAGAAGAAGCCCTGGGCTTGCGGTCCCCTTGCCTCCTCTGGGAAAGCAGGGACAGGAGTGGACCTTCGTCGTGGTCCTGTTGTGAGCTGTACACGGTTCCAGGTGTCCCTCGCTTGTCATATGTTATGAAAGCAAAGAGCAGTCCCGTGGAGCAGTGTCCTCCTTAACCGAGGGTGCCCCGGGCTCAGCCCAAATCGGGAACTTGCTCTAAGTCACAGAGAGCTGACCCCAAACTCACCTTTACACCCCACAATGCCAGACAGGGCAGGGCACTGAGAGAACTTCTCCCCGGGTTAGTTCCCTTCCCTGTGAAATGTTCTGGAAATTCGTACAGTTTATCTTGCACTTTAGCCATTTACATATCGAAATGCGTATCGTGTTATATTACTTCTATTTCTCTTTTCTATTACAGTTTGTATCTCACATTCGTTGTTTTTTTTACTACATGTATAGTTAGGTTACGCTGTCTGCAAATTTCATTCTAGAATGGAAAAGAAGCACCTCCAAATATGTGTTACGTAAAGGGAGGCCTTGAGTCTGAGAACCCTGAAAAGCACTGACTCCTTCTGCCCAAGTTGACGTAGGGTAGATCCTAGTTTTTCTCTAAAATTTGGGACCCAGAAGCGTTTCTCAAGTCTAAGGGGAAGTTGTTATGAGTGGAGTGCAACTGTGAAGTTTCTGCAAATAAACTAAACGTATTTCTAAACGGTCAGTGATGGGGAGAGAAAAGGAAAATCCAAATTCATTTGTAAGGGTAAGTTTCCTTTTCACTAGAAAGTCCGTTGCTTTTACAATAACTACTCACATCTCAAGGGCTCCTCTGGGGTCAGGCACCAAGCCTAGGAGTGAGAGGCCAGGCTCAGGGGAGTGGCAGTAACGATGCTGGAGCTGCGCATGAGCTGGGAATAGAGATGATTTCCACCGTCACTTATTTTATAACTAGAAATTTGTACCTTTTCGTCCCCTTTATCTTAGTCCACCCATCCTCCCCATCCAATGTCCCTTCTGGTGACCACCAGTTCGTTCTCTGTATTTAAGGGTCTGTTTGGTTTTTGTTTGTTTGTTTTGTTTTGTTCTTAGATTCCACACATAAGTGAAACCATACAGTATTTGGTTTTCTCTGTCTGACTTATTCCACTTCGCGAAATCCCCTCTAGGTCCTTCCATGTTGTTGTGAATGGCAAGATCTCATTCCTTTTTTATGGCTGAGTAATAGTCCATTGTGTATCTATACCACCTCTTCTTTATCAGTATTATTGTAATAATGTTGTACGGTGACAGACAAGGAGTTAGGGTGATGGGCATCGAGCAAGGTACGGAGTTGTGGAATCACTATGTTGGGACCTGAAACTAATATAACGTTGTGTGGTGACTATACGTCAGTAATAAAAAGGAGAGAGTGATTCTTAAGGCTTCATGTAGCCACTGGGAAAATGCGACAAGAGGAAGCAGCTCATTCTTGTTTCTAAGTTTCATGTGACGGAAGCCATGAGACGGCGATCTGCTGGTTATTTTACCTGAAAAGTCTCAAGAATTCTAGCATATTCGTGGGATACATCATCACTTGGACATTTCTCCAGGAAAATGCAGACTTTGGGCTACTTTAAAAGGAGCAAGTGGGCGCCTGGGTGGCTCAGTTGGTGAAGGATCTGGCTCTTAGTTTCAGCTCAGGTCGTGACCTAGGGGTCAAGGGATGGGGCCCTAGGTCAGGCTCCGCCCTCACTGCAGAGTCTGCTTCAGATTCTGTCTCCTTTTCCCTGTACTTCTCCCTCTGCTCATGCTCCTCTCCCCTCTCTCTCTCTCTCATAAATAAATGAAATCTTCAAAAAAAAAAAAAAAAGAAAAAAGCAAGTATGTCCAACTAACTCACTGATTTGATACTGCCCTTGCCTCCCACTCCTGCAAAAAGTAAAGAGAATACCAGAAATAATAAATTCTCTTCTGTTCCTCTTCGGTTATTTTGGATCTAATACCTTTCAACAAGCGCCCTTCTTCAACATATATACCATACATAAAGAAACCGCAGGTTTCCTCTAGAGCCAATAGACTTCTCAAAGTTTATTTCTTTTGATAAGAAACTATGTTTTAATGGAGGGAAGAAACTTTATGGTAGGAAGCTGAGGTTTCAAATTTTATTCAGGCTGTATTTTTACTGAAAACAGTATTTTTTTCTTTATAGAATACTAAAAGATTGAATTTCATATTTCAGATCCTATGAAGGCTCTAAGATCCAAGTCCAACATTAAATGTGTGTTTGACCCCATGCCCTCCTTGCATTAATAATACAGCTTATACCTAAGTATGAAGGGACCAAGAACAGCTACATGGAGGTAGAATGCGTGGGACTTACACCTACATGCTGTCGAACGAATTCTAATATTTCAAGCACACATAAATACGAAAGAATGTCAGAAATAAAACACGGACCACAATTTGTCAGGCAAATGACATGAAGACATTAGTCTTCAATACGTCTCCATGTCCTACAATTACAGATGTGAGACCATTGTTCTGGCTTCTATCCTTACAGATTAAAATCTAAGTAATTTTAAAACTGAAATATAAAAGTTGTAAAATCCTTTATACTGAGAAGTTTTTAAAATAAACTTCTCATTTTCCATGAGAGGCAGTAATAAAATCATAGGTGGCATAAAAATCCTGACCTGCTACATTTTTAATGGATTTAATTAAGACAGCCACATTCCACTGTCAGTAGAAAAATCTTCTTAGGTCCGCCAGGCAGATTTTAGAGAAGCAAGTAGCAAATAGTAGGGTGCTCTGATGATATTACTGGGTCTCAAGTAGTTCTGTGTAACCAGCATTGTCTTATCTAAAGACCCTTATGAAGGCAACCTCTTCTGACGAAGGCATTCCCTCTGCTAAGAATTTTCTTTGCTGAAAACAAAGGTCACAATCTATCTGGCCTCAAAAACTACTAGAGCGGGCCCCACATCAGGTCTATGAAAAGTCCCTTAATATAGATCCCTATGGTGCATAAATTAAACATAATGAAAGTTGTAGAACTTTGATGTTGCATTATCTGATTCCAATCTAAACCTGGGCACCTGTAAGCACCTCTCGTTTTATTTCACCGCCACTCCTTGTCACATTCATTTCATCCTTATTTGTTAGTCCTGTGTTCGAACAAACCGAGACATAAAGGAGTCAGAACAATCTGCCCTAAATCACAACACAAGCCATTCACCTCAGAAACCTGCTAACTAATAATCTACTGATGAATTAAGGAGGCCGTCTTGAACTTCACGGATCCCTCAAACTTCATGAATTCGCAACCCTGGAAAACCATGCTTGTCTTTGCTTGCCTGCAAATGTTCCCTCTTCATTTTCTACTTGCAAAAATCATGCAGATTCAAGAATATGAAGAAGGAGGTCCAAAATAATGAAACCAGGTATCATATGTGGCTCATGCACACGTGGTCCCTATAGAGGGTTCATGTTACCCTTAGATAAAACTCAGAACAAAATTAATCTGACAACTAGCATTATGACCAGCACCCCTGCCCCCAGCATAGCCAAGCTATGTTCCTTTCTACTCCCCTAGGTAGCCAGTCTCCTCCCTGGTCTTTTCTTCTTCCATCTTTGCCACGCCCCACCCCTACACTTGTCCTTGAGCAGTTCATGTAATTGCCCACTTGCCCCCAGGGTAGGTGTTTAGGATGTAAGGCTGAGGAAAATGTGTGATTTGGGGCCTGGGATGGATTATTTGCTGGGATGATCAGTGGGATCAACAACTTTCATGTTGAAGTGGAAGAAAGGGATCCTTCCCCCCCTTCACGGAAGAGAGTTCAGCAACACTGGCTTTGGATACTTGGGATGATGAAGGTTGGGTCCAAGGGATGGAAGAAGATGCAATGGGACCAGTCTTTAGAAGCACCAGAGTCAAGCATCACAACCAAGCAAGCTAATACTACTACTACTACTACTATTACAGCTAACCATAAAATTACTACTAATAATAATTTCATTTGGTGCTTCAGAAATCGTATGTCTTGGGCAGCCCGGGTGGCTCAGCAGTTTAGCGCCTGCCCTCGGCCCAGGGTGTGATCTTGGAGACCCAGGATCGAGTCCCACATCAGACTCCCTGCATGGAGCCTGCTTCTCCCTCTGCCTGTGTCTCTGCCTCTCTCTGTGTGTCTCTCATGAAAAAATAAAAAAATAAAGAAATCATATGTCTTCAACAGTGAAGCATAATTATCTCAAGTGTAAGACAATTTCAAGGTCAAGAAAGGCTTCTGTGTTTTCTGAGTAAATATTCACCAATGTTCTTAATAGCACAGGCAATTCCTTTAACACGGGGACAAAGTTTATTTTCCCCTACCATGATTAGAGATAAAAAGCTGTGAAAATGTAAATGTGTAGGAAAGGTGACACACTGGTATTGATTTGCTTCGGTCAACATACAAATGATGGTATCAGGATCTCTCTTGGTTCCCTCCTCTGCCCTGCTTCCAAAAATAAGAATTTAGTATTTTTTGCATCTGACTTTCCACATGCTCCCTTCTAAACCTTGATCCATCAATAACCCCTCTGCTCTCCGGTATCGTCAACCTTATTTATTCAATATCCTAAGTGCCAAGCACTGTCCTACACACTGGGGATATCACAGTAGGTAAAACAGACAAAAGGATTATTCCTCAGCCATTAGAAATGATAAATACCCACCATGTGCTTCGACGTGGATGGAACTGGAGGGTATGACGCTGAGTGAAGTGAGTCAGTCGGAGAAGGATAATCATCACATGGTTTCACTCATATGGGGAATATAAGAAACAGTGAAAAGGATTATAGGGGAAAGGAGGGAACCTGAGTGGGAAATATCAGAGAGGAAGACAAATATGAAAGACTCCTAACTCTGGGAAACAAACAAGGGGTAGTGGAAGGGGAGGTGGGTGGGGGGACGGGGTGACTGAGTGACGGGCACTGAGAGGGGCACTTGATGGGATGAGCACTGAGTGTCATACTATATGTTGGCAAATTGAACTCCAATAAAAAAAAATACAAAAAAAAAAAGCAGATAAAAGTCCTTGCCTCAAGAAGAGATAAGGCACAAAATCAGAAGTGATGCATCAAGCAGAAAATGCTGCAATTTTAAACAGAATGGTTGGTGTCACCCTTAGAAAGTGACATTTAAACAAAACCTTGAAAGAGACAAGGGGATGAGCATTCCAGGCAGAAAAAGCAAGTGCAAAGGCCCTGAGGTGTGACATGCTTGGAACAGCATGTGTGTCCTCAAAGTATATCAAGGAGCCAACAAAAGGAGATCAGTGAGGTCTTATAGGTCATGGCAACTGGCTTTTATTCTGGGTGAGCTGGGAAGCCATTGGGGAATTGTGACCAGAGGAGGGATGTAATCTGGTTTACATCCAGCATCTGGGCTGCTGTTCTGAGATCAGATTAAAGGGCACAGGGGTAGAAGCAGAGAGTCCAGTTAGGAGGCTAAAGTGGCAAATCCAGGTAAAAGATGATGGCAGTCCGGAAAGGTCCTAGTCTTTAGGGCGTTAGCAGTAGAGGTGGTAGGAAGATTCTGGATATATTTTGAAAGTGGAGGGACGCCTGAGTGGCTCAGCGGTTGAGCGTCTGCCTTTGGCTCAAGCCTTACATCGGGCTCCCTGCATGGAGTCTGCTTCTCCCTCTGCCCGTGTCTCTGCCTCTCTCTCTCTGTGTCCTTCATTAATAACTAAATAAATATTTTTTAAAAAATTAGTGGAGCCAACAGTTCTTGCTAAGAAATCAGATGTAGGATAAGAGAACAAGAGAAGAGTCAAAGATAATTCTGAAGCCCTGGGCCTCGGCAACTATAAGCATGGCGTTGTTATTCTTTGGGATGAGGAAGACTTGGGAAGGATTGGTTACTGGAGTGGAACATTAGGAGCTTGGTTTTGAATGGTAAGTAGACATCCAAGTGGAGATGTTGGATATAGAGTCTGTAGATCTGGGGAGAGGTCCAAGTCATGAGCTAGGGTGCAAGCCATAGATAGACAAGAGGACTGATGACTGAAGGGCAAGCGAGGAGACTATTTCAAGAGATGGGAGTGATCCCATGTGTAAAATGCTGCATTTGGGTCACAGAAAATGCAGACTGTTCAATGACCATTGATTTTATCCATCTAAGGTCTTTAAGGACTTTGACAAGGAACTTTCAACAGAACAGTGAGCATAGCCCTCCATTCCACCATGCCTCGCAGGAATTAATCTAGGAGAAAATGAGAGATGAGAAATCAGAGGCAACTAATACAGAAATCTCTTTCAAGGTGTTTTGTGGAGAATGGAAGGGGAAAACCAGGCGATGGCTTGAATGGGGAAAATGAGTTCCAAAGATTTTGTTTCGTTAGTATTTTGATTTCAAGATCAGAGACATTTTAGTGAATCAGTGTGCTGACAGAAAAGACTTAGTAAAAAGGAAAAACTCATCAGGTTAGAGAGAAAGAGAAAATTACTGGAGCAATGTCCTTGAGGAGACAGAGTGGTAGGATTGGATGAAAGTAAAGGAATTAACTTTGACCAGGAGTATGGACAACGGCCCACATTTCCCACTGGCTCCTTCCCCTCCGACTCCTTTAGCATGATCAGCTCCCCTATTATAAAACTAAAAAACCCCAATTGCATGTGGCTGTGCCCTCTGTCTCTCCTTCCTTCCCTTAGCAATCTAGTATCTTTAAGACATTGTCTACACTGGCTCTCTTTCCTTAGCTCCCTCTCACTTAACCTGAGACAGGCTGACTCCACCACCAATGGCCCCTGAACTGCTTATTTCAATGGACTATCTTCTGTTTTAGTCCAGCCATTGACTGCCTACCCTTTAAAAGCCCTTACCCCCCTTAGCCTACCATCTGGGCCCTCTCCCTGGGCTCCTGTTCCTCTGCTGGACACCTCAAGTGTTAGTGTTCTATTGGGTTTTCTCAGCCATCTTCTCACTTGAGAAAGGAATATCACTTAGCCAAACTCAGAATATCTACCCAGGGAGAGCTAGGAGATTGGTCTTGAAGCTGAGTTTACAGAGTAGGCTAGCTATTTTTATTTGCAGCCTCCATTCAGGATGGCTTGTCGGGTGCAGATGTAGATTCTAGCAGGGCTTAATCTCCCCACCTCTAGCCATCCTTTGCTCTTCTGGGATCAGGGTTTCAAATGCCACTGACATGAGGCCTATACTATCCAACAAGTACTAAAGGGATGCTAAAAGCTCACTATCTTTTCAAAGGTCAAAGAAACATTTGGGAAAGAAAGGAAAGGAGAAAGAAGAAGAATAAAAAATAGGAAAACTGAAAATGAAATGTTTGATCAACTCAAATACTCATCTGCAGTTTAACTCATATGATCACCTATGTAGTAATATATTGCACACAAAATATTTTGATATATTTTTATATGATGTGAAGAGTAGCCTCTAAAAGTAAGAGTGCTCAGAGACTACCAACCCGAATTATTTACTGAAAATCCAACCCAAAATTTCTTCTGGAGCTCCATACCCTCCTCTCTAACGGCCTATGGCACACAGTCACCTCAGCGACCACAGGAATCTCAAATATAACACATCCCAAAATAAAATAATCTTTCTTCCCAAACGTGCAGCAGAAATAGCATGGGTTTGGGTATCAGCCAATTTTCTAGGTCCAAATTTCAGCTCTTTGAGTTAGTCATGTTGTAGAAAATAAGAATTAAAAATAGGACTTTGTCATTTACTAAGAATCGCACTATGGGGAGGCAAAGGAAAGTGCTCACCAGCCAGAGGTATAAGCACATGAGTGCAGTAAACTCTGGAAGGGGCTGCGATAGAACGATGTCAGGAAACAGTGAAGAACAAGGAAAGGAGAGGTCAAGGTTGTCTTTGGTGATGGAACAGGAGAGACTTCTCAGAGAGGGTAACACTGGAGCTGTGTCCAAAACAGGAGATGCTGCTCATCCAGGGCATGGCTAGGAGAGGGTAGGCGAGAGAGGGTCAGCATGAACCAGCATGGCCCCTGGGGCCACCAGCAGATTTCTGGGCCCAACAGAGGAGGATGGGAGAGGAGCCTACATTGGATCAGGGATCCTCTTTTATCAGGAGCTACAGTTGCCCTTCTGTGCTGAGGATGATGGAAAGTCACAGAGGGAATTTAAGCAGGGGACAAGTATGACCCAATTTGCATTTGAGAAAAATAACTTTGGTAGACATACGGGGGATAAATGAGAACCAGATTGGAATGGAGAGAATCCTAATAGACGGTTGCAGACATGCAGGCCAGAGATGCTGGCGTTGGCTTAGGGCAAAGCAGTGCGAAGGGAAGGGAGGGGGACTTAGGGAGGTGTGAAAGGGTAAAAACTCAGATCGTCATTGGATGCCGGGTATCAGGGGTTGAGGAACAGGACTCTGGAGTTGTCACAGGGTCTCTCCTTTAGACGCTCCTCTGACTACTGAGGGGACTAAATGAGACCATGTCTGCTTGGCACATAACAGAAGTGCAAGAAATATCATTTCCTCTCATTTTTCTCCCTTGTTACTGGCACCATCACCTACCCAGTGGCTGAAGCCAGAAATGTGGGAGTAATTCCAGTCTCCTCTGTCCTTTACTCTTCACAACCAGCCACCCCAAGCAGATGACACTGAGTGAGGAAAGGAGAAGGTAGAGATAAAAAAAAAATTGTGAAACAATCCTCACAGAGTTTACAGTTTGCCTCTAACCTGGATTTAATTTTTGGAAAAGCGGGCGAACAGGAGCCCTGGCGAAAGGTGTTCTCGGACCTGCCCACGTTCAGGGCTTGCAACCAGGTGAGGGCTTCTTGAGGCAAAGCTCCCCACCACACACACCCCCCTAATGGCCATCCTGCCCATTCTCTTTCCTCTTTTCCCAGCTCGCTCGCTGGCTTCCCAGTTATGGAGCGCTTGCCTGACTGCCGAGACTGGAAATGAGTCTGAAGGTTATACAGGCCTTCTCCAAGGGAAATGGTTAATACACTAGATAGTAAACAGGACTGAGTACACTTTGGGGTCATTTTTTGAGGAAAGGGGGTTTTATTTATCAACAATATGGTCTGGAAAAGGCAAAACTATGGGGATAGAAAAGAAGTCCAATGTCGCCAAGGCCTAGGGTTGGAGGGTAAAGGACTCTGTGTATGTGATGAATGTGATATCACATTTTTGGGTGTGATACAAATGTCCTATAGCTTGATTGTAACGTTGGTTACATGGCTGCCATGCTTTTCCCAAGGGCACGGAACTGTACCCTGAAGAGCATCAGTTTGACCATATGCAAAGTGTACCTCAGTCAACCCAACTTCAAATAGACAAATGAACAAATGAATAAGCAAGCAAATAAGTTGTAAGGGCTCAGTAAATGCTTGCTACAGGGATGGTGGTAAGGTATATGCTGAAAAACGCTGCAGATTTTACTCCTTCCCTGAATGTTTGCATTTTAATAGAGGACCTTAAAACTAAAAACAAAAAACAAAAACAACAAAACAAAACAAAAACCTAAAAGAAAGAAAGAAAGAAAGAAAGAAAGAAAGAAAGAAAAAGAAGAAAGAAAGAAAGAAAGAAAGAAAGAAAGAAAGAAAGAAAGAAAGAAAGAAGAAGAAACCTTTACAGCCCAAAGAAGTCTCCAGTAGGATATTTTTTTTTTTTCAAACGCACAAATTTCTATTCTATTATAATCTGGAGAGAGAGTTCTAGATGAAAGGAAAGGCCAGTAGGAGAGCCAGGGGGCAGGAGTGGGGAGACCACGACTGTTTCAAAATTTACAGGCCAGAGAAATGAGATGTTTTCTCTACGTAAAGCATCCTCCTCTACCATTTATCCGTCATTTCCAACAGAGGCCTGGGTGCTAATCCTGGTCCAGGGTGTTGGACTCTTACTGAAAACAAACACCAATCCATATTTCCCAGTAGAAAGACACTACACTTAAACGCAGATGGGACAGCAGGAATCAGGGCCTGGCAGCTGGACGGGAGGCTATTTAAAGCGAGGCCAGGCGGCCCCCACCCCACAGGGCCAAGCCATGGGTGGCTTTGAGCTGACCAACGTTTTCCTCGCGGGCTGGGCTGCCAGTCTGCGCCTGAGGATTGGAACTGATGGCAGCCTGTTTCGGCCACAAGAACCAGGGGGGTGACCCCTCTCTGAGAGGGAAATGCTGTCTGGCTCTCTCTAGGAATCACTCCCCAGTCTTGTGATACCAAAGCACCTTGCTCTTCTTTTTAATTCAAATTTCCTCCTCTGACAGGAGGTTACGTGTTACAGGAATCCTCTCTTACAAACCACACACAGAACTAACTTCTTTCCAAGCCACTGGAAGCCCCAGATGTCAAATTCTTGATTTTTCTGTCACCCTGGGCACGTGTCCCTGCTTCATTTCCCTCGAGCATGTGCAAGCACCTGCGTGAACCAATACGATAGTTTCCACCACCACCCTTGGCAGCCAAACCTGGACGAGTCAGGAGAGCAGGAGGTCTCGCTTCCCCCGGTGGCCCCTGACACTCCACCCTGGTGACCGGTGGAGACGGTGGGCACTGACTGTTGGTCGTACTGATCGTCAGGCGGTTCCTCGAGGTGGCCAGAGCCATCTGTTCCTCACCCTCCCTGGGTTGCAAGCTCAGGGAAGGAGGCATGGAGCACTGTGCTGGAGGGGAGGCAACAGGTGACAGGAGCTGTGGTGGCCTCCTCTCCTGGTCCCCCGGGCTGCGGTGTCTGGGAGGTCCAGGAGCCCCAGCAGCTCTCACACACCTCAGGTCGCCCCACTCGTGTCCCCAGCCGACCCCTCCAAAACGAAACCCTCTCTAGCAGACTTGATCTGCCTTCAACTCTGTGTTTCCCTGACACAGCCCTTTTTGGGGCTCTTGTGAATCCTCCCCTCCTCCCCACCCCCAACAGCAACAAAACACAAGACTCGGCCTGTTAATTGCTTCCTTCCTACCAAGGAGGCGGCCAGTTGACTGCACCTGCTGAGATTGTTCGAACTTATGCCTGCAGAGTTGATGAAAGTGATCTCCTTCTTTTGAAGTTCGGTGAGAGCTAACTTTTACTGAGTGCTAACTGTGGGGCCAGGCATCAGGCGAACCTCAGTAAAGTCAGTTAATCCATGGAAGGGAGGTGGCAGTTACTGATAAACCTGGCTGGGCTCAAAACCCATGACCTACCCATAACCATAATCGCACTAAACTTTGCACTAAACGGGGTCACTAGTCCTTCCTGCCCTCCCCACCCACAACCCCAGCCTGTTGTATTTGTGACTAAGCAGGACCCGAGGAAGGAGAACATCAAAAATGCTTTACTGGTCTGAAGGGTTTCAGAAACTGTTCCAGAAAGTTCTGTTGTCTGCCAGTCAAATGGACCTACAAAAATCAAGGAAATAAACATGTGTAGAGGGTTAAAGACCATTAAACTCTGCTGCCCAAATCCTTTATTTTTATTCTTTGAAGTCGTTAGAAATATAATGCTTTCAATGTTTTATTAGAATGTAAAAATTTGGCAGAGTAGTAACTGTAAATGTTGTGTTAGGCATAAAGTAATACTTTTTCTGATTATAAAATTTAAATGTTTCCATTGCAGAACTTTTGGAAAATATAAAAGGACTAAAATAAAAATGAATCTTACATGCATTTCCATCACTCAAAGGTAACCTGGCTAATACATTGGTGGGTTTCTCTTTTGTAGAAATATGAATGTATTTTCTAAGTGGGATGGCTGTGACATCAAAATATGTATATGAATATTATGTTAGCCAGCACTTTTCCATATATTTTTTTGAAATTACCATCTTTAACGGCTGCAAATTATTCAACAAGTAATAATTTATCTAACCATCTCCCCAAAGTTGGAACTTTGAGTTTTTCCCAGTTTTTCACTATAATAAGAAGCGCCATCTCTCCCATTACTTACCCCAGGTTGTTTACTGGAAAAGGAATTACTGGATCAAGAGAACTTTTCAAAGATCTTAAAACATTTTTTCCTGGGTAGCCTGGGTGGCTCAGCGGTTTGGTGCCACCTTCAGCCCAGGGTGTGATCCCAGGGACCCGGGATCGAGTCCCACGTCGGGCTCCCTGCATGGAGCCTGCTTCTCCCTCTGCCTATGTCTGTGCCTCTCTCTCTCTCTCTCTCTCTCTGTGTGCATCTCTCATTAATAAATAAATAAATAACCTTTGGGAAAAAAAAAAACCTTTTTTCCTATATACTATTGAATGACTCTAAGTAGTTCTTTATATAGTTGGCTGAAAGAAAACGTTGAATTTATATGAAATATGTCTTTATTAGCTTTGTATAGCTTTGTATGGCTAAAACACTTTTGGTAAAATTGTCACCTTGACTTGAATGAATAAATCTTTGAAAAAGAAGAAGAAAACAGCTGGAAATCATATCTACCTTTGTAGGCTGGTAAGTGTTTAAAGGCTTCCGAAAATCTTTTTTTTTTTTTTTTTTTTTTTTTTTGGCTTCCGAAAATCTTGAGAGAATTTGTTATGGCTGAAGATCAAGTATATAGGAATAAAAAAAAAAGAGTGACCTTGCTCTAAAATGAGGAATTTGATAATAAGAAAAAAAATAAAAGCAAGAAAATGTTGAATTTGAAGTGAATGCTAAACTTTAAGAGATTCTTGAATCTTTGATTCATTACTTTCTAAAAGCTCTTTAAGATGTCAGCTTCGTGAGGTTCTTATGTTCTCTGCTGCACTGAGCAAACCAGGTTAAATGCGGATGATAAAGATCCTTAGGAAGAACACTGTGCTTTGATGAGTCACCATACTTAACCTTCAAGAGCTAGGGAGCCAATTACCTGCAACCTCAGCTGTGTAGACCCTTACTTTCCTTCCTCTTCCTAATAGTTACCCAGATTTATGCTCATTTAACTTTTCCTTAGGATCTGGAGCAAACGTGGGCAGAAGACATGAAAGAGTATAAACCTCAAATCCATCAATTTTGTTACAGTCAACTCTAAATGAAGCAGATTATCTTTTTGACATGGGCAATACTGATTAGTAGCACCTCCTACCCTGCAGGAACACCCCTGGGTGCCGAGGAGACAAATGAGCTTAGGCAACTGTCAACTGGCCCGGGAGGCTGCAAGGCTGAGTCAGAGCTCACAGCAGAGACGGTAGAGATAACTCACAATGTACTTCGCAGAGGCCGTGAGTTTTATACATTTCAAAGGGTCTCCACATGCCTGTGATCATTTAGATCGCCTAACACTATAAAGAAATCATCATCTGTATTTCAGAAATGGGATATAGACCCTCCGAAAGGTTAAAGGCCTTGCCCAGTATCACAAAGCCTGTGGGCAGCAAGATGAAATATCAAAGCCAGATGTTCTGATTGCAACACTTGCAAACTCCCACACAGCCTTCTTACAACAAAATTTTATTGACGGGGTGCCCTATTTTCTACCAGATAATACCGATGGGGGAAATAAGTAGGTCTTTCCTTCAAGGATCTTGAGATATATCACAAAGGACAGACACAAACTGAAGTTATAATACAAAATGATGTAAGCCATACCTGAGATTCAAGGTAGGAAAGTTCTCTAAATTCCCAGTGTGGTCAAGTGGTCTCATGAGGAAGCAGCCACTAACGTAGTGGTTGAGAAACGACTTCAGACTTAGCACTTCCACCTTTCAGCTCTGCTTTAAACTCCAAAACTCTAGACTAATTCTTTTGACAATACATGGGAGATGGAGAAACTTGGGCTTTGGGTCAGACAGGCCTGGCTTTATGATGTGGCTTTGCCACCGACTAGCTCTTGAGCAAGATGACCTTGAACAAATTGTTGATCGTTCTAAGCCTCAGTAGCTTCCACAGTCCAGTGCAAATGATAGCAGTGGTACCTGCCATTCAAGGTGGTGGTGAGAGCTAAATGAGATAATGCATTAGAAGTTCTTAATACCTCTCCAGGTGCATAGCAAGAGCTTAATATATATTAGGTTGATGATGGTGGTGGTGGTGGTGGTGGTGGTGGTGATGTTGATGATGAGATACTCGGGTTGGAGAGGAGGAGGGAGATTGGAAAGGAAGAAAGGTGATGGAGGATTAACAGAATTTTTACCCAATTCATGTCTAGCAGATTCCAGCTAGAAGTCAAGGATCTGTGGTGAGCTGGGGAGCCACAGGTTGGGAGAAGAGGGTGGAGCCTCAGTGTTCTTTAGAAGGCAGCGAAGCTGGGTCCCTAACGTGTAGTGGTTCCCAAGACAAGTCGTTGTCTCCTCACTGAGCAGTAATAACGTTACCAAGCTGCCCAGTCGCCCTGACTATCCCACAGAACAGACCAAGACACTTCCTGAGCTCCTCTGGGACACAGTAGCCCTTCTCTGACTCAGCGATAACCCCTTACAGATTCTTGCCACAGACTGAAGTCCTCACTCGGGTCTCAGGCCATGTCTCCTTCCCCAGAACGCGCAATCTGAGATCTGAATTTACAACTCTCAAACTCTAATTTTCTTCTTCCTGTTAGTCCACTGTGGTATAACACATGGTATTAAAGAGGATTGCAACAGACTCCCTGAGTTCGGATTCTGGCTCTGTGACTGACACGGTATTTAACCACAGGCAAGTTATTTATTCTGGATACCTCAATTGCTCCATCTGTAAAATGGGGGCAAAAATATTACCGATAACATAGGGTTTTGTGAAGATTAACTAGGAGCTTATAACTGTGGCTGGCATGGAATTTAAGTATTCAATAAGTATTAATTGTTATTAAGATTTTTCCCCTTTGGAAAATGACAATCCTGATAAATGCTAAGTAGGGGAAACATGTTGCAACTATCATATAAATTATGAGATTATTTTGCATATTTCAATGATCAGTTTTCATTCCATATTCTCTCAAGCATGGGATAATTGAGAGTTGTGTTTGAGAATTTTTGTTTGGATTGGTTCCCAAAGATGATACAAATGATGCCAGAATTCTGTTGTTAAAGAATTAATGACATTTTAAATCTTATTGTCGGCTTTCCTAAACATCTCCAAAAGCCTAAAAGCTAAAATTTTCAGGAAGAGGTGTATGTGTGTGCCCGCACCCACCCTTCATATCTGTCAGCGTTTCATATAGGAGCATCTAGAGGAAATAAACACAGGGAGAGTTTTCCCTGGGGGAGCAGAACTGGAGTTGCTGTGATTTAAACCAAGGAATCCCTGCTGTATGTGCTCTTGCCCAAACAGCCCCGTGATCGCTTATGTACAGTAGAAATTTGAAGCTACTGTCTGCTGTTGTGCTTTCTGAAGTACCTTCCATGTTGTTTGCAATGATAAAAGTTACCCTTGCTCACTGTAGGAAATGGGAAAACTAAAAATATGGTCATAGAAGGAAATAATCATCTACAGCTAGGACCCCCAGAATAACCCAGGTTTAACGTATTTTTTAATCATTCAGTCCTTTTTGTTCCCTGTACATTAGGCACATGAGAACTTTTCAGAAAACTTAGACATGATGACAAGAAGCAATTCTAGAGTTATAGAGGGATATTTTATCTTGATCAAAGGATCGGTCCACCAGAAAGACAACACAATGTCACAACTGTATGCACCCAATGATGTAGCTGCAAAATACAGAAAGTAGAAATCAACCAAACTAAAAGAGAAACTTTAAAATACCTGTCTCGATGGCTAGATAATTTTTTAAGACAACAATTAATAAGGATATAGGAGATCTAAACAACACAATTAAAAGTGTTGACCTAATTGCCATATAGAGAACACCTCAGGGGGATCCCCGGGTGGCTCAGAGGTTGAGTACCTGCCTTCAGCCCAGGGCGTGATCCTGGGGTCCCGGGATCAAGTCCCACATTGGGCTCCCTACATCGAGTCCCACGTCGGGCTCCCTGCATGGAGCCTGCTTCTCCCTCTGCCGGTGTCTCTGCCTCTCTCTCTCTCTCTCTCTCATGAATAAATAAATAAATAAAATCTTTTAAAAATTTTTTTAAAAAGAGAAGACCTCATCCAGTGATGATAGAATACATACTCATTCCAAGTGCACATAGATCTTGTCAAAAATTGATCACAAAGAAACCTCAACAAATTTCAAAGGATTAGAATCATGACGCACATAGTCTGTGACTAACGCCAAATGAAGATAAAAATTAATAACAAAATGAAGTAGACAATCTCAACTGCTTGGGAAGTAAGACAAATAAGAGCAAGCAAAAAATCCCAATTAGAATTCCAAAAGTTGGAAAATATTTTAACTGAATGACAACTTGTGCGACATTCTGAACATATGAAAACTTGTGTGATATAAGTAAAGCAGTGGTAGAGGGAAATATATTGCCATGTTTAACATACATTTCACACATGTGTTAGAAAAGAAGAATAAAAGTCAATGTTCTCTGCTTCTATCTCAAAGAGCCAGGAAAACACGTTAATCAAATGCAAACAAATGAGAAGGCAGGAGGTAAAGTAATAACGATAACAGAAATCAGTGATATAGAAACAAATGAGCAATAGAGAAAAGCAGCACGCAAAATTAGTTCTTTGAAAAGATTAATGAAGTAAATGAACTTCTAGCAAACTGAAGGGAAAAAAAGTAAAAATGCAAATTACTAAAATCAAGAATGAAAAAAGGGACATCATTATAGATTTGATAGATGTCACAAGGCATTAAAAATACATTATATATATTATGAAACACTTACTGCCAATTAACTTGACAATTTGGGGACATGCAGAAAATCCTTTAAAGACATAAGTTACCAAAACTGACAGAAGCAGAAAATCTTAACTCAATTTTTAAATACCTTCCTAAAAACAATTTAAAAATTAAAAAAAAAAAAAAAAAGAACCCTAGGCCCAGATGGCTTTGCCTATTAATTCTTCTAAGCATTTTAGGAAGAAATAACACCAATTCTGCACCAGCTTTTCTAGAAAATAGAAAAGGACATTTTAATGAGGCCAGCATAACTTGATTCTCACGCCTGACAAGACTGGGGTCTTGGGAGGCTCAGTCAGTTAAGCCTCTATCAGGTCATGATATCCGGGTCCGGGGATCGAGCCCTGCATCAGGATTCCTGCTCAAGGGGGAGTCTGCTTCCCCCTCTCCCTCTGCTCCTCACCACCATTCATGCTCTCTCTCTCTCTCTCTCTCTCTCATTGTTTCAAATAAATAAAACCTTTAAAAACCGTTAAAAAAAACAAAATGAAACCTGATAGAACTGAAAAATCACTTACTCCCATGAATATAGACCAAAAATCCTAAACAAAAAATTAGCTAAGAGAATCCAGTGATACAAAAGGAACTATATCACAAACAGGTAGAGTTTATGCCTAGAATGCCGGGGTTGCTTAACATTTTTAAATTAATCAATGTAGTTCATAATATTTACAGATTATAATAAACACATTACAATCGTCTTGATAGATGTGGAAAAGACATTTGATACAATCAATGCCTGTTTGAGATGAAAGTGTTAGCCAATGAGGAATAAAATAAACTTTATTAAGTTTATTTAAGTATTAAGTTATTTAAGTTTAAGTTGTTATTTAAGTTTTTTTAAAATAAACTTTATTCTCTATTCTCTGATAGAGGATATCTACAAAAATCCTACATCAAACATAAAATTAAACAATAAATTATTGAAAATTTTCCTCCTTTAGTTGGGAATGAACAAAAAGATGATTCAATGCTTTTCTTGAGGTCATAGCCAGTAAAATACAAAAAAATAAATAAATAAGGGGTACCTGGGTGGGTTAGTCAGTTCAGCATCTGTCTTCAGCTCAGGTCATGATTTCAGGGTCCTGGGATCGAGCCCTAGACTGGGGTCCCCATTCAACAGGGAGTCTGCTTCTCCCTCTCTTTCTGCCCAACACTGCCCTCTCGTCCTCTCTCTCCTTCAAATAAATAAATAAAATCTTTACGAAATAAATAAAAGGCAAAAGTTTTGTAAAGAGAGAAATACAGCATTACTATTAGATGACATGAATGTGCACTATAAAATCCCAAAGAATCCACAAAATATTAGAAATAATCTGTTAATTCAACAGTTACATATTTAAAGTTAGTATGTAAAAACCAATTGTATTTCTATGTATAACCAAAAAAAGGAAAAATATTATTAAAACCTAAAACTTTTTGCAGTAGCATCAAATATTTATCAAACACTTGGAATTCATCCAAAGATGTATATGATATGTATGACTGAAACTAAAAAACATTATTGAGAGAAATTTTAAAAGGCCTATGTCAAAATGGTAGGATCTCTTATGGAAATATGAGATATTAAATGGAACTGAATTCAATTTAATTACGAATTGAAATTACTAGGCCAACTTTCCCTCAAACTGGTCTGTATATTTAAAATAATCCCAATCTCAATTCCCATAGGTGCTCTGTGGTGTGTTTGTGTGTGTGTGTGTGTGCGCTCACGTACCCATAAGTTGACAAGCCAATTCTGAAACTGATACAGAAATGTAAAAAAAAAAAAAAAAAAAAAAAAAATGAGAACACCAAGATAATCTTGAAAAAGAAGAACAAAAGCGGGAGGACTTAGGCTAACAAATATCAAGACTTATTTTTAAAATTCTAGTAAGTGAAACCATGACATGTTGGTCCAAGGATAGGCAAATAGACCAATGGAAGAAGAAGATTAGAATCCAGAAACATAGGTTACCTAATAAAATGAAGATGATTCTGTACTGCAGTGCAAAAGGGGCATTTCATTTAAAAAAAAAAAAAAGTACTGGGATAATTGGATATCCATATTGAGAAAGAAAAAAAGAATCTTGGCTGCTCTCTACTATGTGGTATCACACGATACAAAAAAAAAAATCAATTCCAGGTGAGTTATAGATCTAAATGTCAAACAGTTTAGCTTTTACAAGAAATATAGAAAGATCTCGTCTTGATGGGCAAAAGTTTCCTAGGTGGGGCACAAGAAGCACTAGCCATAAAGGGGAAAATATTGAAAAGTTGGAGTAGTCGCGAATACCATGATTTCACTCATACGTGGAATTTAAGAAAAGGGAACAAACAAGGAAAAAAAGAGACAAACATGCTCTTAAACTCAGAGAAGAAACCGAAGATTGCGAGAGGAGAGGTGGGGAGGGGAATGGATGAAATAGGTGAAGGCGATGAGGAGTCCAGTCATCATGATGAGCACCGAGCGATGCAGAGAGTGGTTGAGTCAGTATATTCAACCCCTGAAACTAATACAACACTGCAGGTTAATCGGACTGGAATTTAAAAATAAATACAAAGTTTTTAAGAAATAAAATAAAATTTTTAACAACGTTTTGCAAGAACGATGGGCCCTTGAGATCTGGAGTGTTGGCTCCGAGTGAGAACGTGTGTGACTTGATCCGTGGGAGAGTCACCAGGAAGCTGAACCCAGGACGCCCCCTTGCACAGGCCCCTTCCGGAGCCCCGGCATCTGTGGGCACGGGCATCTGTTTTCATGAATGATACAAACCTTAGGCTTCATGAATCACATCCCGGCCGAGGAGGGCAAGCTGGCCGCGGGCTCTTTCGCGTCCCATGGCGCGCCGTGTACCAGGCCCAGACCCAGCTGTGGGCCCGCATCTCTGCAGTCAGTAGCCACCCCTGAGTCTTCCTCCTGCCTGGCGCCGGGGCGGTGTAGAGACTGCGGACTGTCAGCAGGTGTGGGCTAAGGGGCTCGGGGAGAGGACAACTGTGACGGGGAGTGATGCCGGGATGTGGCGAGTGGCAACAACGACCGTCTGCTGAACCAAACTTGGTCAGGCTCCCCAGCCCTTCATCCCAGCTAGGCCCCAACCGTTGGACTTCTGTGTCTATCTGTGCATCACTCCGGTTTCAGCAAAAATCCTGCTGGGTCCGTTTAGCTATATCTGGTCAAATTCCTCACCCCTCGACGTCAGTATCTAATCACCCTGGCCTTGCACGAGAACCTGGCCGAGTGGGTCTGACCAGAATGAGGCTTCTTCCTAGTGATTCTCCGCCCCGACCCCCGACCCCACCCTGTTCCTTGGCTGTAGGTCCCCACCCACTTGCCCATGCTGTCCTCAGCATGGAGGCGAGTTCTGGACTGGAGTCTCTTTTCCCCTATTGCAATAGTTTGGGGTTTGTTTGTTTGTTTCAAATAAAAATGTATCTTCACTGCTTAATGAGTATCCAGCTCCCTTTGACAGGGATTAAAGGATCTGATACCCACCAGAATTCCAGAAATGCTTGATTTGACTAGGACAAGACAGACTCCTATAGGGGACCGACCACCTTTTATACCTAATTACCACTCAGCACAATTACAATCCTATATTGTCATTAAACAGGTGTCTGATGAGCTCTTGACGACAACCCTAAAGCCGGCGGAGGTACAGGCCCTCTTCACAGGCTTGCTCTCTCAGGCCGGTGATCCAATTATAACCTAAAAAACTCAGAGGATGTTGCTTTCAAGATACAGTAAGTAAGCTGTGTTACTACAGTGTCACAGTTCCCACGCAGAGCTGGAAGTGACTCATTTTCTCGTTAACTTGTGCTATATATACTTCAGAAAAATGAACCGGCATTTCTAAGAATACCTGATAGAAAAGAACAGAAGTTTTTCTTTCTCTTCCTGTCATCTGAGACCCCTAAATCATAGGCAGTGCAACGTGTAGGGAGCGAACGCATGTGTTCCTCCTCACAAGCAGCGAGTACCAGCAGGCTTCTGCACCCCGGGATCAGATGGTTTCTCCAACTCTTAAGAGATTTTTTTTTTTAATGAGTATATAACAGTTGTTAGACATCCTTCATCATGCAAACCAACAAAGAACTGTTAAATACCAAAAACAAACACAGCTCACTTCTTCTTTTCCCCAAGCTGGCTTATCGACCCTGTGATGGATAGAAAACTTGGGCCAGATACCAGGGAAGCACACAAGTACAAGTCATCACCCACAAAACATTTCATTTTCATGCCTCACGGCTGGGAGAGATGCAGAAGAACAGAAACGAGTGACTGTGTATTTTCAAGAGCTGTTCTTTTAAGTAATCTGAAATGAATAAAAAAGAGTCACCGTCGTTAAAATGCAACTAGCAGCTGTAGGTGTTCCCTGTTTGGAAATTGGAATTACAGAAGAATCCACGGCAAGACCTGTTGGGGGTGAGGTTGGTCGACTTGTGTCTTGAGTACCGCTGTGTTACTGGGTTGAAACTGGATCTATTGACCAGGTGAGGACAGTATTACTCGCTTCAGCTTCTCAGGACGCTTCTTCGTAAGACAGAGGCAAGAAATGGGAAGTCAAAGGAGGAAACATCAGAACAATGAAAAAAAAAGAACAATGAAAATAGTTGTTTACGAGTTATATTGACTTAAGCCCGTTAATGTACACAAAAGAAATACGTCCCCAGTGATTGCGAGGCTCTCTTAGAAGTTTGCTTTTGAAACTGGATAAATCTGACATTAACATGGTGCAAATTTAACGGGTACATCCTGTTATTTTCTTTTTTTTTTTTTTTATTGGTGTTCAATTTACTAACATACAGAATAATACCCAGTGCCCGTCACCCATTCACTCCCACCCCCCGCCCTCCTCCCCTTCTACCACCCCTAGTTCGTTTCCCAGAGTTAGCAGTCTTTACGTTCTGTCTCCCTTTCTGATATTTCCCACACATTTCTTCTCCCTTCCCTTATTTTCCCTTTCACTATTATTTATATTCCCCAAATGAATGAGAACATATAATGTTTGTCCTTCTCCGACTGACTTACTTCACTCAGCATAATACCCTCCAGTTCCATCCACGTTGAAGCAAATGGTGGGTATTTGTCATTTCTAATAGCTGAGTAATATTCCATTGTATACATAAACCACATCTTCTTTATCCATTCATCTTTCGTTGGACACCGAGGCTCCTTCCACAGTTTGGCTATAGTGGCCATTGCTGCTAGAAACATCGGGGTGCAGGTGTCCCGGCGTTTCATTGCATTTGTATCTTTGGGGTAAATCCCCAACAGTGCAATTGCTGGGTCGTAGGGCAGGTATATTTTTAACTGTTTGAGGAACCTCCACACAGTTTTCCAGAGTGGCTGCACCAGTTCACATTCCCACCAACAGTGTAAGAGGGTTCCCTTTTCTCCGCATCCTCTCCAACATTTGTGGTTTCCTGCCTTGTTAATTTTCCCCATTCTCACTGGTGTGAGGTGGTATCTCATTGTAGTTTTCATTTGTATTTCCCTGATGGCAAGTGATGCAGAGCATTTTCTCATATGCATGTTGGCCATGTCTATGTCTTCCTCTGTGAGATTTCTGTTCATGTCTTTTGCCCATTTCATGATTGGATTGTTTGTTTCTTTGGTGTTGAGTTTAATAAGTTCTTTATAGATCTTGGAAACTAGCCCTTTATCTGATATGTCATTTGCAAATATCTTCTCCCATTCTGTAGGTTGTCTTTGAGTTTTGTTGACTGTATCCTTTGCTGTGCAAAAGCTTCTTATCTTGATGAAGTCCCAATAGTTCATTTTTGCTTTTGTTTCTTTTGCCTTTGTGGATGTATCTTGCAAGAAGTTACTATGGCCGAGTTCAAAAAGGGTGTTGCCTGTGTTCTTCTCTAGGATTTTGATGGAATCTTGTCTCACATTTAGATCTTTCATCCATTTTGAGTTTATCTTTGTGTATGGTGAAAGAGAGTGGTCTAGTTTCATTCTTCTGCATGTGGATGTCCAATTTTCCCAGCACCATTTATTGAAGAGACTGTCTTTCTTCCAATGGATAGTCTTTCCTCCTTTATCGAATATTAGTTGCCCATAAAGTTCAGGGTCCACTTCTGGGTTCTCTATTCTGTTCCATTGATCTATGTGTCTGTTTTTGTGCCAGTACCACACTGTCTTGATGACCACAGCTTTGTAGTACAACCTGAAATCTGGCATTGTGATGCCCCCAGATATGGTTTTCTTTTTTAAAATTCCCCTGGCTATTCGGGGTCTTTTCTGATTCCACACAAATCTTAAAATAATTTGTTCTAACTCTCTGAAGAAAGTCCATGGTATTTTGATAGGGATTGCATTAAACGTGTATATTGCCCTGGGTAACATTGACATTTTCACAATATTAATTCTGCCAATCCATGAGCATGGAATATTTTTCCATCTCTTTGTGTCTTCCTCAATTTCTTTCAGAAGTGTTCTATAGTTTTGAGGGTATAGATCCTTTACATCTTTGGTGAGGTTTATTCCTAGGTATCTTATGCTTTTGGGTGCAATTGTAAATGGGATTGACTCCTTAATTTCTCTTTCTTCAGTCTCATTGTTAGTGTATAGAAATGCCACTGACTTCTGGGCATTGATTTTGTATCCTGCCACGCTACCGAATTGCTGTATGAGTTCTAGCAATTTTGGGGTGGAGACTTTTGGGTTTTCTATGTAGAGTATCATGTCATCGGCGAAGAGAGAGAGTTTGACTTCTTCTTTGCCAATTTGAATGCCTTTAATGTCTTTTTGTTGTCTGATTGCTGAGGCTAGGACTTCCAGTACTATGTTGAATAGCAGTGGTGAGAGTGGACATCCCTGTCTTGCTCCTGATCTTAGGGGAAAGGCTCCCAGTGCTTCCCCATTGAGAATGATATTTGCTGTGGGCTTTTCATAGATGGCTTTTAAGATGTCGAGGAATGTTCCCTCTATCCCTACACTCTGAAGAGTTTTAATCAGGAATGGATGCTGTATTTTGTCAAATGCTTTCTCTGCATCCAATGAGAGGATCATATGGTTCTTGGTTTTTCTCTTGCTGATATGATGAATCACATTGATTGTTTTACGGGTGTTGAACCAGCCTTGTGTCCCAGGGATAAATCCTACTTGGTCATGGTGAATAATTTTCTTAATGTACTGTTGGATCCTATTGGCCAGTATCTTGTTGAGAATTTTTGCATCCATGTTCATCAGGGATATTGGTCTGTAATTCTCCTTTTTGGTGGGGTCTTTGTCTGGCTTTGGAATTAAGGTGATGCTGGCTTCATAGAACGAATTTGGAAGTACTCCATCTCTTTCTATCTTTCCAAACAGCTTTAGGAGAATAGGTATGATTTCTTCTTTAAACGTTTGATAAAATTCTCCTGGGAAGCCATCTGGCCCTGGACTCTTGTGTCTTGGGAGGTTTTTGATGACTGCTTCAATTTCCTCCCTGGTTATTGGCCTGTTCAGGTTTTCTATTTCTTCCTGTTCCAGTTTTGGTAGTTTGCGGCTTTCCAGGAATGCGTCCATTTCTTCTAGATTGCCTAATTTATTGGCGTATAGCTGTTCATAATATGTTTTTAAAATCGTTTGTATTTCCTTGGTGTTGGTAGTGATCTCTCCTTTCTCATTCATGATTTTATTAATTTGAGTCTTCTCTCTCTTCTTTTTAATAAGGCTGGCTAATGGTTTGTCTATCTTATTAATTCTTTCAAAGAACCAACTCCTGGTTCTGTTGATCTGTTCCACAGTTCTTCTGGTCTCGATTTCGTTGAGTTCTGCTCGAATCTTTATTAACTCCCTTCTTCTCTTGGGTGTAGGATCTATTTGCTGTTTTTTCTCTAGCTCCTTTATGTGTAAGGTTAGCTTTTGTATTTGAGTTCTTTCCAGTTTTTGAATGGATGCTTGTATTGCGATGTATTTCCCCCTTAGGACTGCTTTTGCTGCATCCCAAAGATTTTGAACGGTTGTATCTTCATTCTCATTAGTTTCCATGAATCTTTTTAATTCTTCCTTAATTTCCTGGTTGACCCTTTTATCTTTTAGCAGGATGGTCCTTAACCTCCATGTGTTTGAGGTCCTTCCAAACTTCTTGTTGTGATTTAGTTCTAATTTCAAGGCATTATGGTCCGAGAATATGCAGGGGACAATCCCAATCTTTTGGTATCGGTTCAGACCCGATTTGTGACCCAATATGTGGTCTATTCTGGAGAAAGTTCCATGTGCGCTTGAGAAGAATGTGTATTCGGTTGAGTTTGGATGTAAAGTTCTGTAGATATCTGTGAAATCCATCTGGTCCAGTGTATCATTTAAAGCTCTCGTTTCTTTGGAGATGTTTTGCTTAGAAGACCTATCGAGTATAGAAAGAGCTAGATTGAAGTCACCAAGTATAAGTGTATTATTATCTAAGTATTTCTTCACTTTGGTTAATAATTGATTTATATATTTGGCAGCTCCCACATTCGGAGCATATATATTGAGGATTGTTAAGTCCTCTTGTTGAATAGATCCTTTAAGTATGATATAGTGTCCCTCTTCATCTCTCACTACAGTCTTTGGGGTAAATTTTAGTTTATCTGATATAAGGATGGCTACCCCTGCTTTCTTTTGAGGACCATTCGAATGGTAAATGGTTCTCCAACCTTTTATTTTCAGGCTGTAGGTGTCCTTCTGTCTAAAATGAGTCTCTTGTAGACAGCAAATAGATGGGTCCTGCTTTTTTATCCAGTCTGAAACCCTGCGCCTTTTGATGGGGTCATTAAGCCCGTTTACATTCAGAGTTACTATTGAGAGATATGAGTTTAGTGTCATCATGATATCTATTCAGTCTTTGTTTTTGTGGACTGTTCCACTGAACTTCTTCTTAAAGGGGAATTTTAAGAGTCCCCCTTAAAATTTCTTGCAGAGCTGGTTTGGAGGTCACATACTCTTTCAGTTGCTGCCTGTCTTGGAAGCTCTTTATCTCTCCTTCCATTTTGAATGAGAGCCTTGCTGGATAAAGTATTCTTGGTTGCATGTTCTTCTCATTTAGGACCCTGAATATATCCTGCCAGCCCTTTCTGGCCTGCCAGGTCTCTGTGGAGAGGTCTGCTGTTACCCTAATACTCCTCCCCATAAAGGTCAGGGATTTCTTGTCTCTTGCTGCTTTAAGGATCTTCTCCTTATCTTTGGAATTTGCAAGCTTCACAATTAAATGTCGAGGTGTTGAACGGTTTTTATTGATTTTAGGGGGGGATCTCTCTATTTCCTGGATCTGAATGCCTGTTTCCCTTCCCAGATTAGGAAAGTTTTCAGCTAGAATTTGTTCAAATACATATTCTGGCCCTCTGTCCCTTTCGGCGCCCTCGGGAACCCCAATTAAACGTAGGTTTTTCTTCCTCAGGCTGTCGTTTATTTCCCTTAATCTATCTTCATGGTCTTTTAATTGTTTGTCTCTTTTTTCCTCAGTTTCCCTCTTTGCTATCAACTTGTCTTCTAGGTCACTCACTCGTTCTTCCACCTCGTTAACCCTCGTCGTTAGGACTTCTAGTTTGGATTGCATCTCATTCAATTGATTTTTAATTTCTGCCTGATTAGCTCTAAATTCTGCAGTCATGAAGTCTCTTGAGTCCTTTATACTTTTTTCTAGAGCCACCAGTAGCTGTATAATAGTGCTTCTGAATTGGCTTTCTGACATTGAATTGTAATCCAGATTTTGTAACTCTGTGGGAGAAAGGACTGTTTCTGATTCTTTCTTTTGAGGTGAGGTTTTCCTTCTAGTCATTTTGCTCAGTGCAGAGTGGCCAAAAGCAAGTTGTATTGGGAAAAGGAGAAAAAGAGAGGAGAGAAAGAAGGAAAGAAAAGAGAAAGAGAAAAAAAGGAAGAAAAAAAATGGAAAAAAAAGAAGAAAAAGAGAAAGAAAAAGAAAGGAGAAAAAAGGGGGGGCGGGGGAAGGAAACAAATAAAAAAGCAAAACAAAAAAAAAAGAAAAAAAAAAGAACCACGGGGGGGTATATTCTGATTTTATGTACTTTAAGTCCCTTGGCTTCCCCTGGAAGTTGTCAGTCCGTCCAGCGGGTGTTCTGGGGGAGGGGCCTGTTGTGCTGATTTTCAGGTGTTAGCAGTTGGGGGAGCTGCTGTGCCCCTGCCTGGTGCAGGGCTCGGTGGGGGTTGTTTACCCCGTGAGGCCGCAGGAGGAACAGCCCCAGTGGCGGGGCAGCTCTGGAAACCTGGATTCAGCTCCGGCAGGAACTCCGTCTGCAGGGCCTGGAGGCTCCGGGGCGGGGCCGCTGATCTGCTCAGCTGGGGCAGGAGCATCCTTGCTGTCCTGGGCCCTCCCGGCCTCTGCCTGTCCCGGGGGAGGCGGGATCCTGGGCTGTGTCCCGGCGCCCTGTGCTCCGGAGCCTGCGCTGGTGGATTCGCGCTCCCGGGCCGCGCAACCCCCTCCGCGGAGCCGCCGCCCGAGCCCCTCCGAGCTGCTCCTGGAACCGCGCAGGCCCCTCCGCACGGAGCCTCTTCCTCTGCCCGAGCCCGGCCGAGCTGCTCCCGCCCCGCAGCCCCCTCCGCGGAGCCGCCGCCCGAGCCCCTCCGAGCTGCTCCTGGAACCGCGCAGGCCCCTCTGCACGGAGCCTCTTCCTCTGCCCGAGCCCGGCCGAGCTGCTCCCGGGGCCGCGCAGCCCCCTCCGCGCAGCCCCCTCCGCGGAGCCGCCGCCCGAGCCCCCCGAGCTGCTCCGGGTCCCGCCGGGTCCCGCCGTGCGCGCTGCAGCCCTTAGGGAGCTCGGCGCACTCTCCTGGGCGCGCAGTTGCTGTTACTGTCCCCGGGAGCCCGAGGGCATCCCCGCCCTCCTGGGTCCTGCTCCACCTCCCCGCGAGCCCCTTTCCGCCTGGGAAGGTCGGTGCAGCTCCTGCTCCTCCGGGACGGGGCTCTCCTGTCCTGGGGACACTCGCCCCGGCCTCAGCCCGGCTCCTCGCGGGGCCCCTCCCCCTTGGAGGCCTTTGTTTCTTTATTTCTTTTTCCCCGTCTTCCTACCTTGATAGAAGCGCGAACTCTCCTCACTGTAGCATTCCAGCTGGTCTCTCTTTAAATCTCAGGCCGAATTCATAGATTTTCAGGATAATTTGAAGGTTTTCTAGGTAGTTTGGTGGAGACAGGTGATTTGGGGACCCTACTCTTCCGCCATCTTGCTCCTCCCCCCCATCCTGTTATTTTCATATGAGTATATATTGTAATATCGTTGCCGTCATCATATTTATCATATTAAATGCGTATAATCCTATTGTCTATGTGCAATAAGCTGTCCATTAATAGAAGTTTGTTTTTAATATATTCAGGCAAGCTTGATATGTTGGAACTTTTGTAAAAATAAATGGAGAATTTTTATAAGAGATTACGGGAAGAAAAAGAAATGGAGGGGCACCTGGGTGCCTCAGGGGTTGAGCGTCTGCCTTCAGCTCAGGTCGTGACCCCGGGGTCCCGGGATCGAGTCCCGCATCTGCTCCCCGAAGGGAGCCTGCTTCTCCCTCTGCCTGTGTCTCTGCCTCTCTCTCTGTGTCTCTCCTGAGTAAATACATAGAATCTTAAAAAAATAAATTAAAATAGTTTCTTTGCAATTTTTCACATCCCTTAGGGTGCTAAAGCACGCTGTGGTTTTCTAAACTTTCTGACCACAGAACTTTTGTCCTGCTTATTTTTAAGAAAACCTCAGAGTCAGGTTAACTGGGAACAAGCCCTAGGAGACATTGCACTACATTTTCGAGATTACATCCAATGGATCGGGGACAAGAATCATAAATTTTAAGGAGCTTTCCAAGGGTAAATTCCAGTTAGATCCCTCCCTCAGGTAGGACAAGGGACGCAGCTGTCCTGGGGTCCGTGGTGGTGCTGCATTTCACACCTATTTTGGAACACTGTTAAAATTCAACTTTAAAATTTCCTTCCTGGATAAAGTTAACCCAAGGGTCTTGGAAAGATGTTGATGGTGACCTCTTTCAAGCACGATTGATCATTTTAGGAGCCCACAGTGACTGGGTGCCCAAGGCTTTTCACCCTTTAAAAAGGCCCTGACTTGAGTTATTTAGTTATAATGAGACACTCATCTCATTATCTGGAGATGCCAGACGAATTCACTCCTCGGTAGATATGCCTGTTCATTTTGTATTTGCGCAAATGCCTTGATCTCTGGGAATCCGTTTGAGCAACACTTGATCCAACAAATGTTGATTGAGCCCCCACTATGTATCAAGCGCTGGCAGCTAAGAGAGGTTTTGCTCCAGAGCAGCAATAATCAAACAGTAAAGGAGACAAGAGACTTGAAAGCCACTTTGCCAGGCTAAGCTCGGAAGTGGGCCACCTTCGGCGTTAGCGCTGGTCCTGAGGCACAGCACCTTTCTCCTGCCCCAAAACTATCTCTTTACTCACAAAAGTATGGCCTTTCAAAAACAGTACCCAACGCTCTAGATCAGTGGTTCTCAAAGTGTTGTCACCAAAGCAGCAGCATCAACATCATCCGGGAACTTGCTAGAAATGAAAGTTCTCAGGCTTCATCCCAGGCCTACTGAGTCAGGACCTTGGGGTGGGGAGCTGGGGGGTGGGGGACCCAGTAACCTGTGTTCTCCGAAGGCCTCCAGGTGATGCTGTTGCATGCTGCCATCTGCGAATACCTGCTGGAATATACCCCTTCTCTTCCCTTCTTTGAAACGTAACCTTCTTCCTCCAGTTCCATCTGGACTCTCCTCCCTGCTAAGACAAACAAATGAATGCTTATATTAGTTGAGGACAAAAATAGTTGAAAAATTGGGGCATCCTGAGTGGCTCAGCAGCTTAGCACCACCTTCGGCCCAGGCGTGACCCCGCGTCCCAGGATCAAGTCCCACGTTGGGCTCCCTGCATGGAGCCTGCTTCTCCCTTTGCCTGTGTCTCTGCCTCTCTCTCTCTCTCTCTCTCTCTCTCTCTGTCTCTCACGAATAGATAAATAAAATCTTTAAAAAAAAAAAAAAAGAAAAGAAAAAAGTTGGTGCTCTCTCTCAGTTAATAGTGTTTTAAAGTCCAAACTTTCAACACGTAGGTGAGAATTTCTGCCGGCCCTGGTGTTGGAGATTCACCTTTGTCTCTTTGAAGTGAGACTAGCGAGCCCATCGTTCCTGTCTGTTGGAACCTCAAGCACCACGCGAGGCCTGCGCTTATACAGACTCCAGGCCCCTTTGCTTGGGAGGGTAGAGCTGTAGGCTGATGTTTCCCCAGAGTCTCAGAGGTAAATCACCTGGACCTCAGGTGGCGACAGCCTGATGGAGCCAGGGGGTAGGGGGTGCTGCTGTTTCCAGCTCACCTGCTTCTCATCTGCCAAAGAAGACAAGCCTTTTTAAACAATAGCCACTGTTACCTAATGGCCAGCAATGTCCTACTTTGAAGCAAGGTGATCATATCAATAATGATCATAAGAAATCGAAAATACCTAGTGAAAATATCTGTACATTTGTTGTGAGCTTTCTGCATGCCAAACATGGTGTTAAATGTGCTCAGCCACTCAGTCTACTCCTCAGAATCCTCCCCCCACCTTAAGCTATAAAGCCTTTCTGGCGTGGTACTTGGTGTGGGTAACTCTGGCTGCCACAGGGAGATAGAAGAGCAGGTGAGAAGTAGAGCAGAGTGAAGCTTAGAACAAACTTCTCAAACTCGTGTCGTAGGGCACACCAACCTGGGGTCTCCTAACTTTTGCAAGGCTTGAAGCTACATACACCTAGAGGCCCACTTACCATATATCTAAATATTTTTAAGTTACAGATCAAACTAGCAAACTATTAAATAAAGTATCCTCCTACCTTTGCAAATATATGTTCGCAACAATTTGGAAGGTCAGGTTCAAACTTAAGATTCTTAGACTCCACAGCATCCTGCATTGGGACTTAATCACAAGGGGTGAAATTGGTCCCATCATCTCCCCTCTCTTTCCATCCTTGGCTCCAGGTCACACCAAGAAAGGCATCACGTGTGGATACAGTAGCCCACACGTCACAACTTCGCCCACAAGCCCCTGCAAACAGCTGCTCCTTGGCCATCCCCCAGCTTGGGTGTAAGGGGAGTCCACCAGGAGGACAAGCCAGAATGGAAAGGCACACAGGCCCAGAGCATGATGCATAGGGATGACATGTGAGTCTAGGTGCAAATATCCCCATATCCCTCCAGGAAGGGGCCCAGCCAGAGGAGGGCTATACTGGGGCCTCTCAAGCATAGATGCAGGTCAAGGGGCCTTTCTTGCCTCATCTAAGGACAGTTCTTCACACACCTCTGCCAGATACTCTGGGGGAAAAAAATAATCCATATTCTAATAAGTGAAAAACTCTAAATATTGCATACTCCTCTTAGAAATGTGTAGTAAACATTAGGATCATAGTAAACATTAGTGTCTTAGGTCAGGTTGCCGTAAGAGATCGGGTGGCTTAGAACAACAGTAAGTTATTTCTCAGAGTTCTAGAAGCTGAGAAGTCCAAGAAATACAGCTGATTCAGTTCCCTCGTAAGGGCTCTCTTCCTGGCCCACCAGACCGGCAGAGAGCCGCCTTCTCACTGCGTCCACACACGGCAGAAAGAAGGAGCTCTAGGATCTCTTCTCTTATAGGGACCCTGATCCCTTCCTGGGTCCCTATGCCTATGATCTCATTTAAATCTAATAACCTCCCAAAGGTCTCACCTACAAATACCATCATATTGGGAATTAGGGCTTCAGCACCTGAATTGGGGGGGAGGGGCACATTCTGCAACACGTAGTAAAGACTCTGAGAAGGTTTGATGCAAAGAAATCTGTGTAACTTTAATGAAGTATTACTTGTACATATTTGTAAAAAAAAAAAAAATACAGCTGCTTACTGGATTGATTACCCCAAGGAAAATCCTAGTATTTGCTTTAAATCCCAAGTACCTTAAGACATGCACCACATTTGACTCTACTTTCTTGGCCGTAGTTCATTTCACCAAGATGGCACCTCGCTGCAGCCTTGTATCTGCACGTGATAAACACCATCAACAGACCTTGCCTTTCACTTCAAACTCATCTTCCTTTAAATCGTCTTGGGGATCCCTGGGTGGCGCAGCGGTTTGGCGCCTGCCTTTGGCCCAGGGCACGATCCTGGAGACCCGGGATCGAATCCCACATCGGGCTTCCGGTGCATGGAGCCTGCTTCTCCCTCTGCCTGTGTCTCTGCCTCTCTCTCTCTCTCACTGTGTGCCTATCATAAATAAAAAATAAAAAATAAAAAAAAATAAAAAAAAATCGTCTTGAAAATTTGAATAACTCCTAGAGAAGCCAAGCATATTGGATTCACGTCTACTAGAGTAAAACTAATATCAACCCCCCCACACACACAACCAAGGAGGTAACGTTGTGACTGACTTCTAAATGCAATCAATGAGCAAGCAGTTAAGATTCCAACTTCATTCCTAGAGTTCTAATGTATATCATGGTGACTACAGTAGATCTTGAGGGTTCCAACCCAAACACACAAAAAAATGGTGCCTGTGTGAAGTGGTGAGGAGGTTGATCAGCTTGATTGTGCCAATCACTGCACAATGGATATTAAAACAGTGCGCCATCCAGCTGAAATATATACAGTTTTCGTTGGCTAATTTTACCTCAACAAAGCTACCGGGGGGGAAAAAGTTATTTTCTATTGCGTCCAATAATATTTAGATTTTGATTTACTTCATACATATTAAAGTGTTTTGTATGTCACTTATTTTTATGTAATTCTGCATTCACCACTCCCAATTCACAATCCTATCTTGTTTATCCTCCTTTTTTTCAATAATGGGCCATTATGGCTCATTATGGCTAAATTGTGTGATAAACATTCTCCACAGGGTTGTTTTTTCACAGTCTTTGGTTCCTAACATGAACTTATCATCTTGACTTTTGCATTAGTATATTCATAGTGCAAGAAATAATAATGGGGATAAAAAGGACTGACTTTATAATCAATTAAAACAACTCAAAGTTCACTATTATTTTTCCCTTAGCATCTTACTTTGCCTTTCTTTCAATCTGGAGAGAAGTACAGCCTGGTAGATAGATGATAGATAGATAGATAGATAGATAGATAGATAGATAGATAGATAATAAGGGAAAAATTCTGGAATGCAGAAAGGAACATTAGATAAAACCTGTTTTTCTCGAACCTAAAACAACTTCTTCACTCTTTCCTCTTTCTCCCATTCTTTATTTTTTTAAGATTTTTTTTCAATTTTTTAAGGTAATCTCTACACCTAACGTGAGGCTCGAACTCACAGCCCCACCCAGGAGTCGCAGGCTCCACTAACTGAGCCAGCCATGAGCCCCACCCACTCGTTATATTTGGGGGCTATTATGAAGATTTACTCGGTTTTTGTAAAGCCCAGGAAAGGAAAAAGAGTAGAAGTACGGCATAGGAGTCAAGAGAAGTGTTTCATGTTGAAGAACAATCACAGTGCCTGTTTACTAGGAAAAACATAAAGGATTCCCAGCAGGCTAATCCTAAAAGTTAGTCACTATTAATTCCAAATGAAGCCGTCCTCACAGCTGCCCTTACTCCTCGGCTGAAAGCTCCCAAGGGTTCCAGCCACACCGTTGCTGTGGTGACTGCTGCAGCCGCTCGCTCATTTCAGCTGAAAAACATATTCCTAGTGTCAGCCTGTGCCACCAGACGATACTGGCTCAGAGCAGTAAGGTCACTCACACTGCTCTCTCAAAGCATGTTATCAGTCCAACGTGGTGCAGTAAGAGAAAGCTGGGACAGCTGTTGTCCAGGCTGGGAGCCATTTGGGGTCTCAGGGGAGGACAATGCCCTTGGTCATCACCTTTATTTTTTTTTAAAGATTTAGTTTATTTATTCATGAGAGACACAGAGAGAGAGAGAGGCAGAGACACAGGCAGAGGGAGAAGCAGGCTCCATGCAGGGAGCCCAATGTGGGACTCAATCCCGGGACCCTGGGGTCACGCCCTGGGCCGAAGGCAGACACTCAATCCCTGAGCCACCCAGGCGTCCCTGGTCATCACCTTTAGAACGTAGTCCTCAACTTTATGGCTAGAGGGTCGGTTCCATTGGTATGTGTAGAGACAGGGTGACTCTAGGATGCTTTTTAACAACCATCAAATTTACAAAATAATAATACATAAACTAGAATATGTATTATTTCTCACCGAGAAATACAATCATCAAGAACGCCAGAATTCCCACCCCCAGTGGTCAGAAAATGTTCTGTGTGGTATCTGGAAAGCCAAATTCAAGTGAAGAGTGCTCTGTTGTCTGGGAACCAAAGCCAGGAAAACAAACAGGAAGACAGAATAAAGACTTAGTTCAAGTTTGATATTTGATCCCTGACATGAGCTTTTATTCTTTCCTGTTGCCATATCTTCACATTCTGAAAAAAGAAAGTCACCATTGGTGGCAGGCAGGATTCCGAGATGGTCCCTCAAATGCCTACCCCCTGGCATAGAGATCTGAAGCATTCCCCTCCCCTCACTCATGGGCGGAGCAGTGACCATGTTGGGTTAGCACTACCGTGATTACGTTCCTAATCGGCTGGCACCGAGCTAATTAAAAGAGAAAATATCCTTGCAAGCCTTCTAACAGAAGGTGAAGTAGCGGACAGATCCTCTTCTGCCGGCCTGAAAGCAAACGGCCACGGGGCCCGCGGCCCACGGAGAGGCCGTGGAATACCCCACCACTAACAGACGTACCTCTTCATTTCTCATCCACGTGCATTCTTCCACGGGACTTCCACTCTATATGACACCAGAAAAGGTGTCCACTCTATATGACACCAGAAAAGGTGTAGGCCTTCCTACACCACTGGAAAGGGAACACTGAGTATAGGGCTAGTCTGAAAACATGTTTGTTTGGTTTTTAAATGCAGAGAACATTCAGACCTTCTTATGGGGTTATGTCTTTATAAATAAGCCTAGTTAAGACAGCATTCTGGGAAGGATGATACCACCCTGCTGCAAAGGACGTTGCTCCTCTTGACAGGTGAGACCTATCCGCAGACAAGGAATTTTCTGAAGACTAGCAGAGTACCTGTTGACAGTGAAGGCACAGTGACAATGAGGTAGAGTTCACCCTAAATACCTATACGTGGATGTCTGTGGATAACAAAGACTAGTGAGAAGATCCTGATATTGACCTCAAGCTTCCCCAGGGCATGGCCAAAGGAATGATTTTAGTCCAATTTGGATCCCTCTTGCCCTGGTCCCCAGGGATCTCCTGCGTGAGTCTCACTCCCGCCATCTTGTCCCGAGCCCTGCATTGCTTGCCAGGATGCCCGCTTTTTCTTTCAGAGATCATGATGCTGAATTTGTTGTCCTTGCTTGTGAAATTGGCCATGACCCCTTTTTTTTAAGGTCTGAATCTTTGCCAGTGGATTTCTGGGGACTCCTTAGTTTCCTGTCAATGTGCTTTACAAAAGGCTGCCTGCCTTTGTCCTGGGGTAGTGAAAATGAAAACCCGCTCTGCTTTCCCAGAGGCACTGAGGTTGCATAATCATCCCAGAGGCAGGATCAGTTCCCACCTTCCTACTTCCTCCCCTGGACAGAGACCCATGAGAAAGGAAGCCACCCCGAAGCCCTTGATCTCCCTCAAGAGAAGTCGGCCATAGTGTTGGGAGTCCCGGCACCGGTGAGTGTGGCTGAGTGGCCTACTGGCTCTCTACCAGCTCTCTGATAGGAGGCCCCGAACTGAGTGTTGGGATGGGGGCCAGAAAGAACCAAGTTACTTAGGAGAATAATGTGAGAGGGAAGCTGAGCTTTAGGGACAAAAAATTCAGCAAGGTGGGGAAGACTTGAAGCCTGTGGAGGACAGAACCACCAAGAAATGTACTTGAGCAGGACCGACTCAAGGACCTTGAAGTTCGGGTTTGAGTAATACCAGTTTTAAGTTGTTTGCTATGAGGTAGTGTCCCTCCCCACCTTGGATCAGTGGTTCTTCAGGGTGTGAAGGACTCCAGCTTTTCCTAATATGGCCTAACACTGAGGAGGCAGGTAACACGTGTAGAGAGTAATAAGAGTGATGATAAAATAGACACACAGATCAACAGAACAGAATAGAGCCCAGAAGTGAACCTGCACATATTCGGCCAGTTACTCTTCAGCAAAGGAGGCGAGAATATACACTGGGGAAAGCATAGTCTCTGCAATAAATGGTTTTGGGAAAATGGGACAGCTATGTGCCAAAGAATGAAACCGGACCACTTTCCTACACCACACACAAAAATAAATTCAAAATGGATTGAAGACTTATAGGTAAGACCTGAAACCAAAATTCCTGGAAGAAAATATGGTTAGTAAACTCGTTGACATCGATCTTAGCAATATTTTTTAGATCTGGCTCCTTAGGCAAGGACCAAAAAAGCAAAAATAAACAAATGGAGCTACATTAAACTAAAAAACCTTTGCACAGAGAAGGAAATCATCGACAAAACAAAGCAGCAGCCTACTGAAGGGGAGAAGATAGTTACAAACAATATGTCCAATAAGAGGTTAACATCCAAAATCTGCTAAGAACTCATACAACTTAATATCAAAAAAGTAATCTGATTAAAAATGGGCAGAGGATCTAAACAGATATTTTTCTGATAACACGCAGATGGCCAACAGGCATGTGAAAAGATGCTCAGTGTCACTAAATATTAGAGAAATGCAAATCAAAGCCACAATTAGATATCACCTCCCACCTGTGATAGAAGGGCAGTACCAAAAAGACAAGACATAACAAATATTGATGAGAGCGAGAACAAAAGGGAACCTCGTGAACTATTGGTGGGAATGTAAATTGGTGCAGGAAAACTGTGGAGGTTACTCCAAAGAATTAAAAATAGGAGTACTCTACAATTCAGCAAATCCACTTCTAGGTAGTATTTTACCTAAAGAAAATGAAACACTCATTCAAAAAAGCATATGCACCCTTATGTTCATTGAAGCATTATTTACAATAACAAAGATATGGAAGTGACCTAAACCTCTATCAATAGATGAATTGGTAAAGAAGACATGACATACATACCACGGTATTTTACTCAGCTGTTAAAAAGTGAAATCTTGCCATTTGTGACAACATGGATGGACATGGAGGGTGTTGTGCTAAGTGGAATAAGTCAAACAGAGAAAGACAAATACTATATAATTTCACTTACATGTGGAATCTAAAAAACAAACAAAACAGACACAGACTCACAGATACAGAGAATGAACTGATAGTTACCAGAAGAAAGGAGGTAGGGAGATAGATGAAATAGGTAAAGGAGATTAAATGTAAAATCTTCCAGTTATAAAATAAATGATACATGGGGATTAAATGTACAGCATAGGGAGTATTGCCAATAATATTATACAACTTTGTACAGATTTTGTACCGTATATAAATATCAGATCAGGGTGTTGTATACCTGAAATGAATACAATTTTGTATATCACTTATTCTTCAATTCAAGAAATAATAATAATGAAGAATTCAGTTGAATGAGAAACTTTGATTCAGAAATGACTTGAAGAAATGTAAACCCACAAGAATCATGAGAGATATTTCCAGGCTCCTTGGGACACCCCCGCCCCATAAATAAGATAGGAGCTTGAATCATTTTCATTTAAAAATTATAGTGGAACAGATGAACTAATAACACTGAAGGACTTGAGGAATCACAGAGGGTTGACATCTGCTCAAAGGACACCCCAGGTGATCCTGCAGCGCCCTCTCCGCCCCTCATCTTGGCACCAGCAGGTGCATTCCCCCTGCAAGAGCAATATTCGCAATGGCAAGACGAGGGACAGTTCAAATTTTTCGTGGTAGGAGCAACCATTGCTTTGTAAGGATGTGAGCTGAAAACAAAACGTTGGTGCAAGGCCAAGGATGTCCTTTCACTGCCTAAGCACTCCCATCGGACATGCTGCTGTCTGCAGAAGATCAGGAGCAGCTCACATGTTCGGAGTCCAGACCCGTCAATCATCATCCAAGTTGGACACCATCGGATTGGTGAGGCGCCCCTCTGGGAGCAGCGGACAGGAGGGCCTGTGATTTGCACCCAAAAGTCCATGCGAGACATCTTGAAACTTTCCCCACATTTTCATCTCAAGGAGTAGACAATGCCGGTCTGAATCTATTGCTTTCATCTAACTTGGTGAGTCAAGCTCTGTCCTAACAAGGCCTGTCTGAACCATACCCCGTGCTATATCAGACTCCTCTTTCATTAGACTCTCATGATTATACTTTCTGAGCAGTGATCCTGCATGATCCCGGACTTAAAAAAAAAAAAAAAAAAACTCGTATCCAAATAGTAAAATCATAGAACCTGTCTCTGAGTTATCGCAAATGTGCACAAAGTGGACTCGACAGTGTATATGTCATAAGGGCGGAAACCTTGGGGCGTGTCTGGTTCACCATTATCTCCCAGGGCCTAGCACAGTGCCTGGCAAATAACAGGCCCTGCGTGACTCCATCTCTTTACTGTTTCTAAATGTCGGCCCTCATTTGTGTGGTCTGGTCTCCAGTCTTCAAGCACCACGCTTTAATCCATCCAGGCAGCTGGCCGCCTCTGTCTCCCTGAAGACTTCCAGGACGAGAGGCTATCCAGCCTCCCCAGGCTGCTGAGTCACCTTCCTATCAGGAAATTGTTTCTGCCTTAGCTAAATAGGTAAGCAATTTTCTTTCTATTTCAGACAGAGGATCTAAGTTTAAAAAAAGATTACGTGAATAGCTCAAGGTTATACACAAACTCTGGCCCAGTTAGGAATAGAACCCAAGTGGTTCCTAACATTCAATCCTATAGTTTCGATCCTGTTCCTTGTGCAACAGAACCTATCTTTATAATTTACGGATATTGTTCCCAAAGTGCTCGCTGGAAATTCTGCCTAAATATTGAAGGCAAAATGGCTTCATGTACCCAATAGAGAGAGAATATATATAAGAAGAAATGTTTCCCACGTGAGGAATGAATCACTGTAAAGAACATTTGTTCAGTTGTTTCATTATAAAATAAGAGCATTCCTCCCGGCTGCCACAAAATCCAAATGCTCCATTTTGTTACTAAACAATCCTTTTAACACCAAGCCAAAAATAAGTCACAATGTTAATGCAAACATCTTGCAAGCCAAATAAAAGAACTCGTGCCAAATTTATCAGAGTTAGGGGGAAATTGTGTTGGATCTGTCTGCCTCTGAGAAACTTTCTATTAGATCACCAGTCAATAGGGTACCAGCATCTGCTGATGCTGAGTGAAAGACATGAGTAATAGCAGACAGCTTTAGAAAATACATTTTTCTTCCATAGTTAGCAATGCATGACTCACTAGAACTCTCCAGACACTATACTGCATGAATGACTCAAAAATCTACCAAGGACAGAGCACAATCAGTTCTCTCTTCCTACACTAGGATTTCTTGTCTCAATTATCACTCATTTGTTAGCTTACTTCAAAGGCAGAAAGTCTTGGTTCACTCTCCTTCCCTTTTTAAAAAACAGTGGTACATATAAAAATAAATATAGAAGTGAGTGCTTCGGGAAAACAGAGACTAAACTTCATAATGAATACCGAAGGCAAACTTCAACCGGCCTAACTCCCACCAGTCGCGAGGCCACGTTGGGAAATGGCCATGGTTAATTTCCTTCCTGAACATTGACCGATGACTAGACATTATTGCAATATGAGAAATGCCTTATGGTTATAGACCAATGAGGTGCCCATCCAAACCTTCAGTAGCTGATAGTAGTATCAAAGATATTTTGAGAAATAGTTTAGTAGTTACTCTCTGTGGCAGAGGGCTTGATTTCCCTCAAACAACTATTCTCTTCAGCTCTTTCCTTTCCATTCCATCTGGCATTCCAACTCCAGATTGACTTTCCTAAAAGTTTTATTTTTTGGATTATGACAACAGCTTAGCATGATGACAAAGACCACAGGTCTTGGAGTTAGACCACTTGACTTCAAATCCTGGATTCATTGATTAATTTTTAACCTCTCTAGGCCTCAGTTCTCATCTCTGACATGGAGTTCATAAGGTAATTGCATAACTTTTATTTTAACTTTGTGCTAGAAATGAGTATATAAGGTAAGTATATAAAAGTATATAAAAATTTGGGGATCCCTGGGTGGCGCAGTGGTTTGGCGCCTGCCTTTGGCCCAGGGCGTGATCCTGGAGACCCGGGATCGAGTCCCACATCAGGCTCCCAGTGCATGGAGCCTGCTTCTCCCTCTGCCTGTGTCTCTGCCTCTCTCTCTCTCTCTCTGTGTGTGTGACTATCATAAATAAATAAAAATTTTTTTTAAAAAGTATATAAAAATTTTAAAGCAATTTTTAAAAATTAAATAATACGGCACTTGAGTGGCTCAGTTGATTAAGCATCTGCCTTCAGCTCAGATCATGATCCTGGGATCCTGGGATCAAGTCCTATATCCAGCTCCCTGCCCAGTGGGGAGTTTTCTTCTCTCTCCCCCTACTCGTGCTCTCTCTCCCTTTCTCTCAAATAGGTAACATTTTTTTAAAAAAAATAAATGAATGTATGAGTGCTCACTTTGGCAGCACATATACTAAAATTGAAATAAGATTAGCTGGCTTCTTGTAAATTCATGAAGCATTCCATATTTAAAAGAAAAACTAGTATGTAAGAAAATAGAGCATTTGTGGCAAAGACCATAGGCTCTAGAGTCAGACCTGGAATCAAAATCCCAATTCCACCATTGAACTGTCCACAAATTATACTAGTTATCCAACACTGTGTAACCAGTCACCCCAAAACTTTCTGGATTGTGACAGCAACAATCATCTTTTATCTTCCACAGTTTCTGTAGGTCAGAAATTTGGGAGGCGCTTGGCTAATTCTCCGATGAGGTTGCAGTTGGCAACAGACTAGACTGGGGCTCAGGAATCTACCTCCAAGGCAGTTCACTCACATGGCGAGTTGGTGCAGCCTATTGGCAGGAATATTCGGTTTCCTTCCATGTGGACTCTACAAGCTCCTTGAATGTCCTGATGACATCACAACTGGCTTACTCCAGAATAAGTGATCCAAGAGAGCAAAGCAGAGGCTGCAAGGCCTTTATGACCTTGCCTTGGAAGTTACATACCATCTCCTCTGCTGCATTCCATCGGTCACACTGGTCAACCCTGGCTCAACGAGAGAAGGAACTGCACAAGGGCACAAACAGGAGGTAAGGATTGCTGGCAGTTATCTTGGAAAAGAACTACTGCAGAGAACCCTGACAAGGTTTTTTATGCTTTTTAAGCCTTAGTCTCTGATTTGCCTACCACAGACAAGACACTCCTCTCAAAAGGTTGTGTAAGAATTAGATGAGACGATGCATGCACAGTACTTGGTATGAGCACTGAGTAGTGAGCGTATAGACCTGCTGAACCACTGTATTGTGCACCTAAAACTAATATAACACTGTATGACAGTTAGACTTGAATTAAGAAAATAAATTTTTAAAAATTTTAAATTAAAAAACATATATTTAAAATACTTGGTACAATGTCAGTATTCAAAAACATTACTTAGTATGATTATAAGCCAGTAGTGGTTCAACTATTCCAGGAGCAGTCCTAAGAAAGAAAACATTATTCTGGGCAGTAGGCAGAGCTATTAACTCCCTCCGTCCTCCCCCTAATTCTTACTTTTTCCGGTGAATTTCATTTTCATTTTCTCTCATATATATTAGGCTTCCTCATAAGATTTTCACTTGAAGAAAGGATTCCCCAGCTATTTCAGATATTAGGAATTTTAGGATAGATAAATATGTATATATGTATGAATATACACACATATATGTATATATGCATATACAGGAGGCACATGTATATAAATATGTATATGTCTATATATCGAGAGAGAGACTTAGGGAGAGAGAGAAAGAGAGAGAAAATTTCCATATAGATAGCATTCCCTAGCTAATAGGGATATAATGTGACTGGAACGCAGAGTAAAGCAGATTGAAATGCCCATAAGGCCTTGAAATACCTTAGGATTGTTAAGCCACTCATTTTCCACAGCCATCACGTGGGAGTGCTGATCTGAGGCTCCCAGAAGAATCGATTGAGTCAACTCCTTCACATTCTGGGGGTTCATCCACTTACCGTTGCATTTATTCAAGCATATGTTTGGGGCATGCACTGTCCTAACTGCTGGGTATAAGCAGTGAGCAAGATAGAGTCCCACCTTCTCTTTTTGAGAAGGAGAAACATGGAATAAACAAATCCACGAGCACCACAATTTCAGACACCAATAAGTGCTACGACAATAATGAAACACAGCACTGTGGTAAAGTGAGGTGGTCAAGAGTCATCTTGACCATCTTGACTATCTTCTACAAGGAGATGATATTTGAGCTGAGCATGAGCAACGAGAAGGAATCAGCCGTCTCAGGAACTGAGAGAGGAATTCCTTTATAGAAATGAGCTGTCATGGCACCTTGGGAAGACAGAACCGTCAGGCAGCCTCATTCCAATGGAATTCATTAAAGTCATTCACTATTCATTAAAGTCTTTGACATTTCGTTTGGAGACCTGTGTGCCATTGATGTTTCATCTGCATGAGGACATTTAGCTAAAGTTGTTGACCAGAGCCAATCTTTCTGGCAAAAAAAAAAAACCCACATCAATGGAATTGCCAATAGATAGGGTAGCTGGAACTGATGCCTCCAAGTTGAAAACTAGGCCTTAATTGGGGCCATTCTAAAAATATTCTAGACTATCTGGAAGATCCAATAAAAGCTATGGAAATAGAAACAGTAAAATGATGACCAAGTTATTATAGAAAAGATAACCTGTATACTCTTCTTTGCCCCAAACCTTTCATGAAACCCTGTTTTTTCACCACCAGCTGATACACTCAGAATGTTGGGATTGGAGGAGACGAGAGGAAGAAAGAAATAAATGGGATGCATAAGTCTTAAGGAGAAAAGGAGTAGATTACAAGATAAAATCAAACTTGGAAGAGAGCCTAGGCATGGTCCTGTCTAATCCCCTCAGATTATACAAAACCAAAACCAGCCTCAAAGAAATTAAGCAACTTCCCCAAAATGCATAGTCAATGGCTTTTTGCAGCTCCTTCACATGCCAATGGAGGTGGCAGGGGTATGGGGGGCAATCCCTTCCTTCCCACACAGACTCGTCCTCATATAGGGTGAGCATGGAGCGCTCCGCTCCATCCTGAATTCAGGGAATGCTCTGCCCCCAGACCCCCTTCCCAGGGCAGGTAAGATGCCTTAATTTACAAGAATCTCCTTCTGAAACCTCTTGTGCCTGAAACAGCAATAATGATGGATCCCTTTTACCAAACACCCTCCTTAGACTATCTGTAGTCCATCCCTGCTTTGCTCATTTCTTTTCTATCTTCCTTTCTCCTCTCCACGGATTTCTGTTGGGTGCCAGGGATATATGAATAAGCGAGATGGGTACAGTCCCTGTTTTAAGGAGCTGAGAGCATAGGAGGAAAATAAGCAATCAGACAAGTCTCCAAAATAAGTGCTATCCAGTAGTGCCTCTTGCTCTCTGTGGTTTCAGGTCCCCACAGTTTATGGCAGTCGAGCTCCGGCAGGAAGCACAAGATGCTCCTGACAACCCGTCAGGTCAGTTGGAGCCTAACACTATCACAGGGCTGACGTCATGACCTCACTTCCCGCCGGCTCGCAGGCACTTGATCATCTCACATCACCACGAGAAGAAGGGCGAGTACAGCACAATAAGGTATTTTGAGGAAAAGGGACCATAGTCACCAGTGCCCATTGTAATGTACTGTTAGAGTCGTTCTATTTTGTTATTAGTCGTTGCCGTTAATTTCTCACTATGCCTAATTTATAAATTAAATTTTAGCACAGGTGTGTCTGTCTAGGGAACCCCCCAGCATATCTAGGGTCCACTACTATCTGCCGTGTCAGGCGTCCACTGGGAGGTCTTGACTCCTGTCGTCTCCCCGTGGAGGGCCCAGGAGGACTGCCGTCCGTGGGCAAGGATGCGGAATCAGGGAGCTGCTGAGCCTAGTTCAGAGGAGGGTGGGAAGGAGGGGAGGTTCCCAGGGGGAAGGACACTTAAGCAAGAAGCAGTAAAGGATGGGGTATGGGGCCTGCCCTGCAAAGGCCGAGCAGGAAGCTCGTCCATGGGGCCTCTCAGGCCCTAAAAGCAGCTCGGTGAGGTTTGGTATAAGAGATGAGAGGGCGAGTGGCGGGAGCTGAGAGGCCCGGACAGAACGATGCCAGTGGCAGGGTGACCGTGAGGATGGAGACAGAGGACAGCATTCACAGGACGTGGTGAAGTCAAGGTGCAGCCCCAGCTTCCAGGCATGCGTGGCTGAAAGGGGCACCTGTTGACCAGTCTAGGAGAAGGGTGGGAAGACTGGGGTTTTGTTTCATTGGCAGTAGGCATGGAGATGAGTTTGGTTTTGGACAAAATGAAGTTGAGTTGTCCAAAAACAAAACAAAACAAAACAAAAAACACCTCTATAGTGTCCAAGAGCAGCTGAACATAAAGGTAGGACCTCAGGAGAGAGAGTGGGGCTGACGGGGCATCATGGGCATCAGCATATTACTTCCTTCTCCTCTGTGAGGAATCTGAGACCCAGAGAAGCGAAGCCGCACGCCCAGGGCCTACCCGAAGGTGCGGAGCACAGGTGTCCAGCCCTGCCTCCCCAGGGCCCATCGTGCCCTTCCTTCACGGGGAGACTCACAGCTGCAGGTGCGTGCTCGATGCGGACCGTGGACGGAAGGTTTGCGCAGAACCACACTCTTTAGCGTCCGTTTCCAGAATACACGGGGACAGACAGACACATCTCGTGTGCGTGGCCATGACGTTCAGCGTGGGCAGCCCCCGAACTGCCTACTGACAAGCAACCAGGTACTCGTGCTTATCCTGTGGATACATTTACAAGGAATCTCTGTGAAGGTGCGAGAATGGAATCACGTCCTCTGAAAACCCCCCTCCTCGCTCCCACAAGCCACCAAACGGGTGTAAGGTGTCATGCGTGTCCTCCTCGGCCAGCTACCTTGGGCTGTCAGAGAATAAACGTAAAAAAAAAGCCTTCCCCGTTACCAGGGGTACTTGGCGTGGACTTTCCCTCCGTGGAGCTTCCCGAGCTCCCTAACCCCTGCATGGCTCTGCTGCTTGGTTCATGCCGGCCTCCGGCCCTACGTACACACCGTTTTCTCTCCACTTCTCTCCCAAGAGGGCTTGGACGTGGGAGCAGGCCCTCCGCGACCATTGTACATGGACCCAGGGAGCTGCTCTTCTCTGCCCTCAGATTTCCTGATTAGAAGGGAATCTAATCTACTTCAGGCCTCTTCCTCTTTCATGTTGACTGCGGCCTTCTGAAAATGAAGGTGAGAAATTTAAAGCCACTTTGTTAAACAGGTCCTGTGTGGTCTAAAGGCTGTAATTCCATGTTCCAGCTTTTATTTTATTTTTCTCTAAGATTTTATTTATTTATTCATGAGACACAGAGAGAGAGAGGCAGAGACACAGGCAGAGGGAGAAGCAGGCTCCATGCAGGGAGCCCGAAGTGGGACTCGATCCCGGGACCCCGGGACCATGGCCTGAGCCGAAGGCAGATGGTCAACCGCTGAGCCCCCCAGGCGCCCCCATGTTCCAACTTTTAAAAAAATAATGGTACAAAAACTGGCAACAAGAGGGAAAACACGGGTAGATGTGAAGGAGGTTAAGGGAGGCACATGCTTTGGCTCCACCGTGGACAAAAGTAATTTATGTGTCTTTTCCGCATCCACACACCCTCGGTTTCAGAAATTGTAGTCAAACTAGAAACATGGGTAAGTGCGATGTTCACAGGCCGTAAGGCAATGTGTAGAGGTGCTTCCTTCCCCCCAGTCACCTAATTGATTCTAAAGCTCATCCCGAAAATGACTGACGCTAGATTTTAAAACACAGACGTTCCAACATCATTTTACCTCTGACGTGACTGTGAGAACCAAAGCTGAGAAGGAGAGCTGGTCCTGAGCTGGGGGGTGGGGGGCTGGGGAGGGTACAGGCGCCCCGGCCTGACACCGGGCTCCACTGAGGCACGTGCTCCCAAAGGGGCTTGTCAACCGCCGGCTCTGCCGCATCTGCATCCCATGCCACTGACACCAACTGAGGGCATCCAGGAGGTGGGACGGGGACATGGATGGGATGGGGACACGAGGTGGGACGGGACAGGGAGTAGGACAGGGACGCGGGGTGGGACAGAAACGAGGGGTGGGATGGGACGGGGAATGGGACAGGGACGCGGGGTGGGACGGGACGGGGAGTGGGATGGGGACGCGGGTTGGGACGGAGACGCGGGGTGGGACGGGGAGTGGGACGGAGATGCAGGGTGGGACAGGGACAGGGAGTGGGATGGGGACGCAGGGTAGGACAGGGACATGGGTGGGACGGAGACGTGGGGTGGGACAGGGACGTGGGGTGGGACTGGGATGGAGGTGGGTAGGAAGGAGACGCGGGTGGCACAGGGAGGCGGGGTGGAGAGAGCAGTGAGCAGGTGGCCGAGGACCAGAGCCGTAGTTTCCACTCCACCATGTGACAGTCCCGGGACAGGCGTTCACCCCTGCTCCCAAGAGTCAGGACCTAGAAATGGCACGGGCCCAGTTGTGGTTCCGGAGGGAGACACCTGGCCCCCAGACGTCCCATCCGTCTCCAATAAGGATGGGGGAGGGGCATATCCACGACAGCCCAGAATCGCAGGCCTTGAAGCGGCTGGTGTGAGAGACGACTTGGCCACCAGAGACCCCCGGGAGCCCGTGGCGGTGGCAGGGGATGTACCAGCCGACTCGACATGCTTCTAATTTTGTAACTGTCGGTGACACTTGGAGATTTTTGCTGTCCTTCACGTGTGTCGCTCTGCCTGGGTGACACTGGTACCAACGGCCATAAGAATACTTCCCGGCCTGTTGCACCGAGTCATTAAGAGGGTTAATAAAATGAGGTGTGGGAGCACTTTGGGGACTCTTGGGCCCAAGATCGGCGCGGAGCACGGTGCGTGGGCCGCCGAGGCAGCTGGAGGTGGGGGCAGGCACCCAGCGCTTTCCTGGACCGAGCTCTATTTTTGAGGTGCCAGGATCCGAATTAAAAAGGAAGCCGTCTCTCAGAGCTGGCTGCGAAGCATCTGCGGGGAGTGAAGGCGCCAAGAGAAGGTAGCTGGACGGAGGACAGGAGGAAAATGTGACTAGGAGGCGTTGCGACAGCTGCTGGGTTTCCATCCAATGCTCTCTCTAAACCAGAAACTCTGAAGAACCCCACGGCAACTGGGGGGCTGTCACCCTAGGGGATTCCACAGCCCAAACGTCTCTTGTCACAGTAGAGCCTTACAGTGTCCTTCGGTCCGAAAGCATTTCCAGATGCTTTTGTCGACAGTCCCGTGATTAGCCTCCCAAATGCATTCAGGTGCTGGGTTCGAGGCCTCCCCATTAGGCCCGGAGACCGGCTCATGTCAGGGTGAGGGAATGACACCTGCTCGACTCCTTCGCGGGTGTCGGTGCTCCACGAAGCTTCGCCAAACGAGTGCATGGACGAAGGAACATCTTCTAAAAGCTTTTTTATGATCTGAAGCCTGCCCTTGGTTTGTCGGTGACGATGAGGACATGCCCTTCGGGGACCCCACTGGGTGCCTGACTTCCTGGAGACTCACCTGGAAAATGATGAAGACACTCGTATGTCCCTTAAAGAGCTGCGTAGCACGGTACTGACGCTAACGCAGGCAGACTCTGGGCCCTCGGTGAATTTTCATTTAACGGCTGTCGGTGTTGTTGTTGTTACTGTTATTAGCAACCGCTATACTGAGACCCATCGTGGGTCGCCGCCCGCAGAGCTGGTCAATAACGAGCAGCGAGACTAGGACGTGACAGTCCAGGAGGGGAAGGAAAGCAGCCGCCTGGCCACCCTCCTGCGTGTCTCTCCCTCGTGCACCTCATGGACAAGCTCCATGTCCTCAGCGTGGGTGTCCCGTGGAGTCCATGAGTATGGGTCATGGGGCCCTAAATTAGTCAAGGGAGTGGGCTGAACGATGGAGAACAATCTAGAAAGCAGTGGTAAAGGACGCGTAGGTCTCAGTAGTTCACAATGAAGACAGCACAGAAAGCCCAGGGGCCCGACGGAGCCCGGCCTTACCAGGGGCCCAGAAGTTCTGCTTCTACCAGCCCCCAAACTGTGCCCTAACAAAGAGCCCCAGGGCAGGTCCTCTCTTGAACTGCCGGACCGGGTATCACGGGGCCCTTCCACCCTGGCCCCAGATCTGAGAGTTGGTGACCAAGTCCTGACGAGGACGACAAGGAAGCGACCCCACTGGCCATGGCCTCTAGTAGAGATGCCACTTTGGAGGATCTCCAGGAGCAGGTGCAGAGAGGGCCCCCCTCCGCCCCCCCAGCTCTCGCATCGCCTTCTGTCTGGGAGCCGCAGCTTCACCTACTTGGCGGGACGAGTAGCCACGTCTTCCTACCAGAATCTCTTCCGTCCCGCACGTTTGCTGCCTGCTGGTAAAGATTCTCTCTTTCTTCTCCTCCATCATTTTCTGAAACTCAGTTTTTTTTTTTTTTTTTTTTTTTTTTTTTTTTTTTTAAGTGGGAGAATAGGGCAGCCTGGGTGGCTCAGCGGTTTAGCACCACCTTCAGCCCAGGGCATGATCCTGGAGACCCGGGATCGAGTCCCACGTCGGGGTCCCTGCGTGGAGCCTGCTTCTCCCAGTGTCTGTGTCTCTGCCTCTCTCTCTGTGTCTATCATGAATAAATATATAAATAAAATCTTTAAATAAATAAATAAAATAAAGTGGGAGAATAACACCAAAAAATTTGGCGATATATTGACACTTTATATCTAGATTCAGCTTCTGAGGTCACAGACCTTTTGGCTTTGGAATGCTCTTTTGATCCGGAAAGAAAGGTTCGAGAGACTCCGTGAGAAATTGGGCAAAAATTCTGCACTTCTGTGAACGACCGAGAGCGAGTGGGTACCTCCTTTCTCCCGAGCAGGCTCCGGCCGGGCGTGGGATTGAGCTCGGCCGCAGCCTCACCTTTGGGGTGGGTGGACTTCATTCAGACCCTGATCCCACAGCCCAGGATCCCCCACTGGCTAAACAGCAAGGATCGTCTTTCCTGGCCCTGTAACGATTTTGCAGCAAAGGGCAGGATTGATTTCAGAGCTATGACTCAGGGCCTGGTAAAATATTGGCCAAGAAGCGGGTATAAGCAGCCACGGGCATTTTGGAGATTTCTGTACCTCGCTAGCAGCTAAAAACACTCGTGTAACCAATTATGCTAATTTATTTATTTTTTTTTTTTTCAATTTTGCTAATTTAAAGAAAACATCTCTGTTATTCGACTACTCACAGCTTTCTTCTTGGGCATCTTCAAAAGGCTTGGCGATTTCATCTGCTGGGGTAGCTTGTGTTTTAATGCTCTTCATTCAGCCATTTCGTGAGGAAAAACGTGGGCCGCTATGATTTATAGGGCCTTCTGTTTCGCAAGCCTACTATGCAACTGTCACTGTGAAGCCTGAGTAATTAGCTCAGGCCTCCCAGGATTTATAGTCTGGCTGAAGGGGCTGGAAGCCACTTGTCCATTAGGGAAACATTCCACAGAATGGTCGAGGTGCCCCTGGGGCTCAAGAATGAAGGTGACTCTGTGTGAAGGAGGGGATGATACAGTGGAGAAGCTTCCATGCCAGCTGAACACAGGCCGTGCTGGGTCACCCAGACCACTGGGGCTTCAGCCACAAGCATTTGTCACCCTAACCCCTGACCCCCAGCCCCCCGGGTGAGAGGAAGGCTGGAGAGAGTTTCTTTGCTGCAGAGCCCCTAGCTCCCGGCTCCCCCTTCCTTCAGTCCTCTGCGTGGAGCAAAGGCTTTTCAGCTCTGCGCTGCAACACTGGGTATGATTCAGGAAAAATAAGTTGCTCCACCCCCTCACCCCACTGCCCACCCGTGAAACCCCAAACATAGCACCCAAGAGCCACAGTGACCTGGTCCCAGCCCATCTGTCCTGCTTCCTCTCGATGGCACCCCTCCATATCCTTGCACACCTCCAAACCGGCCTCTTGACACCTGTCCTGCGTCTGCTTAACCTTGTGCTTTCAGGCTCGCTGTCCTCTCTGCCCCAAACAGCCGTCCTCACCATCTTGCCCCATTGAAATCACACCTACACTCAAAATCCAGTTTCAATACTCTCTCTTTATGAAAGTTTCCCTGGGCCTCTAAGCCCTGGACTGCCTGGCTGAAAAGAACCTCACTCCAACTATTCCAGTAGCATTCATCACGCTCTTCACCTTAAACCTTGACCTGAATTCTCTGCAAACATCCTTCTCTCTCCACCAAACTCTTTGAGGAGCAAGGAAATGCATTCTTCATCTCTGCCTCCCCCTGATTTCCTTGCACGCTTCTCTTGTAGAGTCCTCAGTATCTGTTGCGTGGCCTATTAAGTTAGTGAAGGCGAGAGCCTGAGCACTGCGGAACAATCCAGAAAGAGGTGGTAAAGGAGGCTCTGGCTTTCAGCAACATGTTCAGAAGTGGCCATGCCAAGGCTTCAATTATTCATTCTAATTAAGATGTTACTTGCCAGTATCTTTCCCATTAACAATGATTCTCTTATATAAACAAATGGTAGTTGAATATAA